>NC_054877.1:38377786-38680816 GCF_018320785.1 Cheilinus undulatus | reverse complement strand
CACCTTTTTGCCACTTTAAAAGCATTTTTCCTATTTTTTCCTGGCCATGTTTGCCCCTTTTGCCTTCCTTTGCTCATTTTTGCTTCTGTTTTACCAGTTTTGTCACTATATAACTGTTTTTGGCTAAGTTTTGCCACTTTAGGAAAACTTTTCATCACTGATTCCACCCGATTTTGGCCCCTTTTGCAGTTATTCCACTTTTGCCATTATTTAACCAAATTTGGCTACATTTTTTGCCCAAAGTTGCCACTTTTAGACAACCTTTTCAACCATTTTAATCTGTAAATACTGTAAAAAATGTAGATATGCCCTTTAAAACAATTTGCCATGTTTATGTTTTTAAGTAAATAGTGTTAAATTATTCTCTCAGGTAAACATTATGAAGCCCAGTATTAAAATCCTGCTCATTGCTACATTAAACTATTGATTAAACTGGATGTTTGCAGGTATTCAGATCTCCTTTAAACAGAATTAAGGATGATTTTCCTGTAGAGACTGGATGATGCAGCAAACTGCTTTTCTGCTCGTCCCCATGGCAACAACCTCATGCCTCCTTCCACTACTCTGTTTGAAGCTGTGAGCTAAGCAGCTTCTCTGTGTGCTGTCATAGTGTGAATGCAGAACTGCTTGTTTTAGTCAGACTTACAAGGCCTCAAAGTGGTAGACCTGGGCACTCAAAGGCAGTTAAAGCTTTCACATGTATTTTAAGGCTAGAAACAGTCTACGATCAGCTAAATGAAGGAAGGGATTAATGGGAGGTCAATAAAGGGCGATGAATCTCAATTATAGTGGGAGCAAGGCCATGTTAATTTCATCAAAAAAAAAAAAAATCTGATAAAAAAAATGTTTGCTAATGACTTTTTTTCCAGTATAAGGGTCTATAATGTTCTTAAAATAGATCTTCAGTAATAAACTCTCTGACAAATGTGTGTTTGTAAACCACTGAACTATCCAGTCATTAACTTCCAGCATGTTGGCATTGCATTAATACGAGCGTTTAACTTTTATATTAATGTCAGAGTTTAGTTAATTGAGTTTAAAGAGAATTAACATTAACATAGATCAGGTTGTTTTAAATCATCTAAATCCAAGCTAGATTTAAAGGCCAGCAAAAGAAAAAAAAATGACCTTTAAAGACTGATTATAAAAGTTAACATCGTCTGCCTCCTCCTGATCATTTTATACCTACATAATTCAAATCAACTCCCACACCTCCTCACTGTTCCTCA
Organism: Cheilinus undulatus; assembly: GCF_018320785.1. NCBI lineage: Eukaryota > Metazoa > Chordata > Actinopteri > Labriformes > Labridae > Cheilinus > Cheilinus undulatus. The sequence goes on along the minus strand of NC_054877.1, from coordinate 38,679,587 downwards.
CTGTGCTCACAGGTAAATACGCAATGAGGGACCTGGTGCACCGTTTGCCCGGAGGCAGCAACAACAACAACACCAGCGGCGGGGGAGGTGGAGGCAGCAACGCCAGCGCCCTGATGGGGAAGACCATGTCGGACGACACCATCACGGCTATCTGCTGCGCCCTGCACGAGGTCATCACCAAGAACATGGAGAACACGAAGGCCCTGAGGGACGCCGGAGGCATTGAGAAGCTCATCGGCATCGCCCGCAGCAAAGGAGACAAGTAAGAAGAATGGAGAGATGATGTCAGGGGGAGGAGTGGGGAGGGAAAGCAGGAGACCAGGATTTCAGTGAAAGAATAATAAAGTTAAAAAAAAAAAAAAAAATTTGAAGAAACATTGTGTCAAATAATGCAAAACCCACAGATGAATCTTGATGTTTTATCTTATTATTAACCTAAAACACAGCTGGATTTCCGTAGAGGCCATCCAGAGTTAGAAGATTTTCACTGGACGTGAAACAGACTGACTCCTAACATATGTGATTTAATGGGTTTCAATGGGGCATTTTTAGTCACATCAAAAGTGTACAGGGCTTATTATTGACCTGTTACAGGTTCTCATATTAAAATTTCAAAATTCTATTGTAAATAAAAACATTCTCCAAAATTCACGTTAGTATTAACATAGTTAAGATAAAAAAAAAAAAAGTCATCCAAAAGGCTGCAAAATGCCCCGCACAACCTTTATGGGTTAAAGGGGCACAACACTGAAATCTCTGTAGGCTAATGCAAATATACCGCCAAGTACCTCAAACAACCCAACTTCACAATACTGAAATATCCCTTATATTTATAGCTGCTCACAGATAATCCAGCAGCACTGCAACAACCTCCTGAGACCTGAGCCTTTAATCGAGAGCATTTTTATTTTCTCCCACTTATTTGGGATAAATATGGTTGAATAAATTAAAACATCAGTCTTGGAGTTTCCCAGGAACTTCCCTTTCCAATACCCAAACAATTCCATAATTAAGAAAAACTAAAATTTCATGGAAAATTCTTAAACATATTTTTAAAGTATCCCATGGAAAGTACCCACATATTTCTTTAGATAACCCTCAGATCTTTCACTGAAACTCCCTTACAAAGCCTGAAAATTCCAATAAAAAGAAATTCCATGCAAATCCCTGGAAATTTTCATGCAAATTCACCCTTAAATTTCTTTGCAAATTCTAGAAATTTTCAACAAAAAAAAAAAAAAATCCCAAATTCCATGAAAATAATGGAAACATCCAACCCCCTTAAAATTTTCTATGAAAAATCTTGAAAATTTAAAAGGATGAACCTGAACCCCAAATTCCCAATCAAGTTCCCCCAAAATTTCTTAATAAATTCCCCATAATCCCATGAAAATGCAAGATAAAAAAAGAAAATGTAAATAAATTCAAAGCAATGAAACTCTCCAAAATATACAAACATATCCTCTAAATTTCCATAAAAATAATTTGGTATTTTCCAAGCAGATTCTCCTTAAACTTGAATGGACGTTTTGGAGAATTATTTTATCAATTCTTATACCAAAAAGGATTACTATAATCTAGGAAAGCCAAAATGTAATGTGCATGAATGGTCTTAGGAGGCTGAAAATACTTTATCTGATTGGTCAGATAAATGAATGTCCTTTCTGCGACAGTCTTTTACTTATTTTGGACATTACACTTCACTAGTCCAGACTTTTACATCTCTGTGGTGCAACCAAACATAATTCCATTTAAGTTATGACTAAACTAGTTTCACAAAGGGTTTAGAGAAGACTTTTCACCATGATTTGGGATGTAGCTTGCATATAGCTGGTGTAGCAGGCACAGGAGTGGGAACGATTTTCTGGCTCACACAGCACAATAATGGCCAAACAATAAACTAGAAGTTTTACCAGATCCACAGGGAGTGCTGAAATTGGCACAAACCTAAAGTTCCTCCTGGGATCTTCAAGTCGTTCCACAGGCAACCAGAAGGAAGCCAATACGGTCACATTTCAGTTTTCAAGAAAAACATCACAGATCTGCAGACGTGATCACACAGAATAGAGACACACACTCCAGTCACCTCGTCTCAGCTGGGCCTGAGATAATCTCTGTTTAATTGTCTCCATATTTCAGAATGTTGATTTTAGGATGAACACACATTAATGCTAATCAAGCCGCCTGCTGTTCTATAGGAAGGATACATTTGATTATGTGCTCATTAGCAGAGCGCATAGTAAGCAGGTGCTGCAGCGTGATGCATGATTTACAGGGTCTGCAGAGAGACATTTAGACATGGAGACAGAGCGACAGGCTGGTCTAAAATAACATGAGGAGGCTTTATTAGGTCAGTAAAAGGTGGATTAAGAAATGGCTCAGATTTGGCTGTGATGGGAGAAAGGTGAGACAGAGTGTAGAGCAGAGACACGGGGGTGACACAGGCAGGGGGTGAGAGTAAAGATTTAGAGACGCTGTGTGCTTGTTTGGAGCGATGAGTCAGCAGTCAAAACAGAAGGAAGAGTCAGAAGAAAGTTTTTCCAGTCTGTCTACCTGCATACCTCAGTTCAGTTTGGCATGATGCTTTTGTTATGACACTGGAGAGACGTGGAGCACAGGGGAGATGAGGAAGGAGGATGATGAGCACAGTCTCATTTCACCTCAACAGAGATTTAAGCTCAGTGAATGTCGTCCCTTAGCTAAATGCTTCCATAGTTTGTGATGTGTAATTAAGGCAGAGAGCACCAACAGGCTGTTAAATACATTTCTTACTACTTCTAGACTTCTAAAACCTTTGGGCAAGGCTTTAAAATGTTGGTTTCTAGCAATCCAATGGGTTCTTTCAGCCCACTTGTATCATTTTCTTTACTTTTTTATGATCTCTGTGGTGCACCCAAAACAATACAACTTTAGTTACAGCTTGACTATCAGAGTTTAGTGTGGACTTCACGCCTTAAGGTAAGACGTATTTTATGTGGATAGCTGGTGCAGCAGGCTGCAGATCTCATTATGTCAGGGATTTACTAAAGGCATGTTTTAAGAGTGCTTATCCTTGATTTCTCATTTATTCATTTATTGGTGAGGTAGGGGACAGTGCACATTAATAGACATGGACATATAATTGGCCAGATTGAACATGAAAGAGGGCAGGTCTAGAATTTACTCTCAAAACACAGTAAAAACTGTTTTGATATCTCAGTGTTAAGTTGATTTGTAACTTTTACTCCATTCTGAGTTAAATGGTCTTCAATGTTGGAGTTATTTCACTGTGTTAACTCTACAGAGAGTCAGATTGTCTGCCCACAGCCATTTAAAAGCGGCATAATCGGCATGACATCCTCAAACAGAGTGTTTAAAAGTGTTTTAGATGTTTTGAAATGTGTTTCGATGTATTTAGAGCAGTGGTACTCAACCTTGCCCTACTCAGGAGCCGAGTTGATGAAAAATCTTTTTGAAGAGCCACAATTATGCCTTTTGTCCCATTTTTGTGTTTCTGCTCTTTTAGAATATAGGTCAGCAGTTTGTAAAACTCAAGATGCAACAGTGGATTTCTCTCTTTCTCTCTTTCTCGCTCCCTCTGGCTCTCTCATATTGCTGGCGTTTGACCAAAACCTCTTATCTCCAAAAATCTAAACTTTTCGGGGAATGGAAAAAAAAATCAACTTATTTACCACTGAATAGACATAGTCAGCATATTTGTGACTCTTTTTTATTGCTTTAAAGTTTGTTAGAAACCCCCCTGACGGATGTAAAGGGTGACCAATTGCACTGATTTATGCAAGAAGATTAAAATCATAAAAAATGGAGATACCAGATTTTTGTCTGATGCCAGGAATATGTAGCTTATATGCCATGGCAGTGTTAATTTGTAGGAGATTGACTGATTGATGTGACTTGCACTTAATCATTTTGCTGACAACACTGCTGTTATCTTTTTGTATATTTTTATTTAAAGCTCTTTTAAACTTAAAGGAGCCACAACTTGTCACAAAGAGCCACGTGTGGCTCTAGAGCCATGGGTTGAGTACCACTGATTTAGAGGATGCCTGTTGTACATTAATCACTGCTACAGATTCCTTTGCTCACATTTCTGCTGGATTTTTATAGTCATTGTCTATACGAGCATGGTGTAATGAAATACTTTACTGTAAGACTCATTCATGCTCAAAACATTATGTAGGTGATGTTTTTAAGCAGAATGCAAACTTTGCAAAAGTGTTAAATTTAATACTATGGGAGTTCAATTAACACTGACATAGAGTTGATTTGTTATAACAGAAGACTGAATTATCAACACAACTGGGCGTAAGTTTTACATTCTTCAGAGGTGATTAACCTGTAGTGTTAAGTTTGGTTAACAATCCACAGTGAAAACAAGTGTTAAAATTAGGGAAAGAGCACCAATCTGAGGTTAGACCATATACACTGGGGTGCAGTGTTAAATCTTACTCTTTAAGTGTTACTTAAACACTGCAAAATTTACTGTGAAGAAATCTACCTACGGTACAAATAACCTGATAGGGCAGGACTGTCGAGCAGACCACACCCTCATGTTGAAAGCCCTCTGCTGAAGCTGTCAAAGTAGGGGTGGGAGAAAGCAAGAAGAGGAGAGGGACAAGAGAAACAACAAGACAACAAATGCATTTATTATATTTGATTTTCAAAATAGTGTAAACGCATCATATACAGGCGTTAGCTGCAGGTCCATATGGAAATTGTAGCCTTAAGAAATGAGAAATGTTTTTCTCCTTTTCCTTGGTTGCTTACAATATAGTTAACTGTAGTCCTACCTCTTCTTGTTCTTGATCTGTCAGTGAGGGTGAAATTACATAGAAGAGTGCAGCAATGTGTCATAAGTGAAAGCCGAAGCCTGTATAGGAAGTCAGCACTGTTAGCACAAAAACAACGTAAGTGCACTCAGACCCTAACTGTGCGGGTAAAGAACAACTGCTTGTTTGTCATAGCACATGTTTAATCTGCTTTGCACTAGTGTTCAGAAAGGAAATGCAGAGGCACAAAACAATATCGTGTAACCAAATGGCTTGAAGAAACAAAGTTTAATTTCCAAGGCACTGATAAGGCCACATGAGCCAGTAACAGCCATTAGTCTGCTGAGTCACACCTGGAAGAAGGGAAATGAAATATTGGCCAATCAATCAAACAACAAAGCAATTATGCAATCAAGTCAATTTAGCTCTATATTTTCAATCATCGTCTTTGGTCTTTTCTTCTCTGGAGACAGCTCTGAGATCATGCTTTACAGGACGGCCGGATGCCTCTGCACATTTCATTTATGAAACTTTATAAGTTTGTTTTAATTGTTTCCCTGAGTGTGAAACAAAGAACAGTCAAGCTTTATTCTGCATGTGTTTTTTCTTCTCTGCTGAATTCCCAGACATAGTCCTAAGGTGGTGAAAGCAGCATCCCAAGTGTTGAACAGCATGTGGCAATACAGAGACCTCCGCAGCCTCTACAAGAAGGTGAGTCTACATGGCTGAATGTGGTCTGACTGTATTAGAACTGAAAATATATGTCATTCCGTCTTTTTTTGTTATACAACCACATATAAAATTGATATACCACCATTAAGGTGCATGCACACAACTATTCCAAAAACATGGGGACACTGTGTAATGCAGTGATTTGCAAATCTCGTATCAGATGTTGAAACTGAGACATTTCACCATTTCTTGAAAAATTTTAGCTTATTTTGAATTTGATGTCACTAAAACATTTTTAAAAATGTAGGAACATGGCAACAAAAGCCTGAGAAAGTAAGTGATTGCATTGCATTAGTGCCTATGGTGTGGGCAGCTTACACATCTGGAAAGGCACTATCCATGCTGGAAAGTAAACAGATGTTTTAGAACAACATATGCTCCCATCCAGACAATGTCTCTTTCAGGGCAGGCCTCATATTTCAGCAAGATGATGCTAAACCACATACCGCATCCATCACAACAGCATGGCTTCACAGTAAGTGGGTCCATGTGCTGAATAGCCCTGCCTGCAGTACAGACCTTTCACCACTTGAAAACATTTGGCACATCATAAAGCAAAAATCTGGCACAGAAGACCTAGGTCCGTTGAGCAACTACAGTCCTACGTCAGACAAAGATGGGACAGCACTCCTCTCCAAAAACTCCAGGAACTGGTCCCCTAACTCCCCAGACATTTAAAGACTGTTTTTAAAAGAAGAGGGGATGCTACACAATGGTAAACATGGCCCTGTCCCTACTTTTTTAAAACCTGTTGCTGCCATCAAATTCAAAATGAGCTAATACTTTTCATCAAATGGTGACATGTCTCGACATCTGATATGTTGGTTATGTTCTGTTGTGAATAAAATATTGGTTTATGAGATTTGACAACCATTGACATGTCATTAACATTCCACACAGTGCCCATGCTTTTTTAGAACTGGGGTTGTCGATTGTATCTGCCTGATTTCTCCTGACCTCTCTTTTCTCTTTACCTCAGGATGGCTACTCCCAGTATCATTTTGTGGGCTCCTCCTCAACAATAGAGAGAGACAGACAGCGACCTTATTCCTCCTCTCGCACGCCGTCCATCTCTCCTGTACGGACCTCACCCAACAATCGATCAGGTGAGTCAGCCCCCCTCCCCTCTCCTGTCTTTTCTTTTGTCCTCTATCGCTCTTTCCATCAGTCCGGTCCAGTCAAACGAGCACACAGCTCTGATACGGCTGCTTTAACCTTGACATGACGGCCGCTGCTCACAAGTGAGTCAGCTTAAGTAAAACTCTCTACATCTTCAAGAGTCTGAAGGTGTCAACAACTTTGTTTAGGTCAGCTGGGATGTCACTCTCAATGGATAGCAGCTCAAGATCAGAGAGGCTGTCTTCTCAGTATCTGTTCCTGAGCCTGTTCTTGATCAGCTTGTTCTTGGGGAATGACTACTCTACTGAAGCTGCTGTCAATCCCGATGTGGCATGTACAGTATTATGAGGAGCTTAAACAGAGTAGAAAAAGGCACTTCACCATTGGAAGAACAATGTGGCCTGGAGGGTACTCAGCCAAGTTTTGTCTACTTAGAGGCTATACTAGACCTTACTCCACTGGAAGGGCACCCTGGAGTTCACTAAACAGTGCGCTGTCTACTGAAAAGGCACCTTACAGGGCACTTTATCACATATTATTCACCGGGATGGCACCCTAGAAGTCACATCAGGGTGCTTATTCCACTAGAAGAGCAACCAAGAGAGCACTCTGATAAGTTTTGGTCAATGCATCCTGGCAAGCACTTTGCTTGTCTACTGGAAGGGAATCCTAGATGGGGCACTTTATCAAATTTTGTCCACTGGAAGGGCACCCTGGAGGGCACTTTATCATGTAGTATCCACTGGGCAGGCACCCTGGAAGTCACTTTACATTGCTTTGTCCATTGGAAGCTCCCCCTAAAGGGCACTTTATTAAGTTTTGCCTACTGGGCACCTAGGCGGTTAATTATAATTTTCTATATACTGTTGGAGGCGTCCTAGAGGGCACTTTATCATGTGTGATCTAACAGAAAGGCACCCTGGAAGGTATTTTACAGTGCTTGTCCTCTAAAGGGCACCCTGGCTGACACTTAACTATTTTCAAATGGTAAGGCATCCTAGAGGGAACTTTATTGAGTAGACTACTGGAATGACACCCTAAAGAGCACTTTATCTTGTATTGTCCATTAGGAATGCACCCTGGCTGGCACTTTAATTTTGCCTTTTCCAATGTGAGGGCACCCTAGGGGTGCTTTATTAAGTTAAGTCCACTAGAAATGCACTCTGAAGTTAACTTAATAGGGTTTTGTGACTGGGAGTGCACCTAACAGGGTACTTTATCATGTATTACCAAGATACCCTGGAGTGTGCTTTACAGTGCTTTGTCCAATGGGAGTACATCCTGGAGTTCAGTTCTCATTACTTTGTCCATTGGAACAACATCCCACAGGGCGCTTTATTAAGTTAAGTCCACTGGAAGGGCACCCCATTGTTCACTAAAGCATGCTTCATCCACTGAAAATGCACTTTAAAGGGCACTTTATCACATACTGCTCACAGTAAGGGCCTCTTGGAAGTCAGTTCACAGTGCATTTGCACCAGAAGGGCACCCTGCAGGGCACTCTATTAAGTTGTGGTGATTGTGAATGCACCATGGCTTGCATTTTGCTTTGTCCATTGGAAGGGTATCTCATTGGGGGCACCTTATCATTTTTTTTCCAGTGGAAGGGCACTCTGGAGGACACCCTGTCACGTTTTGTCTACTAGAAGAGCACTGTGGGATGCACTTTAGATTTCTCAGTCCATTGGGCACTTTATCTTGTATTATTGAATGTGAAGGCACACTGGAAGGCACTTATGTCTAATCATTGTGAGGGCACACTGAAGGGCATTTTAAGGTGCCTTTTCTACTGGAAGTTCATTTTACTGTTTTGTTCACTGAAAGAGAACTATGGAGGGCACTTTATCCTGTTTATATACTGTGAAAGCACCTTACAGGTCACTTTATCATGTTATGGTCACTGGAACAGCACCCTGGGAACCTTTCTAAGTGTAGTCCAGTAGAAGGGCACCCTAGTGTTTACTCTAAAGTGCTTTGTCACTGGGAGGGCAACTTACGTGGCACTTTATCATGTATAACCACTGGGAAGGCACCTAGTAGTGCATTTTTCTGTGCTTTGTCCACTCATCTGAGAGGGCACTGTATCATGGAGTTCACTTTAGATCCTTTTTTTTGGTTTGTTTGTTTTTTTCTTCATTTTCCTAAAGGGCACTTAACTATTTTTCATGCACTATTGGAGGCATCACTTTCACTGTGCTTTTTTGAACATTAGGGTACCGCTGGTCCGATGGCCCACCTCCCCTTGTCTGAGTCCACCAGTTAACTATTAGCTGTTTTCAAACATGCTCTCCCAAAATTTCTTTATATTTTCAAAGGTTTTAACCCTCAAACTAAGGGGAGAATGGGGTTTTAACAGGCAGGACATGATGTAAAAGGTAATGAAAGAATAGAGAAGTACTGTTGTGATTTTCTGTGTTCTCATTGCCAGTAACCCTGTGATATTTACAGTCATTATCTGTAGTGTACACATAGCAGTGAGTCAGAGCCCCCTCATTACTTTTTCATATGAAATTGCAACAGGAATGTGCAAGAAATGCAGCATTAGTGAATTGATATTACCCTCACGTCCACAGTGGGAACATCCTCTCCTCACTGCTGGAGGAAAACAATTTTAAATGAATCATAGCAACTCCAACGTATCAGCCAATTGAATCCGATTGTTAGAAATAGGGGCAGTAAAGTGAACTCAAAGTAACTTTTGGGCTAAAAGTACAAGTTTTGTGCAGAGCATACCACAAAAGTTCATGGTGGCACTGAATCAGGCTTTCACAACACTAATACTTTAAACTGTTGTATTTGAATGTGCAACCTCAAATCCAAAAACATTGGGGCACTGTGTAAAATGTTAATATAAACAAAACAATGATTTGCAAATCTCAAAAACTCATATTTTACTCACAATAGAATGTAAACAACACATCAGATGTTGAAACTGAGACTCTTCATAAAAAATATCAGCTAATGTTGACTTTGATGTCAGCAACACATCTCAAAAAAGTAGAGATGGCGCAACAAATGTCTGGTAAAGTAAATGGTAGAAAAATAATGTCCTTTACTATTGTCCTAAAACTTCAACCTGTGAGCAGGCCTGCCCACAGACTCATCTGGGTCTGTCTAAAACCCAGAGAATGGGACCTCCCCAGTTGTGATTTATTTTAGATGTCAGAGCAATGTGTGTTGGATCAGTAGCTTTGCTGCTGCCATCCTTGATAACAGTTCCCTATTTGAAACCTATTTTTACCACTTGTAATCTATTTTTGTCAATGTATTGCCCTATGTTGACACTTTAAACCCATTTTTGTTATTATTTCTCCATTGTGACTCAATTTTGCCCTTTCTTTTTTACACTTTTTTCCCATTTTTCCCTACTTTTATTGCTACCTGTCCTCTATTTTTCTCACTTTTTTCCCTTTCTTGCATTTTTTGCCACTTGTTTCCCATATTTGCCATTTTTGACACTTGCAACCCAATTTTGCTATTTTTTGCCCATTTTCCACACTTTCATTCCCCTATGTTTCCACTTTTTGCCAAATGTAACCCATTTCAAGTCTTTTTTGCCCTTTTTGCCATAAATGTTGTTGCTTGTTATCTTTTCTTCCACTTCTTTTTGTCTCTTTTAACCAATTTTTGCCACTTTATTGCCACTTGTAATCAATTTTTAGCACTATATCCAATTTGAAACCCATTTTAACATTGTTTTTTGCAACTTCTTACTCATTGTCCTGTTTCGCCACTTGTACCCAGTTTTGCCACTTTTTGTCCTTTTTGGCTCCTCCTTTGACACTTTTCACCCATTTTCCTGACCTCCATGGGCCCCCAGTTTACCAGGGCCTCAGAAAGCTCTCCCTTTTATCCCCCTTATGGGCGGCCTTGACTGCGAGCATCGTGAAAGCAACTCAGAAAGATTTCAAGGGCAGACTGTCCTGAAAATTTACAGCATTTTTCTGCATGCATGTGTGAAAACCTGCTTTTTAACAAGATAATGAAAGTAAAAGAAGCAGAGGTGGAAGTTTAAAGTATTTGAATGAAAGCTCGTTTACTAGTTAAAGAAAAACAGCTAGACTTATGAGGCTGTCTGCTGGCGCTGGTTAAATGATAAACACTTTGGTTCTGAAGATAATTTTTCATCTTGTATTTTCTCAGTTTACAAAAGCCCAAGATAGTCCATGAAGGCATTTGTTAATTCTCACAGCTATGGAATTTTCTCACACTCACAAGTAAGTGTTCCATTGTGTGTCTGGCACCTTTCTAGAGTGTATATTTTTTATCAGTAGAGGACAATAGGGAGAGTGTGTGCCAGCATACAATAGACTGGTGATATTAGCAGGTCATTAATGAGCGTGTGGATCAATGCTAACTGTGTTATACCATACAGAAGAGAGAGGAAAAAGGCTGACACAGCTGTACTTTGCAGATGGCCAGACTGTAAAGCGTATTTGTGGAATAGTGCTGTTGATCATTTTGATAATAAGAACTGATTCCATATAAGATGCTGCATGTGATGCCATATTGGATTGAATCAATAGTGTCCTGTTAACTAGATCTTTCTCATTAGCTCGCATGGTCCAACAATCAACCACAAACCAAACCTTCCATCTACAGGGATAAGAGGAAAAATTTCACTCACTAAAGCATTGAAAAAGTTTTATTTGAAGATCTTGAAAACCAATTGTTTTCCCTGTGGTCCATTAACTTGACACACATCCATCTGGAAAACCTGTCATATACAGTGTTTGGGAAAGGGCACAGGTTTTGAAAAAAACTCAGAGGGTGATTGGAAGAACATTCTGTATGTCACATCTTTACGGGCCAATCAGAGCAAAAAAACACGTGACGTAGCCGCTGCCAAGGTGCACCATTACCGAAGGAGTAAACTCCATAGAGACAGAGCTGCATAACGTGAACCATGGCGACTACAGACATGTCAGGACACAACTTTTGTCGTTTTTGAAAAGAACACAACTTAATGCTGTTCCTTGTTCTTCTTTAAACAAAGAAATTTTTGATAAAACTGGTGCTTTAGCAGCATCCATGCTAATGTCTTCCGCCATAATTGCACCGGCCTCTTGTTGCTATGTACTTACGTCACGACTCTGCCGCACCCGAAAGTACTGCCCCCCATCGCTGATTGGTCCTGTCACTTTCTAACCGGGCCCAAATGGTTCAGACAGGAGCTTTGCAAGATGGATTTGCCAGTGAGAAACAATGAAACAGGCATATCCATCTGCTTTTTAAGGTTAGTCATCCATGATTTGAAGCCAAAGTGCCCTCTGCCCTCAAAAAGAACAAATCAGCCAAAGTGCCCTCTTTAGTGCCCTCTAAATTAGAGATCAATCTAATAATAATGACTTTGTATTCCATATTTTAACCTTTTTTATTCATTATTTTTAATTTAAAAAATATTTTGAACTTTCCAACTCTTAACTTTGTTCCATATTTTGAGCTTTTAGACTCACAATTTAAAATTTTAACTTATACTTTGACTTTTAAATTCATGATTTTGAATTTTATCTCATGTTTTGACCTTTTAAACTCATGATTTTGTCCTTCTCATATGTTTGCCTTTAAAAACATATTTCCAGGTTTTAACATTTTGAGCTAGTAAAATTGACTTTTTTAATGTCAGATTTGAGCCTTTAAATTCGTCATTTTGACTTTTTAAAAACGATTTATCATCAGTGCTAAGTTTTTTTGTCATATTCATTACTGGTGAAAATGAGGCTGACAGTTCATAGCTAAATGTTGACCTTGTTAGGCTCTCAGGTCAGACCTAAACCTAGAATCTGGCCCCTGCCGTGATTGAGTTTTACACCCCTGCTCTTAATGGACAAAATTTGGACCATCTTTGGCACATGTCCATTAGCTGAGCAAGATGCAATGAAGTGCCACAAGCACTTAATTTCACTAAAAAACATTTCAATCTTAGCTTGAATTTTTTATATTTCACTTTAACATACTACTTTTTTGCGCTAGTGCCCTTTTTAATCATTTCCCCCTGCCTCTCAAATATCTTAAGGCCGCCACTGATCAGAAGCTTAAAATGAGCTGTGACGACTCAGTTCAGACGGCTGCAACTGTCATCAGCGCTAAAACAGACACCTATAGTTTGGACACTCCTGGTCTGGTTGATTTTAGTTGCAGATTTTTTTATATGATTGTTACATCCCTCTAGGTGGATAGTTTTATTATTTGGATAAGGATAACGTGGATTGAGGAGTGAGTAATACAAAGACAGACAGAGAGTGGGAGTTTAAGTTACCTGTAGTAAATACAGGAGGAGAGAGGAGCCTGCAGAGGGAAAATATGACAGAGAAAAAGCAGATGCAGGGAGGAAGGATGACTCAGTGTTTACTTCTCTGAAATTACACCCGGGTTGAAAAGCTTCATTTGCGAGAAATAGCACAATGAGTGCAGAGTCACAATGCACACAGTGTGATGGTTAGGAGAAACACGGACAGTGAGGCCTCAGACTGGTGTGCCTATATGGAAGTAAATACCTCAGACAATGAGGAAGGTTCAGGTTTCATATCACTCTGTGTCTGAGGATTCTTGGAGAGCCGGCACTTCCTGTTGTGTCTTCGTCTAAATGAATCTGTGCAGTTGATGGATTGAGGCTTAAAGATATTATTTGTGTTTGCATGCAGCGAGTGCCCCTGCTTCCCCCAGAGAGATGATGGCGTTGAAGGAGAGGAAGGCAGACTACGAGTCGACTGGCAATGCCAGTTACCATGGAAACAAGGGTGAACACACATCCCGGAAGGACGCTATGACAGGTAGGAATCCCAAACTGCATATCTTATTCAAAAACACATCCATCATTACGGCTACTGTGCTTTTAGCTTGTTAGCACAGAAATATAGGTTACAGGAATTTTCAGACTGTAGTTTTAAGAAGTAAATGTTATTCCCCTCATGTGACTTTGCCTTTTAAAAGTCACATGAGGAAATTAATACTTCTCTCAGACACTTTACTGTGAAGCTGGAGCTCAGCATGAAGGCTGGGACCAGAGGGAAAAAGCTAGCTCGGCTTTAGTCCAAAGATTTTATAAACAATGAATTAAGAATCACTTATACCAGCTCATATCTAGTCTTCATTGAGGTAGACACACTATATGGACAGAAGTATCTGGTCACCATGACACCAGCAGAGAGTTGCCCCTGTGTCAGTGTGCTTTAAACCACTTCATCTGATGCACAGCATTTGAGTTAATGATGAGGCTTGCATGCAGTTGCTCTGCCATGGAAACCCTGCAGATAGCTCTCCTCTTTATCCCCCTTATGGGCAGCCTTGCTCAACATTAGATAAAAGGTACTGTAGACATTTACTTACTCTTTTCTCTGCTGGAATCGTTGGCTTTATGAGCACACAACAGTCACTGGACTTACATGTAAGATCAGTTGCCAGTGGCAGTCATCATTATGAATAAGATCTATTTAAGTCAAACTCCCTGCTGCATTAAAGTATGTGAGTCTGTGCACCTCTGCCTGTGTTTCTCTGTGTCTGTGTGTTGTAGGCAGGAGATATACTGGCTGTTAACTATGTGCACCATGGCATCATGGATGCTGTGTGTCCCCTGTACTGGTTTAATGCAGCAGCTGTGCATGACCTCAACAATTAACAACATGTAGATGCAAGATGCAATATGCACATGACTGGTAGAGGCAGAGAGTGTGTGACTGTGACTTTGAAAGACAAACCAATAAACCAGATCTACAGTCCACATTTTTAGGATGTGTTATGGTCACTGCACAGAGACAGACATGTGTTCTGACCACCAGTCATCAGTCTGGTTGATCTGATTTTACTGCTGATTATTGATGTTAAGCTTCACTGTGCCAAAGGGGGGTGGCGCCAAAAATCTTAAAGGGAGCAGGAGGCATTGTCTGCTCTGAGGCTGCCAAAATAAGATTTGCAAATATTGACTAAAACCATGATAAATCAGTTATTAAGTAGTTTATACAGAAGTCTTTAGATAAGAAATGCATATATAGGCCTTTTTAAGGATTTTATCAATGAAAGAAAAATTAATGTTGGTTTTTAGTGGCAGTGTGTCACGTTTTTCTTCTCTCTTAGGTCCTGGGGGGGCCGCCTTTCTTAGGTACATGTAGGGGGGGCTCCAAGGAATAATGGTTGGGAAACACTGCACTAACCAGTCAGGGCCTTTCCATGTGGAGTTTGCATGTTCCCCTTGTGCATGCATTGATTCTCTCTTGGTACTCTGGCGTCCTCCCACTACCAAAGACACTCTGGTGACTGTAAATTGGCTGTAGGTGCAAGTGCACCTGGTTGTCAGCCCTGTGATTGGCTAGTGACCAGTCCAGGGTGCACCCTGACCCCCCCCATCCCAAATGGATGGATAAGTGATGTTATTATTTTGTTTGTCATGATGTCAGAATTTACATTGTAGTATCTCAAATGTTACATGTTGGAGTTTACATCCCACACATAAGGTAGTGGTTTACAACCTGAGTTCACTTAAGCTCATGACACAGCCAAGCACATGCAAATGCAAAGTGACACAGTAGGTATATCCTAAGCTTTAGAAGCATAAACAAGCACAAAGAATCTCAGAAACAAACAAATCTCTCCATCTCCCAGCCCTCTGTTTCACTGTAAACTAATCTTAAAAGTGTCAGAAAAAAATCTGATTCTACATTGTGGAGAAGGCAGTCACCTCGTGTGTGTGGAACAAGCTCACTTAAAGCATGCCAACCTTTCAACGATTCCTCTAAATATCAGATATAAACTGTGCTACAGACTTAAGACTGTAGACCAGGTTTTGATTAGGTTAGATGCGTAGTTTTTCCTACATTTTCAAGATAGGAACCTGTTTGCTTTGAGCCTGACTACTCTTTATTTTAAGAAAAGCACGCCTTGTTTTGCTTACAGGAGTTCAAATTCAAG
Organism: Cheilinus undulatus; assembly: GCF_018320785.1. NCBI lineage: Eukaryota > Metazoa > Chordata > Actinopteri > Labriformes > Labridae > Cheilinus > Cheilinus undulatus. Next base: position 38,664,063 of record NC_054877.1, on the reverse strand, counting down.
TACTTAAACACCTTGAGCACATGGCATAGAAATGACAGCTGAGCTGCATGAAAAGACGCCTTGTGCTGGGTGTAAGATAGGGCCCTTTGTGGACCACAGTCAGATACTTCCTTGAAGCGTCACAACGCAGTTTTACACTGAAAAACTTCCTCTAAATTTCACTTAAATCAGAGATCTGACTCATTAGTGCATTGGATCTGTATATGTATTTCTATTTGAATAAGGAAACAAATATTTAAATGAAGTCCATAGTAGTTTTTTGAGAGGGTTTCTGAGTTTGGTTAATTTTTGCAGCAGTTTTGATGTCGGAAACATGAAGTTCAAAGCTCATTCTAATCATCATTAATCATCTTCACTTGTTTCTATCTCTTAATGAAAAATGTGTCACTAGAACCTGATAAGACCAAACATACTACCCACAATCCTCTGCCTGTAGAGTGATGTCTGAATGAACGGTTCACTGCTGAAGTCCTTATCTGTCTGTCTCTGCAGCTCAAATGTCCGGTGGGTCTTCTACACTACACAGAGGAGCTTATGTGTCGCCGACTGATGACCTGAAGTATAATCAGGTATGACAAGTCACCTTTATATTTTTAAATGTCTGCCTGTACCTGAAGGACCTCGGTAATACACTTTAAAAAATAAGCAGAAATACCAGAATTTGATCTCAGTGTTTCATTTATGTTATTTAAAGAACACTATGAACTGTAATTTAAAAATGTCTCTCACTCTTCTTTACTTCCCTTTAAGAGAAGAAGCACCATAAAACCTTAATAAACATAAAGCATTGCAATACTATCCCTTTACTGCTTGTGGCTATAATAGCATCAGAGGAGCTTTAAATACCCTTAAATCCAAAAAGGTCACTATAAACTTCTTAAGAACTCTCTTCAGCATTATATGAACACTGCAGGGAATTGCTCTAAGAGTCTGGCATTTGCTTCTGCACTGTTGCCAATAAAATGCTTTAATTTCAGTCGTCTTGCCCTCTGGCAGCGCGGTCTGCTTGTATCTTTAAACGTATGACTTGGCAGGCTCTTAGAAATGCACAACAATGGACACCAAAAAGAAGCGACCACCATCCATAATTAATCAAATCTGTTACCGCTGTGTTTGCCAGTTTTCTCAATGAACTTGTCAGAGAAGAATATATAAAATGATTCGTAATGTACCACAGGTGGAAACTAGGGATGCACAGATGCATTGGTCCAACATTAGTATGGCAGGACGAACCAGCTTGGCAGACATCTGCAGATAATGTGGCATGTATAGACGTTGTTTGCAGGTGTTTATCCATTGTATTGTATCTATTTTACACTGGCATCTAGTACAGCTAGCCTCTGATTTAGAGGTTAGGTGTATGCAAATCACTTCATAATTGTTTGGGCCAAGGTTATTATAGTTAACCAAATCTAACTAAATAGCTAAAACTAAAATTCAAAAATCATTTTAGTTAACTGAAACTAAATCCAAAAACTAACCTAAGTAAAATAAAGATAGAGACAGAATATCCTTAGTTTTAGTCTTTGACTCAGCCATAAAGACTGGCACCTACACCCTAGTCTGGGGAGTGTAAATGGCCTGATTTGATTGGTTCAGATTTCACAGAGAGACAGTTTTATGTTTGGAGTTCTATTCAAACATAATTTTTGAATAAATAACATAAGTGAAGAGTAGCCTGTTTGAATATGTTTTCAAAAATATATATGATGTTCATTCAGCCCTGACATGTATCCAAAAAACTCAAACTAACACTAAAGCTAATAAAAAATAAACTAAAACAAAGCATTTTGCAAAATAAAAGCAAAGCCTGCAGTAAAAACTGATGGAAATTCAACTGAAATTGAACACAGAAAATGAAAATAAAAAATAAAAATGAAAACTAATGAAAAATCCCAGACTATTATATCCTTGATTTGGATTCATCATTCCTGAAGGGGACATATTATGCAAAAATCCCTTTTTTCAGGTTTTTCTAGCAAAAATATGCCCCTGACCTGTCTACAATCCCCTCAAGTACCAGAAAAATCCCCCTCTATTTCTCCACAATGTGTGCTGAAACAAGTCATCCTCAGATTTTCCCCTTATGATCTGAATTGGGGAGTTAGCCCCGCCCCCAGGTTCGGTTGGCCCTCCCTGCTTGGAAGAAAGTTCTGCCCTCCTCTCCTGATCCTCCCCTCAGCTGGCAGCTGAGAGGAGGATCCATTTCCACATCCATTTCCTGAGAGGGGTGGGGTCAGGGGCGGAGTCAGACAGCTCATTAACTTTTAAAGACACAGACAAAGAAACAGCTTGTTCTGAGCAGGGCTGAAACAGAGGGGTTTGAGACATACCAAAATCCAGTACTGGAGTTTTTTTTTTTTTTTTTTCAGCAACAAACTTCACAGGCATGTTTTTGGGACCTCTATGACCAGTAAAAACTTGTCTTAAAAGGGTTAAATATGTCTCCTTTAATCTCACTCTTGCATTGACCAAGACTTTTGCTCTTCCTACAGATCTCTTCTCAAGGCCTGCCATCAGAGCCCTACCCACCTTTCCAGAACCCTCCACCAACCGACGGCGGCAACTATGAGGACCAGGCTTTCTACGAGAACCAGGTTCACCCAGGAGGGCGCCCCCCGCAGGGTGACCTTAACATGCACCTGCAGGGCCTCAAGTCCACTGGGAACTATGTAGACTTCTACTCAGCTTCACGGCCCTACAGCGAGCTCAACTACGAGACCAGCCACTATCCAGCCTCACCGGACTCCTGGGTCTAAGGGCAGACCAGGGTGGAGGATAAGGAGGAGAGGATGAAGGAAAAAGAAGAGCGAAGGGTTTAGTTTTAAAGAAGGAAGATGAGAGGACAGATCGCCTCCCTCCTCATCCTCCCCTGTAGTTCCTGAGTAGCATCATAGGTAGCAGGACGACGGAGGGGGAGGACAGAGTGAAGGAGAAGAGGAGACATTTCACTCCTTTTAGAGACATCTGAGGGAAGAGGAGAAGGGACGAGGAAGGAACGGAGGGAGCGGCCATGCATGTGCATGCACACCACCAACAACAACCAACTGACACATTTTCTTTCTGTGTTTAGTTTGTGATCAATTACAGAAAGACCTCCTGCACCTGAAGGCCTCTGATACAGAACGAAAGAGGGACAGATACGATAAAAGAGAACATGAAGGAATAGTTGGAAAAGTCGGATAAATGGAGCGGAAGAAGGACAGTGAAAGAGAAAAATGATGGCGAATGAAAGGTTTTTGGATCTTTGGATGGCGAAACCTGTACATATGTGGTATAGCTACATGGCTTTTAGTAATGTGAAGCACAAGAAGCAGAGCTGTAGGACATGTAGGACGTCTGTCACACAAACTTTTGTTTCTCTCTTTGGCTTCAGCGTGATGTTTCCTCCTCTGGACAAAGAACGCTTCAGGACTTTGTCATTTGTAACAGGTTTAATTTGATCTTTCTCTTTTGTTTCATTTCTACTTTTTTAATTCTCGATTCTGGTTGTATAGTATTTGATGTACACTGTACATTTACTGGGATGCATTGTGTACTGTACATTGCACTATTTTCTGTGTCATGTCAGGCCTTTCAACCTCACTCTCTCACTTACTTTCCTGCTTTTACACACTGAAACACACACAATAGCTGCACTCAGACTTTTGAAATTCATATCACAGCTAGAGACGGATGCTAACGTGTCGCTAATGTGAAACAAAGGATATGAAATGGGTGTTGAAACATTAATTCTGGTAGGTCACGGTGCTCCTTATACTGCCCTACAGATGGTTTTCATTGACAAGTTGAGCAGCCAAAATTCTCATTTTTTTGGGCCGCTCTCCATCCTCATTAACACCTCAAAAAAAAACTTTTTCTTTCCCATGAGCCCCTCTGTTGAGTGAACTCATTATGTACATAACCGTGCCAAACAAGGGTTACTTCCCCTCAGCTGATTTAGGCAGAGAGAGGAAGGTTAGGGGCGTGTTAAAGGGTCCAAGTTCAGCCAAGGCTTTAGGCTGAACATCCTTACAGTTCTAACGATGCCACTTTGTAAATGCTTTGGTTTTTCTAAACTGTGTTTTACTGGGATGAAAACTGTCTTACTGCACCGGGACTGGGGGGAGAAAACAAAAAGAAAACTTTAAAAAAGAACAAAAAGAAAACAGCGGAGGGGCTGAGACCTAGCGGAGCTTCACTTCCTCCAAAGTTGTACAAAATTAGTTGATTTCTGTGTTGTAAAATAATCAATGTTTGAAGTACAAAAAAAAACTTTTCTGAGAGATGGGTGGCAACTCTAACTTCATGGTAGACAAAACTGTTAATAGAGTACGGATATATATTATATAAATATAAATATATACTTTTTATGTGCAGATGTGGATGTCACTTATAGCAGCAACATTATGGAAAAAGACTTGTAAAAAACAGCTACATGTAGGAATTTTGTTCACATTTTATTTTCTGGTCAACACACTAAATTGTCGACTTTGTGTAGTAATGTTGTTGCTATGTGGAGTAGAGTAGACCAGGGCCCGGGGATCCACGTTGTCACTTAGGCAGTTTAAAAAGGTGCTACATCTGTGAGAAGTATTTCCAACTTGTTTGTATTTAACTGTGCACAAAATGTTTGTTTCCCTCTGCATCAATAACAAATTATTATTTATTATCAGGCGCCACGATAATAGAGAACAGTGTCCCATGCATGAAAACCCTCGATTCTAATCAATTGGTCTCATTATGCTAAACAGATCAAATTGCACCCATGAACGCATGAGTATTTGTTGTCAGTGAATCAGAGAGTAAATGGTGAATTTTATTTTGAAAAGCTAAATTGTGACAACAGACCCTGGTTCTCCCTACCCAAAGGTCATCCTCCAATGTTTGACTCGTAATGCAGCTGACCCCACACAAACAAAGAAACAAACAAACACTGGATGAAAAGCAGAAGTACTGTATTTGTTAGTGAGCATCTGGAAACTGACAACGTCATGTATGTCCTTGTGATCCTTAGGCAGAAAAAAAACTGACTATAAGACCTGTATGGAGATATAACGTCGGTAACCTTTTTGTTGCTAGACCAAATGTGTTTTAAAAGAGAATTGTGAATCTTTCTATTGCCTCAAACAGATTGCAACTGCTCCAAAAAATATAAACGGACCATCGAAGAACCTCTGAGTTTGAGAGTTTTTTTGTTCAGATGCCGAATGTGTCTTTCTGATGCTTTTCACTGCACTCTTTACGGGATTCCTGCAGGATGGGAGTCAATCCACAATTCAATCATGGGATTGTTATGGGACAGAAAAAAGTCAGTGGGAGTGGGAACCACCATAACAATAGATCTTTTTTTCTTTTTAGATATGCACATGCAGTTTTTATGTTCATTTAGTTTGTTTTTCTGCAGAAAATTGACAGAAGCATAGCATATTGACCACACTTGGTAGCCATTTTGCTTTTAGTTTTCTAAGTGAGCCGACACTGCAGCGCAAGTCAAATGAACTACACTTCCCGCACCGGGTACAGCACTGCTGCAGCCGACACTTCCTCCGACAATGCATAAGAGGAAAATACCTGGGGCTTAACCCAAACAAAGTCACGTTTTAAATTCTGATAAGATGCACCTTATCAGAGTTTATAAAGAGTGCCATGTGCCCAGTTCCTTCTTTGGATTTGCCTGTGAAAAGGCATCCATTGCAGTGTTAATTTCATCAACTGAAACTATTAGTCAACAACCTTTTTTTTTCCATGCAAACAACTAGACTAAGACTAACAAAAATAGATCTATGATGACTAAAACTGACAAAAAGTAAGTTTAGTTTTAATCAAGATGACTGAAACTAGACTAAAACGTAATGTAGTTTTTATCAGACATTCAAAATTCATGATATTTCTCTACTGGTGGTAAATCTGTCAAAATACAATGCAGCTGTAGCTGTTCTGCCTCTCAGCTGTAGCAGGGACCCCAGGTTTGGCAGGGTGCATAGGACACACTGCTATGATTTGATACCAGATTTAGGCAAGAAAATAAATGCTTGGACTAAAAGTAAAGACTAAAACATGAGGACTTTTTATGAACTAAAACTTGACTAAAATGTCTTGAGTTTTTGTTGACTAAAACCAGAAAGGGTAACTTAAGGGTAACGTCCTAAGATGAAGACTAAAATTAAAAATAGCTGCCAAAATTAACAATGGTCCATTGAAATATCTTTCATACTTCAGGCGTGTACTTTAGACCAGGGGATCCCAAACTTTTCAGCCCGGGACCCCCAAGAGAGATCAGGGATGGACCCCTCTCCAAAGCATCATGTACAAAACTTGCATTTAATTTTTATGACTTTTACTTGCATTAGAACTCAAGTATCACTTCATAACTATGTTTTTTTAATTGGACTCATTTTAGCAATATTTTTTACAATATTACATATAATTTGTGATTTCAAATCATATTAAATTTCTCTTTGTTTTCTGGAAAGCCTCCCATGACCCCCCTTCACTGTCTGATGATCCCCCTGGGGGTCCCAACCCCCACTTTGGGAACCATTGCTTCAGTTAAATGGCTGTAGTTGTGACAGACAAATCTACCTGTCAGCATTTGACAATATCAGATTTGCAGCTTCACATACATGTCTCTCTCCAGGTGATGAGATGTTTGGTCAGCTATAAACAAACTCTGGTCTGTTTTTCCCGAATAGTCCAGTTCATTTTGGAGTGGTGTGAAAGCTCAAACAAACTCTGGTGTGGACCAAACAAGTGAGCTGTGGTCCACTTAAAAACGGGGGTCTCTCAGGTGTAAGCTTAAGTGTCAATTTAATGACCAGAAATTAATTAGTGAAAGGTTCTCCTTCCCTAGCTACAGTCTCCTTTACTGTAAGTCTGCAGATCAGGCCCTGAAATCCCAATTCCCCCTAAACAAAAATAGAAGACAACGTCCTCCAATTACTTTGGTTTCCCCCTTAGTGTTTCAGTTCCACTGATTATCCAGACCCCCCCCCCAAAAAAGTAAAAAAAAAGCCCTTCAAAACTCAAAAAATGGATTAATCCAGCACAAAAAAAAACAAAAATCAAAAGCAATGCATTGCAAAAATCCAAAAATAATCCAAATGCAGCTGACTCACCAGTCCTGGGATCGTTCTTCTATATGTCTTACTCTTGTAGGTTCTTTTTCAGTGATCTCCAATATTTATGGCCCTCTTGCTTGGCTGTGATCAGGCTCGTGTCTGGAGGAGGCATCACCATATCAATGGAGTGGTCTTCAGTTTTCCTTCTCTGGGTAAACCACAGTCTTTACCCAGATCCGCAGTCACATCCAGGAGTCACAGCCACTTCTCTCCACCAAACTTTTCACCTCAGCCTTTGTTCTGCCTCAGCTCCTCCCCCACTTCACACCTGAGTCACACCCGGCTGCAGCAGGTCACCTGACCAGACAGGCTGCAGCTAAACAGACTATATTTGACAGGAAAAATAAAGTCAGACAGGGAAAGCTTGGGGATCTAACCTTGCAAGGTTTTTTTTTTCCCCCATGTAAATCCCTAAATTAAAAATTATCTGCTAACCATCCCCATCCCTAGAATTGTGTGGCTATGTCACAATATAGCGTAATGATTTATGGATTTATGTATGTGATTTAATACACTGAAATACATATCAGTACCCCACTTGGCATCTGTGTGGCCATAGCAACAAGTCATAGTCTCTCACTCACATGTTGGCTTGCCTTTTTCTTCTGTGCGGATTTGTTCGTCTCATGTAAAGAACAACATGCTGGACAGCTCTCTGCCTAGCTGGCTGCTTGTAATGCCCCGATGAAAAAGCAGAAACCCCAAGATGGCTTAAATTTCTTCACTGCTCTTTCTTTGAGACGACAGTGCCACAAATATAGAACTGCTTTTGTTATCCAGACGGGTCAGTTAATTTGACCTGGTGCCATGTGAATGCAAACCAAACCACAGGAAAGTTTAACAATGTTGCAATTTGAACCCTGAACCGAACCAAATCCCCCGGACTATCAGGTGTGAAAACGACCTCAGTGGCCGAACGAGAGCAAAACAGTGCCCCATCCTTGTCCTCGGCTGATTCAGCAGCCATACTTTCCATATCATCTGATGTCTCCTCTTTTTTCTTTTTTTGCAGTATAATCAACTGCTGTTCAATATTTATCATCTCCAATGACAACATAATATGCTTGATTTCAGTTGCCAAGGTTTTCTTCGCAGGAAACGTACCAGCAGGACCAGGAACTGGCGTCAAAATCAAACTGCTGAGTAATGTTTGGGTTGAGCTCACAACTGCTAAGGCCACCATTGTGTAGATTTGATGCAGATAAATCAGACTTTATAGCTTCATTCTGTTCACTCAACCTCATTGATCACTTAATATCCTGAAATTAGGAGTCATGTCAACTGAAACAGCACCCCACAAGATGTATTTATTAATTAATGCTATTTGCCCGATTCACTGTGTATTACAAGTGGTTGGTTTGTAATAGGGTGCACAGAAAAATAGAGCTAAAATGAAAAGGGCTGTCAAGGTAAAGTGGTGATAAAAGGCAACGCAATATTATGGAAAGAGTTCGGCATTCAAAAGACATTTTGATAACAACCTTTATACTCACGGATCTGCAAAAATGACTAAAACACTGAAGTACATGTGAGTTGGTTATATGCACATACACATCCTCAATCAAAGAGATGTAAACGTGCGAAATGACTAATGCAGAAGTGTTTGTGTTGGCATACAGTGCCTATAAAAAGTATTCACCCCTTTAGATTCACCCCCTCCAGAGCAGGCAGCAAGAAAGATACACTCTTAAGTTATATCTTGGACTTGTAATGTTTTTCACAATTAAGTTGACAACATATGTTTAAACCTATGAAAACAAAGATGGATGGTCCAGGACACCTCTGAGAGAAAGAATGGGAAATTTCCATCAAGATAAACCCGAAAAAGATGAAAAGAAGACCTCAGTCTCAACTACAGCTCCTGGCTAGCTTAAAAGCTAACAACAACTGCCAGTAACTGCCACAGAACACTGCCTGATCAACAGGAGACTACTGAATGCTACCTACTGAGGTAGCATGGGGCGGTGCGTACAAACGCAGCGCTCCATCACTCGCAGCAAAACAAAGCCCTACACTTACACCAGAACTGACAGCGTGCCCACAGAGTTTACATCTTTCCTGATGGAGATTATCCAGAGAACTGGGTGCTCACAGACTGACAGGGGGAGGACATGGAGCAGCACAACACCTACAACCTGTGGGGAGGAGGCAACGGCATTGTGTGAGAAGGCGAAAGTGAAGCAAACAAGCCGGGCTGCAGGCTGAATTTTGCTATTTTGCTATTTGCAGTAAATGTGTCCCAAGTGATTGTAGTACAAAGACACCTGTGTCTGGAAGGTCCAGTCAATGGTCCATCAGTATTCCTGGCTACCATCACACCATGAAGACAAAAAAATACTCTGAGCTACTCAGAGAAAAGGTTATTGAAAAGTATAAGCCAACGAATGGGTACAAAAAAATTACCAATGCACTGACAATCCCCCAGAGTTCAGTTAATCCATCATGAAGAAATGGAAGGAATATGGTACATGTGTAAATCTGCCTAGATCAGGCCATCCTCACAAACTGAGTGAGCGTGCAAGAATGAGACTGAGAGAGGCCACCAAGACACCTATGACTACTCTGAAGGAGTTACAAGCTTCAGCAGCTGCGATGGGAGAGACTCTGCAGATATCAACTGTTGCCCAGGCTCTTCACCAGTCAGAGCTTGAGAGAAAGAGAAAGCCACTGTTGAAGAAAACTCATTAATTCTTGACTAAAGTTCGCCAAAAGGCACATAGGAGACTCCATGGTCAAGTGGAAGAAAGTTCTTTGGTTTGATGAGACCAAAATGGTGCTTTTTGGCCATCAGACAAGACGCTATGTTTGGTGGACACCAAACACTGCATATTAGCGCAAACACACCATCCCCACTGTGAAGCATGGTGGTGGCAGCATCATGTTGTTGGGATGCTTCCTTGCAGCAGGCCCTGGAAGGCCTGTAAAGGTAGAGGGTAAAAAGAATGCAGCAAAATGCAGGAAAATCATGGAAGACAGTCTTATACAGTCTACAAGAGAACTACTGCTTGGGAGGAGATTTATTTTCCATCAAGACAAGGACCAGAAGCTACACAGAAATGGTTTAAAGACGACAAGGTGAATGTTCTGGATTGGCCGAGTCAAAGTCCAGACCTTAATCCCATAGAGAATTTGTGGCTGAACTTGAAAAGGGCTGTTTATCCCCATGAGACCTGTCAGATCTCGGGCAGTTTTGCAGAGATAAAAAGTAAAATTGCAGTGTCCAGATGTGCAAGCTTGATGTGCAGTCACTTATTTACATGACATATTTTAAATTAATTGGCATTACTTGGTAGAAATCTGTTTTTACTTTGGCATTAGGGATGAGGTTTTTTTGTCTTTTTTGTCAAAAAAAAAGCCAAATTAAATGATGGATTTATAAAATCAGTTAAAGGGTAAAACATCGATAGATCATCATCTGTGTAGAAAGCCTGGCCATCTTCTCCAAACAAAAAGAGTAGAATGTTTTCTACTGTAACATTATTGATAAGTACCTCATTCAACCCTGTTTCAAAATCCATTTTATAGTTTTATGAGGAAAGACCTGATACTTTGTTTACCACAAATCCATCTGAGTAAATAAGGAGCTGATTTCATTTTTACTCCATCAATGACTATGCTGTGGTTCTGCAGTTCAAAGACAGGACTTTTTTCAACCTCTCCTGGACGGTGAGTTCAAGGACACTCCAACACCTGGAAACTGATTATTAGGTGCCAGAAAGCAAAAGGCAAATGACTGAAAGACGACCAAATGGCTTTCAACCAACTCAGGACTGGGTCAAAAACAGAAACAGAAAGGGCTGATTAATATTGGACAGTTATTTGGCTGAATAAAACTTTGCAGTGCAATAGGAACAGCATATTACCCTTACATGTGATATTTCTGTGAATTGTGAGCCGGAACAATGTTATATTCTTACAACAGGATGCTGAAACTAAATTTAAAAGTTTGAAAGCATCACACATTACAGATTCTGTGCAGATCAAATGAAATAGATGTCTTTACTGTGGACTGTGTTGTACCATATTTTACCCTTTTAAGGCAAGTTTATATTGGTCTCAGAGGTCCCCAAAACATGCCTGTGAAGTTAACTGCTGAACAAACACTCCAGTATTGGATTTTTGGACGTCTAAAACCCCCTCTATTTTAGCCCTTCTCACAATGAGCCTTTTCTGTGTCTTTAAATGGTAATTAGCTGTCTGACTCCACCCCTGACCACACCCCTCTCAGGAAATGGATGCAGCACTCGTGATATTACAGACACTTTTTTTTCCAAAGTTCAGACTGGGATCCGAACCATCAATCTCCCAGACTGTAGTCAGCAGGGTAACTGATAGCCACTGAGCTATCCAGCATCTCAGCTGGTAGCTGAGAGGATCAGTAGAGGAGGGCGGAACTTTCCTCCAAGTGGGGGAAGGCCAACCAAACCTAGGGGCGGGTACTTAGGCCCCTGGTGAGGTCGCTAGATGTATAATCTGAGAACAGCTTGTTTCAGCACACATTTTCTGAAAGGCGGAGAAAGAGAAGGGGAGAGGGAATGGATTTTTCTAGTACTTGAGGGGATTGTGGACAGGTCAGGGACACATATTTGTGTTAGAAAAGCCTGAAAAAGTGATTTTTGCATAATATGTCCCCTTTAACATTGATATGACTATTGAAAAAGTTATTCAGACAGCTTGTCTCGTACAAAAACCCTCATAAACCCTCATAAAAGATAATTTTCTGTTCAGTGATCAGACACTACACACACAGCAAAAACAGTGTTAAACATTTCATAGTTGATTTTAACTCCCAAAGTGTAATTTCATCTCCATTCAGAGTGGAATGGCCTTCAGTGTCTGAGTTACTTGTCAGTGTTGAACCATTAGTGTTTATCCAACTCTGTAGAGAGTCACTGGATCACAGCCTCTTTGGCTCATAAACACAGTGTGGTTGTCTAAAATCCCCAGTTTGTTGTAGTGATAAGCTTTGACTTCACTCTCAAAATTTTGACTTTATCCCCATCATTTCAACTTTATTCCCTAAATTTGAACTTTATTCTTCACGTTTAGACTTTCTTCTCAGCATTTGGACTTTATTCTTGACATTTGGACTATATTGTCATGATTTTAACAATAATTTAAACATCTGGCCTTTATTCTCTATATTTGGACTTTTTCCTCAATATTTGGACTTATTATAAGTCCAGACTTTGACCATCACAGTACCACCATCACCAAGTTTTACTCTTGGTATGATGTTCTTTATATGAGTTGCTGTGTTAGTTTAACTCCGGCTGGGTTTGGCCTTTAAACGCTCCCATGGATGCTATTTTACCCAGCCTTTTTCTTATTGTTGACTCATGAACACTGACCTTAACTGAGTCAAGTGAGGCCTGCAGGTCTTTAGATGTTGTTCTGGATGAGTCGTTGATGCACTCTTGGAGTGATCTTGGTAGGCCAGCCGCACCTGGAAAGGTTCACCACTGTTCCAAGTTTTCTCCATTTGTGGATAATGTCTTTCACCATGGTTGGCTGGAGACCCAAAGCCATGATGTGTTGCTTTTTGAGATCTTTTAGATTTCTTCAGACAGGTTCTATCTATGGGATTTCTTGACTCACCAGGTCTGGCAGCTGTCAGACCTGGGTGTGGATAGCTGAACTCAGCTTTTCAAAAAATGTTGTCAATCAGAGTTAATTCATGATTTAGCAAGGAGGAGAAACTTTTTCACATAGGGCCAGGTAGGTTTGGACGGCCTTTTCCCCTTAATAGATAAAATTATCACTTAAAAAGTATATTTTGTGTCATCTTTCTCTACTTTATTTTGTTTGATCTGAAACATTTAGGGGTGACAAATATAAAAAAGAAATAAAGAAATCAGGAAGGAATTACAGACCTGTGAGTTCATGAGCTCATGTTAATGCTCCATGCTGTTCACTGACATGCACAGAGTCATGAGTGCCCTCTAGTGGTCATTAGGGAATCTGCACAGCCAAGGTGGCGGCCATTTTGCTCTGCAGACAGAGCAATGCCTCAGATCTGATCCCTGAGAGCTTTGGGTTAGGCCATTTCCCATTAAACGCTCACTGTGGGAGTGCAGATCAGAAAGCAGGCTAGGCATTAATGACAGCTTTAAATGACTGAGTGTATTTTGGCCTTATCACAGCCACACAACAGCCAGCGTTTTAGGACACCTGTCGTCTCGAACCACATGCTGCAGACTCTGAATGTCAGTTTGATTCCAGTCTACCTGCCTACCCATCTAACTCCAACTGTCTCCCTACAAGCTTTGCTTTCTTCCTTTTATTCTGATGTTTTACAACTAAAGCATAGAAAACTCATCACAGATCCCTCTGCATATGATTTTACAGAAGCTTTGTGTATTTTGCATTCATAGAACCACATTAATAAGAATGGAAAACTTAAAAGCACTCACAAAAAAGTCATCAAAGGCATGCACTGAAACCGAGTTTCATCAGTCTGTCATGTTTTGGATGAAACAGACAAAATAATTAAACACTGAGGAACGGAGCGTCTGAAGGGACATACTGCAGATGGGAAAAAATGTCATCGATGCTCACAAGCAAATTGTCCTGTATTTTTGGGAGCAAGTTTTGTGTGCACACCAGAAAATTCATGAGGTGTAAAGAAGTTTTTGTGTGTGAAAGGATGTGAGCTTTTTGGAAACAGCACATTCAGAAAGTATTCAGACTCTTTGCAACAACACTTGAAATTTAGCTTAGGTGCTTCCTTTGTCTCTGGATCTTTGCTGAGATGTTTCTATGCCTTGATTGGAGTCCACCTGTGCTAAGTTAAGTTGATTGGACATGATTTGGAAAGGCTCACACCTCTCCATAGAAGGCCTCACAGCTGACTTTTTACAACTGCCAGTTGTCAGCTTAAAGACCCTGTAAAGTGAAAATGAATGTGTATTTAGGTTTGTTGCATGACAGGCCATTGTGTTATAAACCCCTAAATCAAATTTCAGTCAAATAAAACATCTCTAAGTTTTTAAAATCAAGCTTCAAAATCATGAAAACTGAGGCAGTAAAATCTGCTCCAGGATGGCATGGGTGTGTCTGTTGAATGAGTTGAAGCCACGTCCACTAAGGAGAAATTTGATCCTGTCAGATATAAAAAATTGCTACAATCTGAATGTTGACCTTATGATCAGAGAGCAGCTGCCTTGCTCTGTGCCAGAGAGGAGGCAAAGTCCGTTTTCTGGCTCAAAGCACGAGCCAGAAAACGTGACATCATGAGCCCACATATTTACCCCCCCAAATGAAACCCAGCCAGGAAAGAGGTGAAAAACTTTCTAACAGTATAAATCCAGAACTCAGTCACATGTAGATCTTAGTGTTTTCACATGTTTACAGCAACCACATTCCAACATATCTAGTGTGTTAAGATACAGAATTTGGATTTCACTTTCTAGGGTCTTTAAGCTCAAGTTACATCAAAAAAAATGTAGCAATGGCAATTTGTTTCGTTTGCCATGAAACAGGATGTAGTTTTGCCACAGTCCAAATACTGGTAGAGCCATGAATCTTAGCAGATTGGATTAAAATGTGTCAAAACATTGCTGTGAGGAAAATAACGTACAGAAAACTCAGATTAATCATGACTAGAGTTCACCAAAAGGCATGTTGGAGACCCCATGGTCAAGTTCTTCAGTCTGATGAGACCAAAAATGTTGCTTTTTTGGCCATTAGACAGGACGCTATGTTTGGTGGACACCACAAACACACCATCCCCATTGTGAAGGGCAGTGGTGGCAGCATCATGCTGTGGGGGTGCTTCTCAGCAGCTGGCCTTGGAGGGCTTGTAAAGGTAGGGAGTAAAATGAAGGCAGCAAAATAAAGGGAAATCCTGGAGGACATCTCAGTCAGCCTGCAAGAGAACTACAGCTTGGGAGCTGATTTATTTTCCAGCCAGACAATGACCTGAAGCATACAGCAAAAGCTCCCCAGAAATGGTTCAAAGACAACAAGGTGAATGTTCTGGAATGGCCGAGTCAAACCTCAATCCAATAGAGAATTTATGGCTGGACTTGAAAGGGGCTGTTCACGGCCGATCCACATGCAACCTGACTTGGCGTCCTTCCACAGTCCAAAGGCGTGCTCATTAGGCTGATTGGAGCCTCTAAATTTCCCTTAGGTCTCAGTATTAGCCTCACTAATTGTCTCTATCAACCCAGTGTTTGACTGTTTGACTTCTAACTAGTCCAGGGTGTGGTCTTGCCTGCTGGCAGACTGGACTGGCTCAAGCCCCCGCAACCTTGAACGGGATAAATTCCAAACATGCTAAAAAGCTATTTTCTGCCAAATAATATGCCATGTTGATTATTAAAACAGAAATTTGTGCAAACATAACAAATGAGACATCCAAAATGATGATGCACAGGGGCTTCAATATAACTAAAAGCAAAAAAGTTCTCATCAAACTTTTCTCCATGAAAAAGTGACGCAGGAAAATGATCAGTATTGTTACTTTGAAAATTTCTAGTTTAATTTTTAAAGCTGTTTTTCATGTTAATAAAAGTAAATATATATTATTGCACATTATCAGTTACAGATTAGGGTACAAACAAAATACAGAAACATTCAAGCACATCTCACAGTGCAGACATGACATGACATACAGAGTATCTATAAGGAATTTGGCATTTAGGTTTAATTTTCCTTTGCTTTAAATGCCTCTCCAGTGTTATTCCTCCATTCTCAAAATGATCTACGATCAAAACCTCGCTTAGTTTTCATCCAAGTGCAAAAAAAAGGATGCAGAACAAGTAGTAGAAATGTTTTATGTCCTATTTTACATCTGAGTCATTGTTTTTGGCAGATATGTGAAGAGATCCATAGAGTCCAGTTCAGTCCCAAAGGTCAAAGTTCAAGAGTCCAGAGCTCATGCAGGGTTAAGTTGCATTGTACCAAAGCCAGTAGGGTGTTTGGGAGATGAATCCAGCACAAAATAACCCTTAAAAAACTGCACTAAATAGCTCAGTCTCATTGTAAATGATTGTTTTCGAAATTGGTGCTTGACTGCTTCACATATTTCCTTCACAATGTGTTTGTAGTTCTCTTTGCTTCCACTAGATGGCAACAAGAGTAACAGGTGTGTATGTTTTAACCAATCAGAGTCATTTTTCAATCATATTTAAAAATATATATATATGGCATTTGCATTTTATTGCATTCTAATGTTTTATTTCTTTAACTATCTGGTTTTGATCTTCAGGTCATCATGGAAGCACACACACCATCACAGTGGAGCAAACTCTTCTGAACCTGCGTTCGACTCAGAGCAGGCCGTTCATCCAGCAGACGGGAGGACTGGACTAACTGGTGTGATTATTTTGGAAGTGATCAAGTCACAGCGTGGCACTAAGCTGTTTATTTAGGGCTCTGCCTTTCAAACTCTCCACAAAGCCCTCACAAAGCCTGTGTGAGCTGCCTCCTCAGCTCAGCTGTCAGATACCGCTCATAAGCTTCCTCGCAGAAAGCTGTTGTGCTGTGTGTCAGTGTAAAATGGCTCCTTGGCTTCCTCAGCCTTTCAGTCTGTCCTCTGGCGATGTGCTGCAGGAGTCGCAGACCCATGTGTGTTTGGCCGAGTGTGAGCCCTTCTCTCCATCCTGTGAAATCTCTGTGACTGGATGTCACCTTGCTGCTTTTTAAAACCCTGTTTCTCACAGATTTTGTAAATTGCTCTGCTTTGTGCTTCCTTCTGTGAGGTCCAGTAGCAGATGCCCTGAGTTGGGAACATCTGCATGTTATATTTTAAAGGGAACATCTGTAAAATATGGATACGTGCAGTTTGATCATGACAAATTTGCATGATAAAGTGGCTGGAGATAGAATAGTAATAGGGTCAAGCATCGGAAAAGGAGAATAAGATTCAAGCCCATTAAAAGTGTTTTAATAAGGATTTTTCAAAATGTCTATGAGGGATTTGAAAGGTCAATTTTACTTCCAGTACCTTACTTACTTACTTTACTTCCTGAAAAATGGGGTTGGGCATTGTTGTGCTCTTTAATGACTTTCATTTTGTCAAGATATCAGGAAACTCAAGATCAAGGGAAAATTAGCATCTTGAGAAAACAATAAAACTAAGTCGCATTCTCAAGAAGAACAGCCATATAATCGTTTTTACGTCTGTGCAGTTATTTACAATAGAACATATACACACGCATATGTGTTCAACATAATAGCAGTCCAACATCCCTAACCAGATCAATCACCTTTTTTGATAGAAATTTTATTTCTGCGTGGCAAATAATTTACTAGTTGATGTAGCAGAGTCATAGAAAACCAACAGACCCAGCAGTCATGACATTAATGCTGCTGATGCGGTGTAACTGAGGCCCCATCCACAAGGAGACAAATTCAGGAATATATGCAAAAGTTTTCTGTTGTACCGGCGTTTCATCCACACGGAAATGCTGTTTTGGGTGACTGTAAAACGATACTTTTTGAAAACAGGTCCCAGAATGCACAAATCCGTAAACAACTACCGTTTTGTCTCCGTGTGGACGGCCAACCGCATCTTTCTTGAAACGATTACGTCACACATAGCGTAGCTCTCTTAAGACACCTGTGTGGGTCCAGCCAAAACAACAATGGCGGATAACAGGGTTGTGATTGTGCTGCAGAAGCTACTGAGCTTGTTATGGCTTTATCAGCAAAATCTGATGCTCCCTTACCAGCACCGCGAAACACACACACACCATATGTTCTTAAATCCAATGCGGAGAACAACCAGAAGGGCAGCTAGAAGAAAGTTTGTGTCAGTTTTCTGTGATCTTCTTCTCTCTTTTGGTGCATTTCAATGACAGCAATAAAGTGCCACATACAGGCTTGGCATATGCACTGGGGTGTTCAGTGGTTCTGTCCTCATGCGGATATATCCTGAAATGATCCCGTCTTTATAGAAAACTTTTTCAAAACAAAAAAGCAATATATCGTTTTCATCTCCGTGTGGACAGGGTCTGAATCATTACTTGGAAGGGGCATGTTCAAAATAATTGCAGTGTGGAGTTCAATTAGTAAGGTCATTGATTCTGTGAAATTACAGTTGTCGAACAGGTGGTCCTTATTTAACCCTTAAGAGAGCCTCTGGGTATTTTGTGCCATTCAGTTTTTTATTTTCAAGACATTTTGGCTGTTGAATAAATATAGCTCAAATTTGCTGGAGGATTTTCATTTTTTTAAAAATGTGAGAATTGTCATCTCAGTTCCTAAAATTAGCCTAAAATGGTGAAGCTATAAAAACCGACACATTTGTTCCTGAGGCCAAAAAACGTCCCACTGAAAACCACTGAAAATTCCATTTTTGATGCCACATTTAATTTAACATAAACTAATGCATTCATTTATGTTAATTTTGGACTACTAGTTTTCAATTTTTAATTATTATATTTGTCCACCAGATGGCGCTACTTTTCCCATTCAAAGCAGGCAGCACAATTTCACTCTTTGTACCGTTTTCTGCAAGGGTGCCTTGCTAATGAAATGCTAAGTGAGTGTCGCTATTGATGTTGAATAATGGTCCAGCTTCACTTTTGCCCGAGCCTTTCTTGCTGTCCCGGTTTTCCTTCTTCAGTTTCTTGAGTTTGTGAATGATTTGGTCTGGCGTCTGGGTGAACCCAGCCTCTCCCATCTCTTCCACAGGTTCGGCATGTAACTTGCTCTTCCTTGTTCTACTCTCCAGCTTCACCTGGAATTCTGTCGATGCCCAGATCACAACCAAACATTTTGTCTCCTCAGCAGACGAGACCTAGAATATGACACACCCACTGATGATGTCACAGTTCATGAGGTATAACCAACTATTTTTTGGTTCCAGCTGAGAAACCAACTTTTCAGGATCTGAACCAATATTCTTACGCTTTGAATATGCCGGCCGGTTCAAAATAGGTTCGGGAAACTGAATCGGCAGGGTCCTGCTGGTCTTAAAGGCCCATGTAAAGACACTGAATCATGGTGGCACAAGCATCACATGAGGATGTTTCTCATACTATTTTGTCAGGCCTAGTTATCACATACCAGGGATCATGGATCAGTTTGAATACATCAAAACACTTGAAGACATCATGTTAGCTTATGCTGAAGAGGAAATGACCTTGAAATAAGTGTTCCAACAAGACAACAACCCCAAACACACCAATAAAAGAGCAGCATCTTGGTTCCAGACCAACAAGATTAACGTTATAGAGTGGCCAGCCATTCTCTGGACCTTCATCCAATAGAAAACTTCAAAAATGCTGTTTCTGAGGCAACACCAAGAATTGTAGAATGTAGTCTGATCATCCTGGGCTAGAATACCTGTTCAAAGGTGCCAGACGTTGGTCGACTCCATGCAGACACTGCTATTTTTTGAACAGCCTAATATTCATTTTTCTTCGCTTTCTGTGAAGTAATAAATTGGATAAAAGTTTTCTTCATGTTTTTGTTTGGAACAGAATGTGCAGTTTTCCCAGTGCATTTGTGTGTAAGGAAATAAAAGCTATATTAAGGATTTTGAGCTTTAATCACTTTTTTAAACACTCTGTTTTTATTTTGAACACAACTGTATTTAGTATATTTTCTCCCCTGACTTTCCCTACGTTATTCCTTGTATCACAAATAAAACCTCACAGTAGAAGCATGTTAGCACAGGTAGAAACAAGGCAACAAATCCAGCATTGACAACAAATCATCAAAAAAAGTCAAGGATATGTCAAATGTCGGATACTGCACTCAGTTTTAAAAAGAATTCAGCTCTGAGGGTCCTAAGAGCTGTATAATTCGTCAACATAAAAGTCGGTTTTTCATGCTCTGGTCTCACAGTGTAAAAACAGTTTATATCTGCCGTCATCTCCTTCGTGTCAGCGGTAACAGTCTCTGCCTGTCCTCCTCTTGCCTCCTCTCGATCTTCTTCATCTTGTAGTTCCACTTGGGGATCTGCAGCTGGTTGCGGTTACTGTTGCGTCTGAGTTTGTCGGGTACATAGTTCGGCGCCGGAGCTTTACAGAGCCTCACTTTGGGCACCACAATGCCCGGCCGCACGCTGCTTCTCCTCAGCATGTTCAGAGGCAGCAGACTCGCTCGTCTGAAGGACGCCACCGCCACCTCACCCAGCAGCTGCGGCTGGAGGCTGGCCCTCCGATCCTTCACTTTGGGGATGAGGAGGACCCGTGAGTTCTGGAAAAATCTCTTATAGTTGTTCAGTCTGTCCGGGCCCAGGCGCTTCAGCTCAGCTACTCGCTGCCTCCTCAGTATCTCTTGTACGGCGTACCGGCGCTTCCCGAGACATGGTGGACTGCCAGGAGACACGGTTCGGCAAGCTGTGGCGATGACAGGACTAGAGAGACAGGTCGTGATCCGGACCATGTGGTCAAAAACGCCATCGTCCACGGCGTTCACCTTGTTGTTGATGTAGAATCGGTACGAGCAGCAGGACACGAATTTCAGCAAACGCCTCCAGCAGGGCTGCGGTTCTTGAGCTTTGGCCACCAGCTCCTGCACAACAAGATCCAACATTGTAGTTTAGAGGAATCACCTGAAAGAAAACACTTTCTCTGACCTGTTAGTGAATCTGTCTGTAGGGGATAAAAGCATTCAGTGGTGCAGTCAATAAAAACACTGAAGACATGATGAGTTTCATAACCTCAAGCATGGGCCACTCCAGGGAGAAGGAGTCACAGAACTGCTCGGCACACGGCTTCGCCATCAGACGATGCATCATGTTTGCTGTCTCGTATCGACCGGTGAAGAGAGCCCACTCCCTCGGTGTCATCTTGCGGCCGTTGTCCCGAGCCTGAATATCTCCTCCTGGAAACATTAGATCATTACAGTACCTAGCCAGCATTTCTCCAGTCAGTGGACTATCAAGAGACAAGCTATGACTAAAAGATGTTAAAATCAGTTCGGTATTTTTAACTAATATTTGAGGATACTGACCCTGGAATAAGATTTGTCACACATTGATTTTAAAGCATTCTCTCATTTGGATGACTGTGAAGTGAATCACAGCTGCCAACAGTTCTGATGTGGCTTAATCAGAAGAAATGGAAAGATTTTTAGAGGGACAGGCTGGTTCAGATTTTGAAGAATGCTTCTTGTCAATAAAGCTTTGAAAAGCCTGTTAGTTTCCCTTTTAAATGGTGCCACATGTGTAAGGAACATGCATCTGTGGGATGAGCAGCAGTGCTGAGTATGTGGGTTGTACCCATTAAAAATCTGCCAAATCTTCTCTGTCAATGCCAAACAGCTTATTCTGCTGTTGCTATTGACTCTTGTTTTAACATCCCAAGAGGATTGTTTCCTCACTCTTTCAGCACTTAGGAACTGTAGGTGGTCTTCTACAGAGTTGCATTCAAGTTTTGCAGGGGCAATATGGCCCAGACAATCCAGAGCACATTGCATGCAGTCAATCTCCAGTCACATAGGACCACCAGGGGGGCCTTCCATGCCTGCCCTTCACCATTTGGCGCTGGTTTTGGCAACACGTGCACTGGAGCAATTTCATGTTCAGTGATGAGTCCAGATTTTTCCTGGGGAAGCTGGATCATAGAGTTAAAGTGTGGAGAAGATACTGAGAACACTATGCTGATTGCTGCACCAATAAAGTGGCATCTTCTGGTGGAGGCACTGTGATGGTGTGGGGCATCTCTCTCACTGGAAAAACAAGGCTTGTCATCACTGGAGGCAATCTCAATGCAGAAAGATATAGAGATGATTTTGCAGCTGGTACTGATCCCATATCTCCACATTCTGGGACCGGACTCTATCCTTCAAGACGACAATACTCACCCCCACAGAGCAGGGTTTATCAGAGACTACCTCCAGAACCAGCAGTCCTGACCTGAACCACACTGAACACTAGTGGGATCAGCTTGGGCATGCCAGAGTAACCAACACAACCACGTTGGCTGACTTGCGACAAATACTGGGCACAACCCACATACTCAGCTCTGCTGCTCATCCCACAAATGCATGTCTCTTACAAATGTGGCGCAATTTAAAAGGTTGAACAGGCTTTCCTAGAGTATAAGATTTATTGCCAAGAGGCATTGTTACAATAAAGAAATAATCTACCAAACAAAAACATCTTTACTTTTTGTGCTAAGTTTAGTTTAGCGTTAGACCAGTAGTTTACTGGGGGAAAAGCATCACCCGGCCTCAGCCTCTAACAGTTGCAGTTACCTTTGTGCATTGGATGCTTAATTGGTGGGGTGTGAATATAAGCAGGGTAAGCCAGCCAGAGGCAGAGTGGGGTAGCTTAAATTTTACAGTTTTCTGCAGTGTCTAGTGATGCAAACTGAACTGGTAGCTCTACTTTCTATCAGCTTGCTTCCCTAATGATAATTTTGTATTGATCCATACTACCTGAAGTCAAGCAGCAGTACTATATCAATGCACAAATTCAAAAGGCCAATTTTTAGATGAAATGAATATGAATAACAGTCTAATAAAGGCTAGATGGGTCACTAAAAAGTTGTAGGTCACAAATCAAAGGGACTGCAGGAACCATTGGATTAGATAGGCTCTATAAACAGTGCCAAAGTATTCACCCCCTTGGATGTTTTAGCCTTTACTTGAATTTATAAATCAGTCAGAGTGATTTCTACAAGGTAATGTCAAACAAACAAAAATATATAATGTAAAATAAGTGACTGCATATATTCACCCCCTTCAAAGTAACTGACCTCATTCAACAGAGGTCCAGCCAGTTGGTGCTAGTAGTCTCACTATTAGTGAAATGGGGATCACCTGAGTGTCTCAAGTGATTGTAGTATAAAGACACCTGTGTCTGGAAGGTCTGGTCACTGGTTAATCAGTATTCCTGGCAACCATTACACCATGAAGACAAGAGAACACTCCAGGCAACTCAGAGAAGTGGCTATTGAAAAGTGTAAGGCATGGGAGGGATACAAAAAAATTACCTAGCCACTGAACATTCAGAGATGGAAGCAATATGGCACATGTGTAAATCTGCCTCAATCAGGTCGTCCTCACAAACTGAGTGAGCGTGCAAGAAGGAGACTTGTGAGAGAGGCCACCAAGACACCTATGACTACTCTGAAGGAGTTACAAGCTTCAGCAGCTGAGATGGGAGAGACTCTGTATACACAAGAAAAAATCTGGGGAGCATTTTTTCCAGAGTAAAAATATTTTACTCAAAAATAGTAAAATGTATTCTTTTTTTTTTAGTGTATTTATTACTGGCCACTGACAGAGATGGAGTAAAAACACAGTAAATTTTGCTGGCGTGAAACTTCAACCACACCCACTTAAGTTTCAGCTCAGCAGGCGTCACTCTTGGCCGGTCACGGCTGCAGCTCTTTAGGCATCCCAGCTGTAGCTAATCCTTGGCAATCAAGCCCTCCTCACCTGGTGATGAACTTTCAGACACCTGTGTACTACAACTTCTTATCAGGTACCGAGGCTCCTCTTCAACCTTTGATAATAGTGATTTTTCAGCAAGTTTTTTGCCTTGTCTAACTCCATTTTGTCCTCTTTTCTTTGCAGTGTCTCCATCTCACTGCCAGCGATTCTGCCTACCAGCAGCCAGTTCACCATCACTGCTGTTGTCAAATAAACCTGTTTAAAGACCCTTTAAAGTTAAATCCATGCTGTAAACATGTGAAAACACTGAGATTTACATGTGACTGGATTTTGGATTTAGACCGTTAGAAAGTTTTTCACCTCTTTCCTGGCTGGGATTCATGTGGGTGGGGCTAATGTGGGCTTATAATGTCCTGAGCACTAAAATATAAAATCACAGAGCAGTTCATCTCAGTCCAGTCTGTTTTTAGCTGATGTCACTGCCTTTATTGAAAGTTAACAGTCAGTTAAATGCCGTTTTTCTGTTCATTGTGAGGTAAAGCAGGGTACACACATAAAGATAATCAGGCTGTTTTTGTCTTTTGATTTTCCCCCTTCCTGACCAAGGATGGCAAACGCCCGATTATCCTACGTCTTATAAGATTATCCTATAAGATTATCCTTTGGTCTGAGGTGTGTTAAGAGTGAATTTGTCCCAATAATTGGCTTCGAAAACGGTCGGGGCCGACAATCTTAAATGTTAAACTTGTTCAATATTTCCAACCAAAAATCTTTGTGTGTGGGGCAAGCCGACGACTCCTGAGCATAGACTGTAGAAAAAAAGTTGGACAAACCCCGTGTGACGTCAGTCGTCTGCTTACAATAGGTGGACTCAAACGGCTCTTGAAGCCAATCCGTGGAGGCTTCCATATTGAAATCGCGGTCTGAACTGAACTTTGGATCAACCTAACGGTCCGCTCACTAAGCACGACTTCCTGTCAGCCTGCTAGCTAGCATTCCTGTTGACAGAAACGGAGCCTCTGCCTGCCAAGCTATCTGTCAATCAAATGAGACACGCCAATCAGCTTTCATCCTAATTATATACACGTACATTATATACATACGTATATAATAAATAGTCCCAAGAACACCATCATTCCCTCTTCTTGTATGTTCTCTTCCATGTTGCGTGCTGTGTTTTCCGGTTGTTGCTATCAGTTGTTGCTATGTTTCTTCTTCGTTGTTTTTGTTAGATCACGTGTGATCACGCGAGATTTCTGGCTTGGAGGACGACATTCTAGATCGGTGGTGGGACAGAATCATGATGTGTGTGGTGTGCTGTGTTGAGGTTATTGGAGCACACCAAACACAGTACGATTAAAACTGTTCAATGCC
This sequence comes from Cheilinus undulatus, assembly GCF_018320785.1. NCBI lineage: Eukaryota > Metazoa > Chordata > Actinopteri > Labriformes > Labridae > Cheilinus > Cheilinus undulatus. The sequence goes on along the minus strand of NC_054877.1, from coordinate 38,639,287 downwards.
TGATTTTTTTTTTTTTTTATCTTCATGTGTGGGGTTTCTAACAGATAAAAAAATCTCTTAAGATTTAGAAAATCCTTATGTGTGTACCCCGCTTAAATTTGCCATATCTATCAGCCATAGTGGTCTATGAATCATTTAAAGTTTCATAACTGACTTCGTCTCTCCTTCAAAGGTCAACAATAGGTCAAGAGGCATAGCAATTTTTTAATTTGAGAGGATCGTATTTCTCCTGAGTGGGCGTGGCTTCAGCTCATTCAACAGACACGCCCACACCATCCTAGAGCAGATTTTATTGACTTATTTTTAATGATTTTGAAGCTTAATTTTATAAACCCAGAGATGTTATATTTGGCTGAAATTTGACCTGGGGGTTCATAACACAGTGACCTATCATACAACAAACCTAAATACAGATTTATTTTCACTTTACAGGGTCTTTGACCTTACTGCCTCATCTCATGCTCTGCTCCTTGGTCCTTGTCAAATGTTGAGCACAATTGTTTCTGTAATATAAGAACACTATGTCTAATATGTGTAAGCAAAAAAAAAAAAAAAACCTCTTTTGTTGTCATGTGCTTTATTGGTAGAAAGGCAGAATTATCTATTAAGAGGAAAATGTAGCTCTTTATAAAGAGGAAGATCAGTCTATTTAACACAAGATACAGTTCTACATAAGCAGTACCCAGTTGTAAATGGAGTAGAAAGTGTTTCGTAATGAGTGGAGAACATTTCTAAAAGGAATGGAATACAGCTCTGAAATGACTAAATATCGCTTATTAGTGAGAGAAAAAAACAGCTCTGTAATGAGTAAACTAAGGTCTGTATTACTCTGTAGTAAGTACAGTTGCTGTAGAGTTGTTTTAATTTAGTTAATTATGGAGTAATCATCATTTAGAGTTAAATAAAAAACACTTTTTAGAGTAAAAACAACTCTGCTATATCATAGTAACTCCATCCTTATGGTCCTCTTCACTAAAACTGCTAAGATTTTAAAAGGTTTCAAGGATGACTCTAAATCAGAAAAGAACAAAGTAGCCACTGTTTTTAGTTATTAAAATCACCAAACAGGACTTCTGCTTTTGCTGCCCTGTAGAATAACGATAATTGAATCTGTTTGATGTTTATTACTACCAAAATAAAGTTGAAAGCAGCAGTGGTTTCCAGATACACTGGGTGTGAATTTACCATTCAACATGAGAGCCCTGACACACTCAGCGCGGCCCTGCATGGCAGCCTTCATCAAAGCTGTGAAGCCGTGGCAGTTTCTCCTCTCGATGTCCAGCCCAGGGAAGTAGTTGAGCAGATAGTTGGAGATGAATATGTGACCTGAAAACAAACAGAAATACTCTGAAAAACATGTCTTTTGTAAACTTGAAGATCAATTTTTGTGGTAAATTGGGCAACCCAAGGAAAAAAATACACCTGGTCTTGTACCGTTTCTGTCCTTTGCACATGAAAAACTTCTACAAAGAAATGAACCTCTCAATGCTGTCCATCGCTTTGACAGATAGCCTGTGGCAAAGACTGATGTTAAAAGTCTACATTGTCCGGTTTTGTTTCTATAAAGGGTTAGAGAGAACCGGCTTATGATTCTGAAAACATTTTGAAGGTGAAGTAAGGTATTATGTGCAACTTTGTGGTGCAGTGATTTAATCTCATGGAAAGCCCTGCTGTTTTAAATGAGTAATGAAAATATCAGTTATGGTCAGGGCAAGGTTCATTTGGTTTTTTCTGGATACCAGAGCCTGGTATATGCCAATGATTTTCAGCAACACTGATTTCCTCATGCAGCATTTTTTTATGCAATTCAAAATGTATAAAACCCTGATGTTTGTGTCCCTTTCAAACAAATGGCTCATTTTATAAATAAAGCTATATAAAACTTTTCAAGCAACATCTCTTCTAATAATAACTATTAAAAATGTATAATTTTGAAATATTTTAACCCCTTATCAGCCAGGTTCTGTCTTTGAAACCCCTGGTGTTTCAGAAGAGGAAATGAAAATATCAGTTATTTCCAATACGACGTGAAAACTTCATTTAGTTTTTTCTGGATACCAGAGCCTGGTATATCCCAATGATTTTCAGCAACACTGATTTCTTTATGCATTGTAATTTATTATGAAATTCAAAATGTAAACCCCTCTGACGTTTATGTCCCTCACAGCCAAAATGGCTCATTTCATATATCAGGCTATAAAATGATCATACATTCAGTTTGTCTTGTACTTCAAGATATTTTTTCAAGCAACATATCTTCTTATCATAAAAAAATAAAAATGTGTTCCTTTTTCTCCATGTTATTCCTCTTTGTCTTTGTTCTTAGCTACTTCCCCTGTTGCTCTTAATTGTTATTTTTAAGTCATTGGCATTAGTCTGCATGTTTATGTCTGTCCTACTGTTGCTGTTTTTATGCCTCTGTGTGGTTGTCCATTTATGTCTGCTGTCATTGTTAGTCTTTTACATCCATTTTATTCTGCTGTATCATGTGTGTTATTCCTTAAAAGCCTAACCAGGGACAAGACCTGCAAATTAGCCATGGCTAGAAGTCTTGTATAGTTGCATGAGTTGGAATTTAATTAAATGCAGCAATGCTTATGTATTGTCCCTGACAAATAAACTGATAAAGAAATAAATAAATTTGAATTTAAAAATTTGAATCCCTTATTGGCCTGGTTCTGTCATGAAAACCCCTGGTGTTTTAAGATTGAAAAAATAAATGTTGGTTATTTCCAATATACTGCATGCAAAGCAATTTTTTGTCTGGTAATCAGAGTCTGGTCTATGCCAACAATTTTCAGCCACATTGATTTTTGAATTGTTATTTATTATGCAATCCAGTATGAAAAAAAACCCTGATGTTTGTGTCCCTTTCGGCCAAAATGGCTCATCTATATATAGAGCTATAAAATTATCATACATTCAGTTTTTCTTGTGCATTCATTGAGTTATTTTTTCAAGCAACATCTCTTCTTATCATAAGAATTAAAAATTCATAAGTTAACCCCTTATTGGCCAGGGTCTGTCATGGAAATCTCTAGTGTTATAGATGTGAGAAAATGAAAATGTTTGCAGCTATATACTTTCAATACAAGAAAAAAATCACCTGCATTTATTGCATGCATGTTCTAACGGCTCCAGGATTTACAAAAATCAAATAACAATGGAAGAAAATGGAAAGAAAACACAAACACTGGGATTTTTGTACACAACGCATTATAAAAATGTGGTATGAATTAGGAATTTTTTTTTTCAAAAAGCCATAAAAATGCAAAAAATTGCTAAAGCTCATGTCTGAGGATTGAAAACTCATAAAATAGTGTCAATATGAATATGAAATTGTTTTGTTTTTAATCTGTTTTTGCACCACTTCATTGGCTTTATTTGACAGAACTGGAGGTTTCTGCTGGGCGGTTTTTAGCTCCTTCTCAGTGAGTCACTGCACTGCTGCAGAGTTTGTATTATTGGATGTCACATGGATGAACACATGTTCTATTTCTAAAGTGACAAACTGAGTAGATCTCGTCTAAATCCAGGCAAACAGTCTGATTTAATGAAAATGTCTTAGAGTTTGAGCACACAGCAGGAGTCTGTTTCTGAGAGACAGGCAGCAGCAGAAGCAGAGTCAATAGAAGGAGAATAGTTAATAATGGTAGTTTGACTCTAAGGACCGTGTGTCTAGACACGTTGTGACTTGGAAGACGTGCTTCAGAGAAAGTTTTCTATGTGTTTGTCCACTCTGTTGCAGTCATGTGGAGTCAGAGTCCTGCTCACCTGCTCCCCTGAGGTGTTGCAGAGCACTCTGTCACGAACGCCGATCGATATTTCTTTTAATGAAGCAGAAAATGAAGAGCAGTCTGCAGCTATTCATCAAAGAGCACAGAGAGCCATTCATCATCGTTAGCAGATGAGAGGCCTGGCTCCACGTCTGATACATGTGGCTGCATCACTATGAAATTACCTACCGTGGTAATCTCCAACGGCAGAAAATAAAAGGGATTCTTTCAGCTGGGAGCATCAGACCTCATAATATGTTCTGTACTTTAATGTGGACCAATTTGAAAACTCAATCCTCTGCAATCAAATTTCTACCACTGCAGATTATGCATCAAAGGCAGTGAGGGAGAGAGCGTTCAATTATGCAAAGTAACATGTCTGAGAGGAAGACGGCTTCAAAATGAGCTGAAAGATATATTATGAGAAGAATATATCGAAGGTTAAAAGGCTTTTATGGGCTCATGGAGACAAACTGTAAAAAAAAAAAAAATGCTGTGATTTCAATTCAGTGAAAAAAATGTGGACATGCTGGTTGTTCTGAGTCATTTTATATACTTAATGGTTAAATAAATGGTCTAAAGAAATGGTGACGGGCTGCACAGTGCAGTAGTTCGACCATTTCAGGAAAATGTCACATCTCAAAAAAGTAGGTACAGGGCAAAAAAAGGCTGGGGAAATAAGTGAGACTACTAAAAACAGCTTGAGGAGCACTTAGCAACTAATCAGGTAAAATGGAAACAAGTCAGAAAAACGACTGGATATAAAATAACAATTTTAGAGAGGCAGAGTCTCTCAGACATAAACATGGGCAGAGGTTCACCAATCTTTAAAAAACTACATCTAAAAATTGTCTCACAATATCAGAAAAATGTTCACCATCCTTAGAATACAAGGACTTAAATATCCCTCTATCTATTGTACATAGTATTGTGAAAATATTCAGAGAAACTGGAGAAATCTCTCTGAGCAGGGGACAAGGCTAAAGGTCAGTATTGGATGCTCATGGTCTTCATGCCTTCAGGTGGCACAATTTCAATTTCTTTGATTTTCTATTTTTATTTGAGTGTTTTGATTTTTTTATCCGTAAAATTGTGTTCTTTATTTGATTTTAGTATAATAGATTTTAGTTTTTTTAACCTGATTAAAATAGAAATTGTTTAATTTTTCATCTTAATTTACCTTATTCCTATCAAATTTATGTATCACCTATATAATAATGTTTTTATTTTATTTGTGTCCATTTAAATTGTTTTATATTTACTTTTTAATAAAATATTTATTTTTTTTGAGTTGATTAAAATATAGATTAATTTTACAGCTTCTTCTTAATCTATTTTATTTATATCATTTCAGATTTTTATTTTAATTATTGTTTTTTCATAATTTAATTTTTAAATCTTCTATCATTTCTTTGATTTTGTTTTTTATTGTCTTAAATTAATTGGTACATTTAATTGAAGTTACTGTAAAACTTCTTTATATGCCTCCCTACATGTACTTGTATATATAAAATAGAAATAACAAGTATTACTGCATTAAAGAATCAGCTGTAAATTGATTTAAATCCCTGCTTGTCTCATTAAAGATACATTTCCATTTTCACTTTAGTTTAAAAACATAAATCCTGGTATAAATATCATGGAAGCAAGTCTTTCTTTTACTGAATTATTAGTGATCACAGGGGTTGATCTGAGATTTCCAACTATCTGTTATAATCTGGTCCTTTGGCATTGACTATTAAATTAAAACGGCCTTCTTGATAACCAAAGTTGCCCATTCCTGACTTAGATATAAGTATTGTCCACCATAAATATGTTGTCATCATAATTTTACGGCACCAAATTAGAGCTGGATGGTTTAAAGCAGCACCATGGAATATGATTATTTATTTTATGTTATTTGTTAAATATTTTTATATTATTATATAATATGATTATATAATAGCATGTTAGACAGCGCTGGATAAAAGTTGTAGACTGTTGTCAGTACTGTCGCTATTTTGATTTCTGCCACTGCCGGGTATGGGCGTGTTCATTCCTATGATGTAATCACACACACTCGCTAGTCCGTTCTAAGCATGTGTTTAGCAGTAGGGGGGACTCTTGCCTCGCCTCCTTAGTCAGGGGCGTTGCAATGGGGTAGCCAACCCAGGCAACTGCCTAGGGCAGGGATGTCAGATTCAATCACAGCAGGGGCTGAATTCTGAATCTGAGACTAACCTGAGGGCCTAACTGGGTCAAAATTTACCATAAACTGTCAGCCTCATCTTCACCAGTAACAAATTATAGGGAAAAATGTAACATTGATGATAAATCATTTCGAGATAAAAAACAAAAATCAAAAGTTAAAATCATGATCTTTAACAGTTAAAGTACTAAAAAAAATCTAAATCATGACTTTAAAGGGTCAATATATGAGATGAAATTCTAAACTATGAGTTTAAAAGGTCAAAAGATGATGTAAAAAATTTTGAATCAAAAAGGTCAATATTTAGGATAAAAAGTTATATTTAGGAGTTGAAAATGTCAAGATATGAGAAAAAAAATCAAAATCAAGAGCTTAGAAGGTGAAAATATGAGATACAATTCAAAATCAAGAGTTTTTAAGGTCAAAATGTAAGATGAAATTCTAAATAAAGAGTTTTTAATGTCAAAATATGAGATAAAATTTAAAATATTGAGTTATAAAGGTCCAAAGATGAGCTAAGAATTTAAGACTTTGAATAGAAAAGGTTAAAATTTATGAATAAAATTCAAAGTTAGGAGTTGAAAATGTCAAAATGTAAGATAAAATTCAATTTCATGAGTTTAAGACTTCAAAATATGACTTAAAAATTAAAATTGTGAATCTAAATGGTCAAAATATGAGATAAAACTCAAAATTATGATTTGAAAAGGTCAAAGTATGTTATAAAAGTCAAAACCATGACTTTAAGGCATAGTTGTGAGAAGCAAATTAGAAAATATGAAGTAAAAGCACAAATTTCCTTCCCATGTTCCTGACTTTTTATCAAATTATTTTAACTCTTTACTATTTTTAATTCTTATGACTTAACAAGGATATTTTCACTCATCACGTAAAGTTTACATTGTTTTACTGGAGGAAATCTGCAGACCTCATACTGGTGGGCCAGTTATGATAAAAATATGATATGATCTGCTGGGCCAGGTATAACTGTGCCACAGGCCGTATTTGGCCCCCAGGCCTCAAGTTTGACACCCCTGGCCTAGGGCCTCAAGATGGAAGGGGGCCTCCCAGAGACATCTGCCATTGGTCAATATCAACAACAGCATGGACTCCCCTTTAAACACTGCAACAACAACAAATCAGGAATCCCCCAGTGGAGCCCCCTAATCGCCACTAGCCAGCAAGCCAGCTGCTAAACGCATGTATTAGTGATAAATGGCAATAACTGATGACGGTCATTAAGCGAACCCAAGGTGGTCCAACTCTGAAGTCCCTTCTGCCTGGAGCCTCCGGAGTGTCTAGAAACACCCGTCTGCAAAAGCTGACTCTGAAGGATCCTTCCAACAGAGGAAGGATCCTGGACTTTGAGGACCTGAAGACTGTCTGCAGTCACACACTCACTCAGTACTCCCTGATCACTCTATAGTGAACAATAAAGTGGACTCATCTGCAAAACACATCTGCACTGCTACTGTTTTAGTCTAGTTTTAGTCATCTTGACAAAAACCAAACTTAGTTTTTGTCAGTTTTAGTCATCACAGATCTATTTTTTAGTCTTAGTCTTATTTTTTCATGCAAAGGCTGTCGTTGAATAGTTTTAGTTGACGAAATTGACACTGCCTTGGATATGTTTTTGTATCTATCCCCTGACTTTTCAATAACCTTTTTTTCTGAGGTGTTTGAAATGTTCTTTTGTCTTCAAATGGTGTAATGGTAGCCAGGAACACTGATTAATCAGTGACCAGACCTACCTGACACAGGTGCCTTTATACTAAAACCAATACTACAATACCATATATTACATTGTGATCTCCATTTCACCAATTGTGAGACTACTAGCACCAACTGGCTGGACCTCTGTTGAATGAGGTCACTCACTTTAGAGTGGGTCAATATTTATGCAATCACTTGTTTGAACTGTTTTAACTTTGACATTACAAAGGTGTTTTTCTTGTCAAAATAGCTGAATTATTTTGACCATGATTGATTTTTAAACTCAATAAAAGGGTAAAACATCCAAGGGGGTGAATACTTCTTATAGGCACTGAATTGGCATGTCTTAACTTGATGACAGTGTAGAGACAAAATTTAAGTTGTCAAAAATATTTTAGTACACAAGTAACCTGGAGAACAAAACCTAAATTAAATCAAGTCTTCCTGCAGCTCTCAACAGAAGCACATTATATGTTTATTTAAGTTTCACAGCTCCCACCCTTTTTAGAAGATTAGCACTAGTTTAAAGATCTCCTGGATTGTTTTTTATAGTCTCAGTGGTAAAACAAACGATTTTTAACTTCTGTATTGATATAAAGGTCTAAGTTGTGTTTACCTGCTTGTGCTGCTGTTATAAGAGCGGTGTTTCCCTCGTTGTCCTGCCAGTTCACGTCAAGATAAGGACACTGTGAGAGGGCGATGACCACGTCCACGTAGCCATGATAGCACGCCACAATCAGGCCAGACTGAAACACAAAAAAAATAACTGCTTGGGTTTCTTTTTTTATCACCAAATAAACACCAAGGTGGTTTTCTGAGACAACAGTGAAGATTGGTGAAGGTGTCATAGGCATCACTGAAAAAGGTCAGTGAGTGAATCTCAGAGACGATATTAGTCTTCCTATCCATGACTGAAGAAACAGCTAAAAACTAATGTTTGGCCATTACTGTAATAATGCTAAGTTTGCTCAGTAGGAGGTTGACCAGGATTTCAAGGGATCAAAAGAGGAGTGAGCAACACTGCAGTATACACTAGGACAAAATTATAGCCCCCCATATGAAAAGGTCATTATTTTAACATATTTCTCAAGTGCTGTTAAACAAAGCAAAGACTTTTTAACACAGCTTTTTCTAACATCCTAGTTTTATTCTAGATGCTGAAATTATTTTACTTTGCACACAGAAATGGAAATACTCCACAAAAACCAAAAACTACCAGGGTCAGAATTATTATCCCCCTGGTGCTAAAAGTCAGTCGTGTCTCCTTTTCGTTGGATAACAGCCTACAGTCATTTGTTGTGGTTTTCAACAAATCTCTGACACGTCATCTGAGAAATCCCAGCCTATTTTCCTTTGGCAAATCTCTCAAGCTCCTCCAGATGTGATGGCCTTCTGGCATGGACCTTCCTCTTCAGGTCACTCAACAGATTTTCAATGGGATTTAAGTCAGGGATTTGTGCAGGCCGCTCAATAATGCTCACTTTGGTCTTCTGACTGTCTCATGTTGACTTTCATAATCTCCGTATATCCTTCTTTCTTCTTGGGTTCTTCCACCTTGACAAGGTTTCTAGTTCCAGATGCACTGAAGCATCCCCACACCACCATGTTTCACGGTGGAAAGGTGTTCTTCGGGTGACACACCTCTCTCTTCTTTCTCCAAACATCACCAACATCTCTATTGCCAAAGAGCTATAGTTTAGTTTCCAATGGACCAAAGCACACACTTCCAGTATTCATAATCCTTCTCCAGGTTTTCTTTGGTCGACTTCAGTCTGTCTTAAAGATATCTCCTTAGCAGAAGTTGAGTTTTTCTTGGTCTGCAACCTCGCAGTCCATTCCTGGGCAGGACTCTAGTGATGGTCTACTTTGAGACGATGATTCCTGACTTGGCTAAATCCTTCACAAGTGTCTTGGCAGTTGTTCTGGGTCTTTAGACACATCTCTCACTAGTTTTCTTTCCAGGGTCTTTAAAATGTCTCTCCTCCTACCTCTGCCAGGCTTGTTCTGGACTGTGTGGCTCTCGTTGAATTTCTTGATTATATTTCTCACACCAGTCCTTGACACTTGGAAATGCTGTGATGACTTTGTAGATCCTTCTCCTGCTTTGTGAGCATCAATAATTCTTTTCTCAAGTCTAAACTGATTTCTTTTGGTTCTGGCATGGTGCCTTCCAAAATGGCAGCCTAAACTCTTTCTGAGGCTTTTATACTGTGTGTAAACTTGGAAATAACTGTTGGTTTGATCTTGATTTTACCAGCTTTGAGCATTGCAAAGTTAAGACACATCATTGACCAACAGTGTTTTTTGCTATGGCCCGACTAAAAGGTCAGTTCTAAAGGGGGCTAATAATTTTGACCCTGGACTAGTTATATTTCAGTAGGCAATGTCTCTTTATTAAGCTTTTGATGAATGCAAAACCAAAAATCATACTAACAGTCAGTTAAACTATGCAGACTGCACAGATGATGGTTAGTTTTAAGTGTTTGTCCTGTTAGTTTATTGAGAATTCACTTGTATTCCCCTGTATGTAAACTCCCTCTCACCTGGCTGCACACTCCACAGAAGCAGAGACATGGATGTCAAGGATTAGGTAGTGATGTCATGACCCCGCAGAAGTATATAGCCTGCTACAAATAGATGTTGTATTAGGTAGCCCTTTAGGTATCTGTAATATTTTGGTGAGATCGTACTAATTCTGCTCACACATATAGACACCCGCCTATGTGCCCTAACTGTCACCGACCTCCTGGACCATCTCGCTCTGCCTCAGCCCTACAGGACTGAAGTATCGCTTACCTCATGCTCAGGTCACTATCTTAGTGAGCCCTCTAAAGGCTGAGCCCTGAGGGAAAGCTGCTTTTTGACACAGTCACTGTGCGGTTACAGCCTCCCATCTGTCACTAAAGGCTTAACCAACGGCTCTGAACTCTCCTTAAGGGTTTGACCTTCAGTGGCTCACCTGAGCTCCAGGACATGGTCCAGACTTAGTTGGCCTGAATCGACATCCTGATGTGACTGCTGGTGAGAAAAAGTTAAGTTCACTTGGGGTAAACATGTGCTTTATCCTTCATGTAGCTGCACGCTACACGACAGAACATGTCTAATGCCTCCTATCGACTAATGTGACCACTGAAAATACACAGATGATGCCTCCTGGTGTCCCATGCAAGGAGGTGCATTAATTTCTGGGTGTAAAGTGCATTCAGAAAATATTTAGACCCTTTAAACTTTTTTTTCAGTTTTGTTATGGTGCAGCCTAATGCTACAATCTAAAACACGTATTCTCATTAATGTACACTCAGTACCCCATCATGACAAGGTGGAAACAGAATGTTGGAATTTTTGCAAATTTACTACAATTTGGGGAGCAAGTGGCCTAGTGATTAAAGGCGCTCCCAGTGTACGCGGGCGGCCCGGGTTCGAATCCGGCCTGAGGCCGCTCACTGCATGTTTCTCCCCCATTCTTGACCCTGTTTCCGACTCTATCCACTGTCCTCCTGTGTCTAATAAAAGCACAAAAATGCCCAAAAATAAATCTTTAAAAAGAAAAAAAATTTATTACAATTTTTTGCTATAAGTAAGGTTCCCAAGAGCACTGTGGCCTCCAGAATTCTCAAATGGAAGAAGTTTGGCACAACCAGGACTTTTCTGAGAGCTGGTCAGCCCCCTAAACTGAGCACTCAGGGGACAAGGGACTTAGAGAGGCGACCAAGAACCTGATGGTCACTCTGACTGAACTCCAGAGATCCTGTGTGGAGATGGGACAAAGCTCCAGAAGGACAAGCATCACTGCAGCCCTCCACTGATCTGGGCTGCAGTGATGCTTGTCCTTCTGGAGCTTTGTCCCATCTCCACACATGTCCTTCTGGACAAGCATCACTGCAGCCCTCCACTGATCTGGGCTTATAGGCTAGACCAGTGGTGTCAAACTCAAGGACCGGGGGCCAAATCCGGCCCATGGTACAGTTGTATCCGGTCTGCAAGATCATATCTTTCTATTATAACTGGTCCACCAGTATGAGGCTGATTTCCTTCAGTGTAAACTTAACCTTGATGATTTAAAATATCTTTGTTAAATTATAAAAATCTGAAAAAGTAAAGAGTAAAAGTAGTTAGATAAAACGTCAGGAAGGTGGGAAAAGAAATTAATGTTGTCATTTCTTATTTTAAATTTTGCATCTCACAGTTCTGATTTTAACTTATGATTTTGACTTTTTTCATGTTTTGACCCTCAAGATTCACAGTTTAAAGTTTTAATTCATATTTCTACCTTTTAAATCTAAATCCAGAATCTACGATTGACTTTCATACTCCTGGCCAAAATAGTCCGGCCCTCAGGACGTCTCATTGGAGCAAATCTGGCCCCAGATGTCAATATGAGTTTGACACCTCTGGGCTAAACAGAAGCCTCTCCTCAGTGCAAAACACACAAAAGCCCCACAAAAGCCATCACATGGAGCTTTTTGCAAAGTCCAAGTGGGCTTTTTTATTTTCTGAAAAAGACATTTTTCATTCTTGAACATGTAAAACAGGTCTATTGAGGCACAGCCCAGACCTCTTAAATGGGTCTGGGGGATTTTCTACCAGATTTTTATTTAAAAAAAAAAATTTTTTTTAAATGCTGTGTTTTCATACCATATGCACTTTAGGCACGTTATTTATGAGCAGTGTAATCTCTGAAACTTTGAAATGCATACCTCAGATTGGCCTTCCAGTCCATATCATAGCTTTCATTCATACAGTATACACTGCCTATAAAAGTATTCACCCCCTTGGATGTTTGACCCTTTAATTAGTTTTATAAATCATCCACAGTCAATAAAGTGTGACTTTTTTGACAAAAAAAAAAAAAAACTCTTAAGCGTCAAAGTAAAATCAGATTCCCATGAAGTAATGTCAGTTAAACAAAAACATGTAATGTGAAATAAGTGATAAATATTCACTCCCTCTAAAGTGACTGACCTAAAAGGTCCAGCCAGTTGGTGCTAGTAGTCTCAAAATTAGTGAAATGGGGATTACCTGAGTGCAGTGAATGTGTCCCAAGTAATAGTAGTATAAAGATAGTATGTCTGGAAGGTCCCATCAATGGTCAAACAGTATTCCTGGCTATCATTACACCATGAAGGCAAAAGAACACTCCAGGCAACTCAGAGAAAAGGTTATTGAGAAGTAAAGTCAGGGGATGGAAGGAATATGGCACATGTGTAAATCTGCCTAGATCACGTTGTCCTCACAAACTGAGTGACCGTGCAAGAAGGAGACTGGAGAGAGAGGCCACCAAGACACCTATGACTACTCTGAAGGAGTTACAAGCTGCAGCAGCTGCGATGGGAAAGACACATACAACAACTGTTGCCTGGGTTCTTCACCAGTCAAAGCTTCATGGGAGAGTGGCAAAGAGAAAGCCACTGTTGAAGAATTTTGGACTAGTGCTCACCAAAAGGCAGGGGAGACTCCATGGTTGGATGACAAAAGATTTTTTTTGTCTGATGAGATCAAAATGGTGTTTTTTGGTCATCAGACAAGAAGTTTTGTGTGGTGGACACCAAACACTACACATCACCACAAACACACCATCCCCACTGTGAAGCACAGTGGTGGCAACGTCAGGCTGTGGGGATGCCTCTCAGCAGCAGGCCGAATTTGAATGTGGCCAAATAAAGGAGGACAATCTTATTCAGTCTGCGAGAGAATTACAGCTTGGGAGAAGATTTATCTTCCAGCAAGACAATGACCTGAAATATACAGCACCTGCCTGCAGTCCAGACCTTTCAGCAATGGAAAATATTTGGTATATCAAAAAGAAAATCTGACAAAGAAGACCCAGGACTGTTCAGCAGCTAGAATCTTGCATCAGACAAAAATGGGACAACATTCCTCTCCCCAAAATCCAGCTACTGGTCTCCTCACTTCCAAGATGTTTATGGACTGTTAAAAGAAGGGGGGATGCTACACAATGGTCAGCATGGCCCTGTCCCTACTTTTTTAAGATGTGTTACTGCTAACACAAATTATCAGATGGTATTCAGTTTGATAAATATATGTCAATCATTATTGTTAACAAGACAACTGCTATTCAACCAGGAGCTGTCATCATACGATGGAAGTCAGTTTAGAGATCCAGTAGAGAAAAAACTTTCGTCAGGTAATAGATAGGCTGCTTTTTACACACTTGAAGAGTACTTTTTCGCTGTGTTCCAACATACAACGTCATATTAACTAGTAAGCAAAAACAATGGGTACAAGCTGGAAATAGCACTGTAAGTGAGGCAAATGTCAGTGACATGTAACTTAAACAGACTGCTCAGGAGGGCATCTTCACAAAGAACCTCAAGTTCTTCAGCTAAAGGGAAATATCATACCCAAGCGGCAACCTCCAGTCCTGAAAAATGAAGCCAATGTGGCATTTAGAAAAAAAACAAAAAACAAATGCGATATGGCAAGTGTCCACTTGAGGCTGGCAGCAGAAACACAGAAATTCACATACATAACACATGTTAAAAATTCACCAGTTTTACAGCCTGGTTCAAAAAGCGAAACATGTCTCTTTAACTTCATGAGCACACTAGGGGGTGAATTTTTTTGTTTCGTTTATAAGCAGGAAAAACCTCACTGCACACCGACTGGTGCGTCTCATTTGATTGATAGCTTGACAGGCAGACGCTACCTATCTGTCCACCAGATGGATATGGAGGCTGCCACGGATTGTCTTCACGAGCTGTTTGAGTTTGCCTTTTGTAATCAAACAGCTGATGTCACACAGGCTTCTTACAGTCTATGATTATACCTTATCTAAAATGAATTCTTTTAAGTTAAGGCCAGAAATGTTTGGGTTTTAAAGCTTTATACTTTATGTTATTATGGCCACAGAGTATTTGTAAAACAAGGATAGTAATAATAATTCTAATATCTATTATTATTACTATTACTATAAATAACAATTATAAAATATTAATAATAATAATAATAACAATACATTATTAAAATAGGATACGCCTGAAGAATACGTCTTCGTAAAGGTCACAAACTCTCCTTATCTGTTGTTTACTGGTGTTAATGACATTAAGTTGATCTTGGAAGAGCTGAGCAGAGGTATTTTCTACGGTGTCAAAAGTGCGCTGACAAAAAAAAATCACACACCATGAGCTCATACATGTGCCCCTATTTGAAGGATTGAAAATATGGTCACTCTAAGCTAGTTTTGTTAATGTCAGATTTAGCGATATTAGCTATGTAGCTACGTTAACTTAGCTTTAGCTACGAACCCTGCATTAGAGCGTTTTCATGGATTTTTTTTTTTTTTTTAAAGGGACAGTGCACATTAATGTACAAGCATAAAGAATACGTATTGTAAATGTGCCAGAGTTAGCAAGAATGCTAATTTGCATCTGTTGTCCCTTGGCAGGTCACAAGATTAAACAAACATTAATTCACGAATACAATACAATCAATCACTCAAAGATACAAAGTGCTAAAGTTAAAGTGCTGGGGTTAAGGTGTTTCAGTTAAAGTGCGTATTGCCAGTATTTGAGTTATTTGGAAAAATACAAATCATTCTTAACATATACAAAAATCAGCGAATGCAGTACATGTATACATGCGTACATATGTATCTGTACGCCACAAACAGTCTACTTAGTAGTGAGAACCAGTTTGGCTGGTTATAAGCCAGTTTTTGAGATGAGATTTGAAGGTGGTGAAAGTGGTACATTCTCTTATAGTAGGTGGTATGGAGTTCCTGGTGTTAGCACCCCTCACTGTAACACAGATTGACCAAAGGTAGTTCGTCTGTGGGGGAACTCGCAGTCTCCCCTGGTGGTAGCTCTTGTGGTTGTACCAGTTTTTAGTTTGATGTATTCCATCAGTGGCAGCGGTGCAAGTCCATTGAATATTTTATATGTAAAACAGGTGTATTTGAATTTTTTGTAGTTCTCAAAGGTTAAGAAGTTATCTTTGTGAAGAATATGACAGCAGTGATACGAGTAGCATGCAGGAACATTCTAGCAGCACCGATAGTCAGGGACGGCCTAATTTGTTCAAAATTGCTTAGGTTGAATTTGATTGTATTTGAAATTTTTTTAATATGTTTTTTTGAAGGAAAGGGAAGAGTCTAGGGTGACACCAAGGTATTTAAATTCTGTGACCAATTTCAGCTCTGCTCCTTTTATATATACATTTGAGCGTGATGTTTTAGCCAAGCTTTTTTTTCCTGTAAGCAGACTATCTACTGGGCTTGATTAAACATTTTGTAATCTGGTTTTGCAGGTCAGGTTTGAGCTTTTGGTATCCTAACCTTTACCTTAACCCTAACCAGAGGTTATAGCGTGTAGGCTATTTCTGTTCTGACAGATGCAGCGTCTCACTGTAGTGGTCTACAAGAGGGGGCATCTGAGATCAGCGGACAGCCAGTTAGTCTTAAACCGACTGAAGTGTCATAATCTTTAAGTGAAGATGGGTGGCTCACATCATGATGAAACTCATGTGAGTGTTTGTGCTCTGATGTTGCACATACACGTTATCTACACTCAGTGGAAAATTAGTCAAAGGTTAATTCCTTTAACCTATGACAGATGGCGAGCCAACATGGGATTCCTATGGAAGTTATGACAGGGTTAAATATGTTGACTTTGCTTCTTTCAATCTGGCAGTGAAAACAAAACCATTAAAGTGCCTGAGCTCAGATACCTACTCTTCTGTTCCTGTCCGTCTCTCTCACTTCCTCCTCCGTCACTCCTTGTCTGATCATGATCTTAACAATGATAGCGTTGTTGTTGCAGCAGGCCTTAAAGAAGGAAATGGGCTCAGGGCTTTCAGGGCTCGGTGGGCGGTACATAACGGGGACATCTGGGCTGTCTGGGGGGTAGAAAGAATCGTCCGAGAGGATGCTCCTGGTGTCCGAGCGGTCCGGCAAGGACTCAAAGTCCAACTCCTCAAACTCCTGGTAGACATCATCCTCATCCTCCCAGTAGTTCCGTGTGTAATCAACATCAGCAAAGTCATCAGTTTCCTCACCACCCTCAAGGCTGTCTTTGTCAGCTGTAGTGATGGACATGACAGGATTATCCAAAGCCATGTTTTTGGTCTGAAACCCACTCTCACCCAATCCGATGCCCCCGGGCACTCCATTCTCTCGAACCTTTGAACCTTCAGCTTGTTCCTCTGTTATTAACACCATTTAAACCCTCCCCGACCCCAGCTAACGTCCACTTCTTGTGCCAGGACAACTCTAGAGGAGCCTGGAGCTCATGTCCAACAGCCTGCTGCAATACTTGGTCTCATCCTACCTGAGACGACATTGAATTCTGATAGATGTTGAATGTCTGTCTCGTCCTCCAGGTTTCCCAGGAGAAATGGGTCATCAGAGGTCAAAGGAGAGACGTGACATGATTACACATGCTTCCTATCCGCAGTCATTGTGGAATAAAGCTTCTTAAGCTGCCGAAGGGGTCAGAAATTTCCATCATTTCCCAAGACAGTGTCCTTAAAGGTTTGATCTGATGCATGATCAGAGGTATTCACTCTGAATTTATGAAGTAGCCCAAAAGAAAAAACACAAGTGCCATCATTTCACCTCCAAATAGTCCACCCAGCTTAGTGTATCCACGGGTAAGAATGGTTGGAAAGCCATTTTCTACTTCCATGTAAAGCCTAGTTTATCCCTTTGTTTAATCGTGGCAACAGATCCAAAACAGGCAGCTTGATTCCTGAATTCCTTGTGTCTCCATCAGAAGTTTTCTTCTCACGGTCATCTTGATTGAAACTCCAGCCTTTCCCGGTAGAGAAACATGGTCTCCCTTTGATGATGGCCAGCAACAGGATGAGACATTCTTTCGACCTCACGCATGATAATCCCTTTAGTCGCTCTCTTGCTCCTCCAGCTCGAGCGGTTCTGTCGTAGTCCTCTCCCTGGTGGCAGGAGAGCTTGATGGTCTCATGTTTGAACAAAATAAAGAGTAAAATTGAAACAAGCCAGGAGGTGATGTCTGAACTCTCAGAAACATTATCTGGTATTGTGTGGCAATGTTTTAGAAAGGGAAACAAAAGAAAATAAAAGAAGCAGAGAGTCAGTATTATGAGACAGAATATGTCAGATCAGCACATCAAATATGGAGACTGAGACATAAATCACAACATCGACTGCATCCACATTTATGCACTTCCTCTGCTTGGAAAGAGATAGCCTAATTTAAGAATAAATGTCAGCAGTTCAACTGGTCAGGTCAGCTCCACCCCCCTGCTTTTTCCTGCCCTGAACCGCCACCTTAAATTGGATTTGCTGGCCATGTGACTTCATTGGTGCACAAGGTAAGGAGAAGTGACTGTGGTAAACCTCAATGCTGCAGAGTTCAGACTCTGTTGCTTTCATTAGTGTCTACATTAAAGCTCCATTATTTTATGTGAAGATGTGAAAATGCAACATCTTTGTCAAATATCTTCCATACTTCCTGTCAAACAAGGAAGATTGGGTTTAAATGAATCTAAAGGCAGATTTGTGGCACTACTATACCAGTGAAGACTGCTACCTGACAGTTTGTACCAGCAGCAGAGAGAGTTAGATTGAAAATGTTAGATGGCTGCTAATAAAGGTACCTTAATCCAGGGGTTCTCAACGTTCAGGTCGGGACTCCATTGGGGGTTGGGAGACACTGAGAGGGGGTCTCCAGATGCCTTAAAAAAGCAAAGAACATTTTTTATTTTTTTTTTTTTAATTTACGTTTTATTGACAATCAGCAGTACATGTAACATATGTATATATTTCACTTTAAGTCACATCATATCATCTGAATGTCCATTTTTCTAGATAGAAAAGCAGAACAAAATAAAATAAACAAAAACAAACAAACAGACAAAAAAAATAATCTCCTTAATAAGAACCTTAGTACATAGGGAGTGAGACCTGATTAATGCTACAGGCACTGTATATTAATTAGAATCAACAGCGATAACGTCTAGTCTGTGTGGTGTTACATAATTTATCCATTTCTTCCAGCGTGATTTGAACAGGTCCTTATTATAATTCACATCTGCTGTTATTTTCTCCATCCTGTAAATGTCCATTGTGATGTCCATCCACATTTTCAGTGTTGGGCACTCCTGTGAGAGCCATTTTTTTGTGATGGCCTTTTTAGCCGCCACTAACATAATATTAAATAGATATTTGTCTCTCTTGGGCCATCCTTCAGGTATGAGTCCAAAGAATAAGGTTTTACTTTCCTGAGGCAGTTGATTTTCTAATATTTCTTCCATTGCCTTATGAATTCCCTTCCAATAAGCTTTAATAACCTGACAATCCCAAAAAACATGATAATGATTTGCATTTGTATTTCCACACTTTCTCCAACAAGTTGGTGAGTTATTTTTATAATGAGATTTTTGATACGGTGTTATAAAATATCTTATGAGGCTTTTCCAACTGAATTCTCTCCAACTCTGTGAACTACTACATTTCCACTGATGTTCCCATATTGTTATCCATTCGTCTTCCGTTATGTTTATTCCTCCTTCCTTTTCCCATTTTGTTTTAATATACAGGGTTGAGTGTGTTTTCATACTTATAAGCCCTTTATATAGACCTGAGATAATACCTTTATCTTTCTTCGAATCGTATGCCCTTTTAAACAGGTCTAGCAGCTGTTTGCTTGCCTCTGATACACCTTTCAATTTGTCCCCAATGAAATGTCTCACCTGTAAGTAACGATAGAAATCTCTTGCTTCTAATGAGTATTTCTCTTTAATCATTTCAAAACTAAGTAATGAATTTTCCTTTACTATCTTACATAACGCTGTTATTCCTTTTTTCGTCCATTCCTTGAATCTGGTATCCAATTTGTTTGGAGAAAATGTGTATCATATGCACACCATTTAAGGATTACTATATCTTCTCCTAAATTGTATTCTGTTATTACTGTTTTCCAAATTTTAAAAGTCAGCTTAATCCATTGGTTTTCTATATTTTTCAGGTCTTGTAAGTTACTGTCGGCAATATGCGCCTGTATGGGAATTGAAGTCAAACCCTCTTCAATGCTTTTCCATTGGGCATCATATGAAGGATTACACCAGTATATTATGGTCCTTATTTGTGCTGCCCAGTAGTAATCTCTGAGTGACGGAAGACCCCATCCCCCTTTTTCTTTCGCCAATTGTAAAGTTTTAAATCGGATTCGAGGCCTTTTACCTTGCCATATGTATCTGGATAGTATTTTGTCCCATTCGTTAAATTGTTTTTGGCTTATTTCTATTGGCAAAGTTTGAAATAAATATAACAATTTGGGTAGGATGTTCATTTTAATCGATTCTATCCTTGAATTAAAACTTAAGTAAGGGATTAGATTCCATCTCGCTATATCCTCTTTAATTTTCTTTTGTATCAATGAGTAGTTGCGTTCTGATAATTCTATGAGGTCCTTTGATATTATGATTCCCAAATATTTAATATGTTCTGTTTCCCATGTTAAATGGTACTCACTCTTGATTTCTTCTGGTGGGCTGTAATTGTATGTAAGCAATTGTGTTTTACTTATATTAATTTTGTATCCTGATAATTGACCAAAATATTCAAACGATTGCATTAGTTTACGTAGAGAGTTTGTTGGTTGCCCTAGAAAGACCAATATATCATCTGCATAGCAGGCTAGCTTATGCTCTTTCCCCTGAATATTAATGCCATTTATCTCTTTGTTTTGTCTTATGTACTGAGTAAATGGTTCCAAATATAATGCAAATAATAATGGTGAGCACGCACAACCCTGCCTTGTGCCTCTTTCCAGATCAAAACTTTTTGATAACCCACCATTAATTTTAATTCTGGCCGTGGGTTTGTCATATAGTGCCTGTATTGTTTTGATTATTGTTTCGTTCAAGCCAAATTTATGTAGAACTCGGCAGAGAAAGCTCCAATCTACTGAATCGAAAGCTTTTTCCGCATCTATACTAATCACCATCGCTGCTATTCTATTCTTTTGAATGTGATTAATAATTTGTAATGTCCGTCGTATATTATCTTGCGTCTGACGCTCTCGGATAAACCCTGTCTGGTCATTATTTATCAAATTAGGCATGAACTTCTCCAATCGTCTAGCCATGATAGAGGTAAAAAGCCTATAATAAAAGAACATTTTTTAAATGACACTATTTCCACCTATTCTACCTATTTCTGCTTCAGCTCACCCTTTCTTGCCAGATTATATTAATTTTTCATCCTATTTCACCAAATTTCCACCTAGTTTTGCAACTTTCAATGCCATATCCACTTTTTAATCCCCTTTTACCACTCAGTATGCCCTTTTTTCCAATTTAACCAATTTTTGGCCATTTTTGGGGTTATTTTTTTGCCAATTTTATCTAATATTTGGCACTTCTAACCCATTTCTCCAATTTCACCACCTTTCCTAACATTTTTTGCCATTATTCACCCATTTTATCTACTTTTAACCCATTTTTTCCATTTTTAACAAAAGGATTTACATTTTTAAGAGGGCTACTTACTACACAAATGAATTAAAACGATATTTGTTTCTTTGATAAGAGTGGTTACTATTTAGATTAAATATAAAATACTGCAGCTTAACTTCACAATGGAGCATGATTTTGCTGGCTCAGTTTGGCTGGGCCCCGGAAAGCCCTCCCATTTCCCCCCCTAATGGGCGGCCTTGTCTGCACACAACTATTCTTGATTATACATGGCTGTGTTCAGCCACCTTCAGGTACAGTGGGGGTCTCCAGTCTCTGGCACCTTTTCTTGGGGGGTCGCGAGCTGAAAAGGTTGAGAACCACTGCTTTAATCAGACATTCTAAACCTAGGTAAATTTTACATACTAGATAGACTATCACCCAATGTCAGGGTTATGCCACAGCTGCCTCAAGTTAACAGCATTGGTAATTACCAAAATCATTTTTATGTTTCTGTACAGGTTAATACACCAGTATGTAGAAGCTCTTCAACCCAAATACTATTTTTAAAATATAATTATTATTGCTGTTCATAAAGTTTCACAAAAAAAAAAAAAACAACACAAAAAATAGTAAAGCACATTATTATTTTCTATAATTAAGGTGTCAAATTCTGGATATTTACTGTCATTTCTGAACAGAAGAATTAGGTGGCTTTTACACTAGGGTCCCAGGCTCAGATCTGAGTGCACTTGAGCCCAAAGTCTGGTTCGTTTAGGTCAGTGTGAATACAAATGAACAGCACCCGGGCACCAGGCCCACTTGGGGAGGTGGATATCCAACGCGATTCAAGTGGGCTCAGGCTCGGTTTGGATGAGACATGAATGCAACCGTGCCCAGATACGGGACACAGCGTCATACCAACTACATGACTTATCATAGAAACTAAAACCGACATGCTCTTACTATTTCATGAAAAATATTAGCTCCCTTTGGATCTGATGGCAGCAACACATCTAAAAAAAAAAGTAGCGCCAGGGCAACAAAAGGCTTGAGGCAGCTTGAGGAGTATTTTTCACCTAAAAAGATTAATTGGCAACAGGTCATAAACATGACTGGGTATAAAAGAAGCATTTAAGAGAGGCACCAATCTGTGAAAAACTGTTTCAAAATGATGGAACAATTTCAGGAAAATGATTCTCAGATTATGAAGACTTTGAATAGCATTTATCATCAAAAGATTCAGAGAATCTAGAGATGTATCGTAGCACAAGTGATAAGGCAAAAGATGATCTTTAGGCTCTCAGATGGCACAAAATTAAAAACAGGCATGATTCTATACTAAAAAATCACTGCATGGGTTCAGGAACACTTCCAGAAATCATTGTCTGTCAATGCAGTTCACCGTGCTATCCACAAAAGCAAACTGAAGCTGTATCATGCAAGTAAGAAGGCATATGTGGTCACAATCCAGAAACACTGCCATCTTCTCTGGGCCAAGGGTCATTTAACATGGACTGAGGCAAAATGGAAGACTGTTCAGCGGTCAGATGAATCAAAATCTGATATATTATTTTGGGAAACCACATATCCTGCACACAAAAGAGGCGAGGGACAATTTAGCTTGTTATCAATGCACAGTTCAAAAGCCTACATCTCTGATGGTCTGGGGTTGCATTAGTGCCTATGGCGTGGTCAGCTTACACATCTGGAAAGAGAGAAACAATGCTAAAAAGTAGGTAGAGGTTTCAGAGCAACATGAAGCCCCACCTTGACCTTTCACCACTTGAAAACATTTGGTACATCATTAAACAAAATATCCCACAAAGAAGCACCAGGAATGTTGAATAGAATCTTATATCAGATAGAATTGGGACAACATTCCTCCACAGAAACTCCAGCTGTTCTCCTCACTTCCCAGATGTTAACAGACTGTTGTTATAAGAAGAGGGGATGCTACACAGTGGTAAACATGGCCCTGCCCCAACTTTCGAGATGTGCTGCTGCCATCAAATTCCAGATGAGCTGATATTTTTTTATTAAATAGTTAGATGTCTCAGTTTCAACATCTGATATGTTGTTTATGTTGTTGGGTCACAGGGTCCAAACTTTAGCGAGCCTGTCAATCAGTCTAATTCACACGGCCATGACCGATCATCTGACCTTATCCTTTGTGGATTAACTCTGAGTGTTTTGTGATACCTTGAGCAGATAAAGTTTACCACAGAGCAAACATTTGTCAGCCACAGAAACACATCTGAAGTGGTTAAATCCTCCCTAAAGACATAACACCACTCACTGATTCTTTAACGCTGTTAAGAATTACTCGCAAGTTCAGTTTGGAGATGGTTTGAAATTTCCTGTGCTCAGTAATCACCTGTCCCAGTGAAAATACAGAGTAGGAGTTACACTCGTGCTTGCCTGAAGTCTGGTTTAACAATAGAGAGGAAAAGACATTAAACTCCTTATGACAGCACTAATCTCTTCAGAGCTCCTTAAGGAGGCCCAGCTCACAGGCACTTAGTCCACAATTTGACTGCCATTAAAAAACGCTGATCCCATTGTGATTGTTTGAAATGAGGCCCAGGTTGAAAAAAAAAAATGAGAATTAGTCTGACAGTGGAAATCTTGTTCCAGCAGCAGACGCCTTCTCGTGTCTACTTGGCTTTCAAAACTGTTGAGACTTTGCATTAGCTGAACGGTAATTGGATTCAACCCCACATCCTGTCTCCTGGAGCTGTGCAGTACTGGTAATTATCCCAGATCAGAACTCCACTGAAACATACTGATAATAAATGAATGATTAGAAGCTTGCATTCTGTAACATTATAGCCACAAATGTTTAATATTTTCAAATATGCAGCTCTTTAAATTGTTTAAAGACACTCCAAATAAAAGTCAAGCATCTCAGCTTTCTTTTCTTGTCAGTCACCAAATTAACACCTTATTAAACAGAAAAAGCTTCATCTGCATTTATATCAAACATGCACTTTAATATATTGGCTATATACAAAAATATGTCCCCTAAAACAGAGGACAATATTTACTGTACTCATCCTAAATAGCATATTTCAAGAACTCATTATCTTCTTACTGCCATAACTCTTCATTTAGAAGTGTGTAGGATGACCCTGTAGCGCCACATTATGTAATAATGCCGCATTATGCAATAACTCTGACCATAGGACTTAGTGTGGGCTCCAAGGTATGCCCTGCCCAACTACCTTGCCCTAACTCTAACCGCTTAGTGACTTATGCCTAAACCTAACCCCCCTCAGGGCTCTAGACTAAAGACCTAACCTTAAACCTAGGACTTAAGGTGGGCTCCAGGGTATACCCTACTACCTTGCCCTGACCCTAACCGCTTAGTGGCTTACAAAATGCGGCGTTATTACATGATGAATTGAAAATGTATTACATTATTACATAATGCGGCGTTATTACAGACCCTGAATCCACCATGTCTTTGACGGAAACTGGGGAAAAAAAATCAAAACGAGCCAATTTCTCACTTTTTCGTTTTTGACAACATATTTTTTTTAGATTTTTACAGAAAAAGTAAAAAAACTGGAAAACATGACGTTTTCCACTAGTTTGTTTTCATGTTTCAATGAAATACTTGAGAAAA
Organism: Cheilinus undulatus; assembly: GCF_018320785.1. Taxonomy (NCBI): domain Eukaryota; kingdom Metazoa; phylum Chordata; class Actinopteri; order Labriformes; family Labridae; genus Cheilinus; species Cheilinus undulatus. The sequence continues at coordinate 38,614,593 of NC_054877.1, read as the reverse complement.
AAGAAATCATTGGGAAAGGTGAACATTTAAAAAAAAAAACAAGCCTTCTCATCCAGCATCAGTGCCTGACCTCATAAATGCTCTACAGAATGAACATTCACAAAATTCCTGCAGAAACACTGCAAAATCTTGTGGAAGCCTTACATATGCTTTTCAGACAAGAAACTTCAGTCTTTTTGGACACACATTCAAGTTTGAGGATGACCAAGGAAACAAACTTTAGTCCTTAAAAAACACTTAAAAGTCTTAAGAATGAGGATAAATAAAGAAAAAGACCTCAACTTACATAGGTCCAATGGTTCAGCCTAAAACTCCACTAAATTATTAGTATATATGAACAAAATTTACAGTCAATATATGCTGAAATACACAGGCAAAATATCGGCAGTTTTTTATCTGCCACTACCGATACCAGACTGATAAAATCATGCATTCCTACTATAAATTGTGTGAATGGAGTGATAACTATCCTGTTATTAAAAGATAAAAAAGCAGAATGGAGAAAAAGTGAAAATATAAACAAAGCACGGTCTTTGGGGGGAGAATTCGTTTCCCTCCTTGTCGTGTTCATTGTTATCTAAGATTTCACAGCAGCGGTGTTGGGAACTTCATATCTACGCCAGAAAAAAACAGACATGAGTGATGCTTATTTGAGGATGACTTAGTGTGAAAAAGAAAAACAGCTCAGACAGAGAAGTCATTCAAACTATTTATTATTGTTTCATATTCATGAACCAACAATGAATAGACCTTTGAAGTAGTTCACTGTATGTTACAGTACATGCCAATGTTCTTTAACATATAAAAATAGAAATCATTTGCCTCTACAAATTGAAATTAAAGACCAAAATTTGAAGTGTCCAGCTCAGTTCATTATACACTAAAAGGTCACTTAATAGCTTCATACATATGATGTGAGCATTCCACACAGCAGCTCTAGAGTTAATGTAAATCAATATCATAAAATAGAAAAGCAGTGTCGATGTACCAAACTCCTAATAAACACCATGAACACAAACGCAGATACAGATACAGGTGTGAAACTGAAAAACATCTCTTAAGTTAAAATCATTGTGCAGTCACCACAGTGAATACTGATGTCTCAGTGGGAAGCTAACACCAATAAAGTAAGTTTGTGAAGACTGTTAGTGGATTCTTATTAAACTATAGCAAACAGTGATTTAAAGTGCAACACATTCAAGCTATTATATAAAAAAATCTTAATTTTTACTTCACCTTTTAAAAAACAGACCTTGAGAGTGAACTCATCTCTCTCAGAATTTTAGGAGCAAGAACTGGATTCATCATTGGCAGCAGAAAAGTTTTCAAGAGGACTCATGTCTGTCTGAAAACGTTTTTTTTTTGTCTTTGTGGAGCTGTTGCACCATTTCATTCCACATATTAAATGTAAGAGATGCTCTTCTTCAGTGGGCCTTGAAATGTGACTTATTAAACTTGCTGTGAAACATGTTGAGAGTGAATATCAGACATTTTTTTCCTGTAAGTGGAGCAGAACAGACAATGTGAGCACACAAGTGAGACAACACCAACACGCTGACTTCAAATCTCCATGCAGAGAGCTTCTGATTGAACAGAAGTGAAATTTCTAAAGCTTTACAGAAATGGGTTGACATTTTGGGAATAACAATTACATGCTACTCTAGACTTTAATGTCTATTTCTTGTCCTAATCAGGTTCAGACAACAGAAAGTCACTGACAGAAAATAGCTCCAGTCAGTAAATGATTAAGGAATCCAAATCCTCACTTTTACGATAGTTTTTATGTGCACGAAACAAATCAGATGCAAGGAGATAAGGAGCAAGGTTCGTACACCTTTTTGAAAGTTGAATTCAAGCACTTTCAAGGTGAATTTTCAAGAGTTTCCAGCACATTACATCTGCAGTAAATCATTTATTTATACGCACAGGCTAAAAGATCTAAAATGATAGGGAAAAAATAAAAATATGTGGGTGTATGTGTTGGATATGTAGGCTGAGAGCTCAACTACCATAATGACAGTTTAGCTGAGGTGCATATTTCCCATGGTGAAAACATCTATCCAGCCATTTTCTACACAGTTTGTCCTGTTCAGGGTTGCAGGGGGCTGGAGCCTATCAGCTGTCAATGGACGAGAGGCGGGGTAAAGCTTAGACTGGTCACCAGTCAGTCACAGCACTGACACAAGAGGCATGCTCACACTCACACCTATCGCTGACTTAGAGTCAACAATTAACAAGTATGCCTTGGGTCTGTGGGAGGAAGCTGGAATACCCAGAGAGAACCCAAGCATGCACACAGGGAGAACATGCAAACTCTTCACAGAAAGGAACCTTGTTGCTGTAAGACAACAGCTCTAACCTCTGACACTAGAAGAGCTACACAGCTGCACAAAAACTACGTTATGGAGTTGCAGAATGGAAGGGAAGATGGTTTAGACCTTTTTACACCTCTGGGAAACTTCAAAACACAGACTGCAGCGTATATAGGTTGTTTTCAATCACGTGATCCCGAATGCTCCATCCAGCAGACCTTAAAGCATCTAGTTGTTTAGCAGAAGGGAGACAAGAGTCTAGAGGAGTCTCAGACTGAGCTAAGAGGCTAGCTGAGCCCCTTTAACATGTAAAAATTCCTCATTTCAACATGCTTTTAATTGAAACGGTGATGTGCCATCAACTGAGTAAACCTCATGGGGCAAGAGACTGAGTAATGATGTGCCATTCACAAACAAGCTTGTTCTACTCAACAGCTTTTTTATTCTAGCCATCGTAGCTAGCTCCCGCTAAGAGTACCAGTTTACTTTCCTGCATCCTTTACTGTTATTTGATCCACATCTAAAAAGCCAAACTGTTACCAAATGAAGAGCTGGAGCCAAACAACCAGCTCTACTGAGCTGAGCTAAATGATCTGCATCTCTTAAAAGAGACAGATCTCCTGTCACAACAAGCGAGGCTTGATGAAGATCAGCTAAGGAAACATGGGTAAGATTAGAGTTTAATGTGCTAAATCATGGTAAAACTGTACTGAACTAAATCAAACCACTTTGTGGAAATAGACCATAATGTGAGCTGTGTGTGACATCGTTCATCCAGGCCTTAGATATTTTTAATCCCTGCTTGCTTGAGTTTTCCAAACTTTGTTTGGCATGAATATTTCACTGCTCTCAGGACACAAAAGTAGCTTAGAAATACAGTGTTTTATATTCACTTCAAACGCTTGGTTTAGGCATTATCAGCTCAAAATGTGGCCTTTTCTTAGTTCTCTTTGCAGAAATCCCCTCTTGCCCCCCAACAGGAGTTCTCCACTGCTGACTGACGTCAACTGCACAGAACCTACACTAGTGTGACTTTTTTCCAGATTTGTGCCAATTTCTTTCCTGATGTCCTTTCTTTCAGCAAGCTCTGTGAAAATAAAGCTCATGACTGTTATCGTTCTCTAGCAATGGAGGAGTTTTATCACATCAGAGAATATGCAGCCATAACAATATTTGCCTTCAGTGTCATTCGTCTGCAAACTTGGAGCCTTAAATTTGAAGATTTGCCGGGCACTGAGCATAACGTGGGAACACAGTCAAGTTAGATATGTATTAGAATTGTAGGAAATAAAATTCATCTCTCGTCCTCAGCAGCTTTAGTTTTGATCTTTTCTTCTTTATCTACAGTATAATACAATCCTATATTACTGGAGTGTCCTTTAAAGATAATACATGTTGTCCTTGTGCCCCTACTTTGACAGAGATGACCTCCAGATGATTGCTGATTGGCTCTGAAAACTGTCAGTGTAGTTCATGGGTCACCAGTGAAGATCAGTGTATCATTGTACATCACTCTAAGAAGGATCAGTTAGCTTATTCATCTTGTACTCTATTGTATAAATGTTTCAATGAAATGATTTCAAAAGATTGTAACAGGCACGTTCTGAGTTGTTCTGAGGCTCCTTATCCAGTTTTATTTTCAGAGTTGAAGCCTCACTTTTTGTTCATTGTGTGAAGGCGGATTTGCTAAAGAACGACCTCTTCTTTTTTAAAAATCACAGGAGAACTTCTACAAGAACAGCATGTCCTGAGCTGTTTCCAGATGTCTAAAATGTTTTCTTCTTTTTCTACATCTCCTAAGAAACCCTCAGAACACTAACAGCTCTCTCCTTAAAAATCAACAAAAACACTTCTAATAAAATCAGCTTAAAAAAAAAGAAAAAGAAAAACCATGTTGCTACATTGCGTATGCCCCTCCTTATCACAGACAACCTTTTTTGATGAGAGGTGGAACAGAAGCACTCTAACTACGGTCCAAATTTCTCCTTCATAGCTCTGAAATGTCAAAAAAATCCAGTTAGCAGAGACTTAGTATGATCTAGATGAAAAACATTCAAAGAGAAGCACAAGCTGAGGTAAATCTATGCTCAACTGACCCCATTTCAACTCTAAAATAAAGTCATCTAAAACTACAAATGCCAGCTGCATTGAACACAAGAGAAGATGGACAGTCAGTAACTCACCCTGACTGTCTTTGTTGGTTGTTAAACAACCTGGTTCAGATTTTGGACATATTCTGTCTTCACTCTTAAAAGTCTTTGTCTCCCAACCTTTGACAGCAGCAGATGTCGATGAATCTGAAGACTACACTGCAGTGGAAAGTTTACAGGCTCTCTTTGAAGTTGACAGCCAAGCACAGAGGAAATAAAAATATTTCACCACAGGAGCTGATCAAAGCTCTGAGTGCTGGACAGAGCCAGTCAGCTCCTTTCTCAGCAGTCTATGAGGAGGTGCTGTATGAGGAGGTGCTCCTGCCTGTCTTGCGTTCGTAGTTCACCAGACGTTGCCCAACCAGGTACCTGGGAAAAAAAAAAAAACAGGACACAGACATGTTTACATATCATTCTAAATCCATCAAGGCATGTGCTCTCTCTTTTCTCTTTATTTCTGATAAAGAAAGCACTATCAGTCAAGACACTGTGTTTGGCAGACACCAAACACTGCACATCACCACAAACACAACTTCCCTACTGTGGGGATGCCGGTGGTGGCAGCATCATGCTGTGGGGATGTTTCTCAGCAGCCAGCCCTGGAAGACTTACAAAGGTAGAGGGTAAAATGAATGTGTTAAAATACTGGAAAATCCTGGAGGAGAGTCTTAATCAGTCTGCAAGAAAACTACGGCTTGGGGGAAGATTTATTTTCCACCAAGACAAAGATCTGAAGCTACACAGAAATGGTTCAAAGACAACAGGGTGAATGTTCTGGAATGGGAGAGCCAAAGCCCAGATCTCTGCAGAAGTCTTTTTTCATTTTGACATTAAAGAGGTTTTATGTTTTGTTTTGTTTTGTTTTTCAAAAAAGCCAAATTATATTGACCAAGAGTGATTTTTTTTTAAATCAATAAAAGGGTTAAACATTCAAAGGAGTTCAAGAAAATCATCAATCTAGCTAACATTGGGGATTTTACTAACTGGTAGTAAAATAGAGTATGTAGATGCCTGTGAAGGTTCTCAAAAGGCAAAATCTTAGCCCGGTCCAGAAGCTGTTAACACAGTTTTTCTGGCCAGTCTACTCCCTCAATACTCCTTCTTTTCTCTACTACAGCGGTACTCAACCTTTTTCTATACAAGAGCCACATTGTCTTAAAAATGCTATTGCGAGAGCCACATTCCAAAACCGGGGATGTGACAATCAATCTTTCCATAGTTGAAATAAAACAGTTACAACTAAAGGGGGAGGGTCCCCATATTGGTCTTTGCCCTGGACCTCCAAATGGCTAAAACTGGCCCTGCCTCACACCTGCAGCTCACCCTAACAAATCGTTCTGCCCTGCCAGTTTGTTGCTTTCATTTTTCTGTTTCTGCCCCTTTGACAGTATTTGTCATGAGTACCTTTACATCAAATGAAACACCCACATTTGGACAAGTTTTACTCAATTTTACATTATTTAAAAATGTGATCCCTGTGCGTTTGGCTCGTTGATGATGATGCGCATCTTAAAAATGATCATCAAATACGAGTGTGGGAGAACATTGGCAGGAAGTGACTGAAGAATTTTTTTTAAAATAAGGGCATTAGGAACTTCACTTTGAACACAAGACAGCACACCTCAATGAATGAACTTACTGAAGAGACACACCACCAGTGGACTTCCTCAGCACTCGTTTACGCATGTTCCTCTGTCCAGTGCACATCTGACAGTAATAATATACAAGTTTTCATTTGAATTTGGCAGTTTAAGTCTGTCTTCTTTGTGTCAAATTACATTTATTGATATGACTTATTGACAGTTTTCACCTTTATAAAGATTTCAGGAGGATTTTTTTCTTTAAAGTAATCCTTAAAAGAGTCGCAACTGGTCACTGAAGAGCCACATGTGGCTTGAGAGCCGCAGGCTGAGTATCACTGCTCTAGTATGTTAATTTTGTGTTGCTCCGGACTGAATGGCATGGCCAGAATAAGCTTCTCCCATTTTCTTGCCTAAAACAGGAGAATGAGATGATACCAGCCCCTCTCTACAAAGTTCAGACATATCCCCCAGTAACAGCTCAAACTGACTTATTAGAAAAGAAAGCATGCACTGTTTAAGGATTTTGGACATATGCCCCCTTGTCGTTGTCGACAGTTTCACACATTTTACGACCAGGATGTTGTTTTTAGTTGAAATCTTTATTGATCACCTTTCTTTCTTTTCAGATCAGTTTGGCTGTAAAAATGTTTTTCTGTCTGTCCTCTCAAATCTGAGTTTGAAGTTGTTCACAAATAACACATCAAAATCTCACAAGTCAGTCTGCTCTCTGGATCTGTTTGTGCCAAAGCAGAAAATTATCTTTCTTTCATCATGATATCTTTCAACAAACTCTTAGTGAATTAAACTACAGAGACACTTTCTGTGATTGCAATATTTTCTCAGGCAGAAATTGAGAAACAGCTTACTATTCACTGGATTCATGTTTGATAACACTAAGTTTGAACAGTTTATCATATCAAACCTCATTTGTATCATAGTACAATCCTTTAGGAATGGCTAGTCCTAAATGGCACGTCCGGAAGATATATCCTGTCTGGATACGCCTCGGGATCCCCCAGAAAGAGTTGAAAAATATTACTGGGGAGAAGGATGTCTGGGTCAACTTGCTTGGCCTGCTCCACTGCGACCGGGCTCCAGATAAGCAGAAGGAGATGGATGAATGGATGGCTGCTGGTGATTTCAGGCAGACTTAACTGCATGTTTGTAAAGGACACAAGAAACGAGCAATTTTGGCTAAAATCCAAAAGCACAGAAGAGGGAATGTGACGTGTTTCGGGTCACCTGACTACTGCACGTCCTTGCAATGTGACTACTGGGCCTGCGCACATCGCCATTGTCTTAGAAATATGATATCATTCAGCCCTATGTCCAACAAACATTTTTTTGGGCTGTAAATACTCTCAATTTTAAATTTATTTTTGAATTAAATTATTTTCCGCTCCACAACAAAACATGAAGTTCATGTCCTTAACCAGAAGCTATTCATACCACTGTATTGACTTGGAAATCATATAATTCAAGGAAATGTATTTAATCATCTTGACTTTTAGATTGGTTATTTAAGCAAGTGCAGCATTATTACAATAGTGTAGTCTGAAATGAGAAGTCAGTTCCAAAGTGCTAAGATAGTAGTTTAACGCTTTCATACACATTTTTTACATGTAGGAGTGCATGTACAAAACGACTTACTGATGTCCAGTAATCCCTTGTTAAGCTGACAGCATTTACACTTTTCAGGGGTTCCAGCTTGCTTTCTCTGTGTAAGTAACCCAGTTAAGTTTAATAATAAAGCTGCAATATTCTCTTAAAACTGTATGGTAAAAAAGCGAAATGCCTGATATCAAAAGGTGCTGATAACTTCATTTGTCAACTTGGCTACAAGAGTTTTTTAAGTTAAATGAGAAATTAAAAGGCACATTGATGTCATTATTTTCCATAACTGTGAGTAAAAAGATGCCAAGTTGAGTAGTATCTAGCTGAAGCCAAACCATGGTAGCCAACTACTGTACACCTGAAACAACAAATATCATAAAATCAATGTACGACAAACATTTTAATGCATTAGCTTTGACCTTAATTACACTGAGATTTAAGCATTAATGTTAACAACCTTCATCAGGACCGGTAAAAAGTTGCAAATCATCCCGTGCCTTTGGAGCAGCAATCTGAGCAGTCACTAGAGGCCTAAGATCTTTATACTGCTTCATGAGTTCAAATCATTGGCAAAGTGACTTGAAACTTGAAGTACAAGACTGATATTTTGTTCCTGCTGTCATTTGTCAGACAGCTTGGTTTGGGTATTAGATTCTTGTACGCCGAATTGTTGCACTTATTATAAAATGTATGAAATCTGTGGCTAAGTGCTGTACAGATGTTATACCTGTAAACATTCAGAGTAGTTTAAAGCCCAAATAAAGCAGTGAGCTTTAGATGTGCTGATACATAAAGTTAGACTTGAGTTGATTTTGGTTACTTACTTGTCATTCTTAATGTGTTCATAGAGACGTTTAAATTGTCGGATCTGGAAGGACAGGATGGCCAATAGTATGACCACCATCAGCAGGAATGGATAGATCCTCCTCTCCACCAGCGTCTGCATCTCTGGCTGCACACCTACAAACATAGAGGGGGAGACAGAATAAATAGTGGAACAAAATCTACTCTTAATGAGTGAGTGTCTGGGGAATTTAGACAAGGTAAATGAAAGACAAAAAGCAATCGATTGCACTTTGGCTTGCAGGATGACTAAAATGCTGATTACTACAAAGGTTGGGAATATGTAATTGACTTGTTTTTACATCTAAGTGTTGCCTGAGTCAACATCAAAAACAACTGTTTAACAAAAATTGGTGCTTTGGATGGGCTTTGCATAAAAAGAACTTCTCCAATGAGCCCTGAGTCCAAATTAGTGTGGATTGGTTTTTGCTGTGGTCTGATAATTCCTGAGTGTGTCTGCTACCTCTGAGCCTGAATTTGTCTCTAATACTTTCTTATTTAAGCCAAATTCAAAACAACATGAGGGCTATCACAGTTAAGCACACTTTTGGTTCTGCTTGATTCATCTACTTGTGGGGATGTCAGGTTTTTTCTCCTTCGATTATTCAGGATCAAAGTAGAATTCCTTTCTTAAATATTTCTTCCTGTGAATCATAAATGAGACAATCAATAAATTCAGAATAACATAACTTTTTTCTGGATGAATTTTTTCCATTTTTGTTTTGTTGAATTGATTACTATCAAGGTTGCATACTTCATGCTAATGGTATCCAAAACATTGACCTTTATTTCATCGTGTAAGGGCTGGCTGCTTCTGCTACAGGCTGGGTTTTACTGCACTGAAAGCTAGTAGTAACGGCTTCCAGTGCAATAAAACCAAGCCTGTAACTACCACCTCGTTCTCCTTAGATTATGCTGATTGGTGTGATCCATGCTCAGACCTGGCAGAATTGTTTTAGATTGAAGCTTTTGCAAAATGGATCTGTACAGGGGCAAAAAGTAATCTGGCCAATCCATCTGCTTTGCAGGGTTGCTAATGTCTAGCAATAATCTTTTTTAATTTTTGTTTTGTAGAATTGATTACTATCAAGATTGCACATTTCATGTGAAACTCCCAAACAAACTCCCAAAAACAACTGAACTACAGAAAAGCAGAAATTAAAGAAAGCTACAATGTTGAAGGAAGCTAAACCGTGATTTTTCCTCACAGTCTTATAACGATTTTTTGTGACATTACGGTAAAAAGAACACAAACCAGACACATGAGAATACAAGGAGACTCACCCAGCAGTGGTGTGATGCCTTTAGAGATAGTGTAGGGAACACAGAGAGACAGCAGCAGGACACCAATGACAGGAGCAGCCAGCCCTCGCACGATGAAATGGAGGTCAATGTTTCGGATACCATTAGCATACACCTACAGGGACGGGGCAAAAGTTGACAGAGAGGGACAGAGGAAAAGAGCAAGGTGTTGGGAATTTAGTTTTATTTTGAAACAACACTAATTTGACGTTTTTTAGTATGTAATGGTGAATAACCAACAAAAGTGGGATTGGTCTTCAGAATATGCTCGTATACACAAGTTTTTAATTGCGAAAACATAAACACATGATGTTTAGATGCACCAGTTTGTAAAGTTGTTATTACAGATTTGCTCTGACATATGATGGGTGAGAGACTGACCTGTTCAATGACGGTTTTGAGCCACCACTGAGGACCCATCAGCGTGATGGCAGCAATGATTTTTGCATGAAGCACACCCAAAGCCCAGTCCTGACACAAACACAAACAATCAGTTAACAATCAAGAGAGTGCTGGCCTAACTTAACATCTGTTTAGAACCAAGGGCAAGTCCCTGTAAAGCCTAATCCATTCTAATGTAAAACACTTGGCAAACATTGTTGACCATCAGAAACATGTTTTTTTAGAGTACACTCCTTTCCATTCCCTATTTTAGCGACATAGATTTTTTTTTTTACTTTTTAGCCACTTCAAAAATAACCTATGATCCTTTCAAAGAAATAATCTCCCATGGACACAGTGAATAATTAAGAAGTCTGTGTAGTTTCTCATTGTGTCATTAGGGCTGAATGATTTGAAAAAAGAATACTGCTGCATTTTTTCCCCAAAATTGTGATTTTGATTTAAAATGTGGTTATTTATCAAATTCCTCATCTCATGTATGTCTAAACAGTATTTGGTAGACTAAACTAGGCCTGAGGACCACATTTTTGCTTCTCTATCTACTTTAAAACTCGGCACCGGCAGGTGTTTTGATTGGCCAGAAACTTTGAAAAATTCGACCAAGGTTAAAAAACATATCTGCCACAGTTTCGTGCTGGTGTGGAAGCTTGCATTGACTTGCTACAGGTTCAAAAAATAAATACTTTGTTAATTATTCTTACAAAAAAAATCTCCCTGGTGTGCAAGGGCCTTTGTGTCCTTCATGGTGGGAGGAAGCCAGAGGATCTGGAGAGAACCCACGCATGCACAGGGAGAACATCCAAACTACACAAAGAAAAGCCCTGACTGGGAAGTGAACCAGGACACTTCTCCCTGCAAGGCAATAGTGCTAACCCCTGTGCCGCCTTTCTTGCATTATTGAAGTCTCCAGATATGCTTATTGATTATGATCCAGTGCCAAGTTATTTTTTGTGCTTGTGGTCAGCTCTTAAACACACACTCCAGGTTTATGCAGTCAAATTATTTAGTAATACACTCCTCTTCCTAATAAATCCTAAACTAACCCACCTTGAAGCTAAACCTTTAATTTGTTCCCTCTCAAGTTTCATCTTTTTATTCTAAATAGCTGCATTTTTTTTTCTCCTTGAATCTACCATGTTATTTTCCAAGTGATAATACACTGACAATGGAACTTAAATGATTACTGATGTCAGCCTGTCGATCATATATTTTTTTAAATCTATCAATAAAGAAACATTGGTTCATCCGAGATAACAATGGGGGGAAATCATCCGAAAGCCTCCGCTGCTCAATATCATTAAAAAAGAAATATTGCTCACATTGATGGTCAAAAGTTTGGTTTATTGCTAAATAAACTCTAAAAGCTACATCTAATCTAACACTGCTAGATTTACACAGCAAAGTAAGTCAACACTGAGTTGAAAATGTGGGTACACAGGCTCAGACCTGGCATGGGATCTGGGCACACAGATTGATTAATGCCGATCTGTGTGCTAAAATAAGTTTACACTCAAATTTCTGGTGTACACATGTTTGATAAATGAGGGCCATCGTGAGTGATTTAATAGCTGACATTAAAACATACAAACTTCACAGCCCTACCTGCCAGGGGTAGAAGAGTGGCGTCTGGTCCAAGGGGACTCGGAGAGGGGCTACAATTACCAGCTCAAACAGCAAACCCAACAGCAGAGGGATCACACCAGCTAACATGACAGCCACAACCACTGTCTTCAGGATCTGTTTAAAACCAGATATCATGTCAAAACCAACAGTCCATACGACACAGGGAGAGCTACAGTTTTACAGTGGAGTCAGAGGATAATTAAGACATCCACATTACCATGAGCGTCCACTCGTGGACTTTGAGCATGATAACCGTGCGTCCTTGAGGCATCCAGGACAGCAGTACAGTGGCGGCTCTGATGGACAGCCAGCAGATGTACAGGCCGCTGGCTGCTGTGTAGAGCTCATGAACCATCGCACTGCCCATCCAGAAGGACATCAGCCAGCGACCTGCACAGACTGACACAGAGGAAAAGGATGATTAATGCAGGTGTAAAGAATTATTGAAAATGGGGAAAGTAAAGCCTCACAATTTACCTGGCAGTGTCAGGCAGATCAAGCTCGCCAGTAACAACGTCACACACATAAAAACCACCAGGAGAACAATCTGGATACACAAAAGAAAAATCTGTTACACATGGAAAATTCAAAGCAACGGAAAAGGCATCAACAGTGATGATGCCAGTTACCACAGCGCTGTGAGTCACCTTGAGTGGGAAGTTGATGGGCCGGTGATACGACCTGAAACCTACAGGACCGCCTTGCTGCAGGATGGCCTGATGTGCAGCATGAAGCCCTTCACCGAGGCCGGGGATTCTGTTGTTGTTAAGGCGACCAGGTAGGTTGTTGTTTGGCTGATCCTCATCATCTTCATGATCACCCAGCAGGTAGGAGTGAAGGTCACTGTGGAGGAGCAACAGATGAATAATTGCTGTCATATTGATATGACTGTGTTGTGACATAAACTTAGTTGGTGTTTTTCCAGACACTTCTTATATTTTTTTACCTATTTAATGTTGAACACATCACACAAAAGTGTCTTAGAAAGCTAGACTTCTATACAGATTTCTAATCTTCTAATTTAACATTAAATTTAAGACCCTTTTCAAGACCCTGTAAATATATTTTATGACCCCATTGCATCTTCCATTGTGTGTTCTGTGCACATTTTAAGACAAAAAATGTTACAATATAGTCAAGAAAATGCAGATAGTATTTGTGAATGTAATAAGAAATAAAGCTTAGATGCAAGCAGTGCTTACATTAACTGGCTCTATTATTACACTAGGAAAAAGCTTCACTGCAAAGAGGCTTTTAACATGCAAAATCCTGTAAAATGTTAACAAGTGTCAGCCCCAGACTCAGCTCCAACAACTTCTCAAAATAACATGCATTTACCCATTACTTCCACGCACATATCACTTAATCAGAGTTAACCTGCCAGGTAGGGACACAGGAGAGCTTTAAGGGTGCAATAAAAGCTCAACAAGTGTGCAGACTATCACCAGATAAGGTGGAGCACTTCACGTGTGCTTAAATCTACATGTAAAAACAAAAAAGAAAAACTAGCCGGCAACCTACTTTGAGGGCTATACTAAAAATGATCAAAAGAGAAGGCATTTTGCTAAAAACTTAGCTTGAATAAAGACATGTCTTTATCAAAGAGCCATCTAAAATGTATCATCTTGTAAGCAAAACTAAGACTTTGATTTTTAAAGTCTAATTTTAGGCTTTTAAGGCATTTCGAGGGGCCTCAGTTCCCAGTCTCATCCTCACAACGAGGCACATGGGTTATGCATGTACCCAAAACCTAGGTATCAGATCAGTGCACCGCTTATTTTGACAGATGTTAATTTTGCCGCCTCTGCTTGATCTCTACATCTAATGCTGGAATGTGTGACTGTGTGGGTTAAACCTACAGCATGTATCCAGCAGTGAACGTCCAGGCGTGGACGAGTCGTTTGAGCCACTGGCGAGTGTGTCCCTGTTCCAGGAGTGCCGGCAGAACAACCTGAAGTAGCAGCAGCTCCAGAGACAGCTCACTGACCGGGGCATCACTGTTGGGACACATTCAGTTTATAGCATATTATCTGTGTAACTACAGCTTTTTATCGGTTTCAAAATCATAAAATTTCATTTCATATAAAAAAAGATGTGTGGATTTTGTGTACCTGTATAGCATGACGTTATAGGGAAGGAAGGCTGGGAAAAGAAGCTTAATAATTCTGATGGGAAGCCAAAGCATTAAGAGAACTATGGAGCCAAAGACAACCTGAAAATACAGAAACAACACAAAAACATGACATATCAAGGATTGTTACTGGGCATGTAAAAATCTCTCTATTGTTGAACATAAATACTTTTCAAAACACATTCCCTTTCATTTTTTTTCTTGACATTATATCAGCCGCCCTATGTAGTTAGCAAGAGTAATCTGGATACTGTTATATTACCAAAGACTGGCTTTTGAAAAGGACAGAGCTGAATGATATAGGACTGACCACAGAGAGGATAAACCTCCGTAGGTGTCTATAGATGGGCAGGTGGATCATCTCTTGAACTGGGTTAAAGTCTGGATCATTCAAGTTCCTCAGGAACCACAACACACCTGGCCGGAGCACCTACAAAGTAATGCAGAGAGATTGATACTACAAGTTTTTCAGAAACAAAATGATTTGAAATATTTCTCCTCCTAGTTTTCACTTACCTCTCTGAGCAGAAGGATGAAGGAGGCAAAGTAGAAGACATAGACCATGCCGACCAGCCAGTGGAGGAACATAGTAGTACCAGGGGCTGAGTCAAAACTCTGCTCTCTGTCTTTAAGAGTTGCATCAAACATTTCCTGCAATGAACAAAATCGTGAATTACAGTCTGTGCCTTTATTTAAAGGAATAAAGGGTCATGACTAAAATAAATCTGTAACAATTAGAGTCAATGCAGACTGGATGAATTAGTTTAGTCTGCATGATTGTCTTACCAGTGAGCAAATGTCAAGCCACCAACCACAAATCAGAGGGAACAGGCCAATCTCCATGACAACCAGAAGGGACACCTATAACACACAATAAAATGCAATTTACCTTTTTCATAATTTGTTCCTGTAACTGCAAAACACAAAATCATTATTTTTGAATACAAACTTTACTTGTTGGATAAAAGATTCCTTGGAAACATGAATACTTTTCATCTCTAATTTACCTTGACAACAATGTAGCAGACACCCAGGAGGCGTCTGGAGCGCTGGAACCTCACTAATGAAGCCAATGCCTGAAGAAAGCATGGTTAAGGACTAACAACTGTTATACAAACACTGAATCAGTAAGTTAGGAAAAAAAATTGATTATTTATCACAAACAATTTTCATGCGATGCCCACTTGTACTACCTTTTCATCTCTGCTATGATTAAATAGCTAGCTAAATAGTAAAATATCAGTCTTGATCATGAAGAAGTTTTTTGTAACCATCCACAAACACTAAACTGAAACAAAAATGACTCATATGCTGAAAGTCAAACTGTTAAACATTTCCAAAATGAGCTGATATGAGAGTGTGACACATAGCACTGTTTTAAGGATACATGGCAAACTATGAGAGCTCCAGCCAGCAGGATGTATCCTAGGATGGTGGTGATGAGGCCATCAAAGTGGGAGGCTTTGATCTGAAATCATATATCATCTACATAAAAAATATCACTTCGCAGCAAAACTCAAAACTAGAAAAGGTGAAGAGAAAGTGTCTCCTTAGGTATTGATGTCACTTACATAGTCCTCAAAGCCCAGTCCAACTACTGAGAAATGGCCGATATGATATGGGCAGAAAGCTAGAGAGGGAAAATACGGAGTTAGAATCCAAGGAAAGAAGCATGTAAAGTGTGTGAAGGCAAACAGAACTACTGTTTAATCAGCCAGCTGATTTAATCAGTCGATTATAGCCTATTACAAATAACTGTTAATCAACCAAAAGTTTTATTTTCACTGATAAAATGCAGGAAATATGACTTGGTTTTACTTTGACATGATGTCTGTGTTCTATCATTTATCCAGTAGAGGGCCTTCCGACTCCTTCCATGTCACACGCTCCATATTTACCTCCTTAGAGGGGAGTGAACCGGAGCCCACAGCAGCTGAGCTGAGCATCAGATTTGTTGAAGAGTACGGTTTGCCTCTAGGGTCAGTTTATAACTAGTTTGTGAAATAAAATATTAGTCTATAGGTTTCTTGTTTCAACTCAACACGTTTGTTCATGAGTCATGACTTGCCTTGTTGTGGCTTATCTGTTTATCTTAGCAAGCTAAAGCTAGGATAACCTAGCTTAACATTAGCTAGCTGTAAACTTTTGCAGTCAGTAACGACACAATTAATGTAACGGTGCAACACCTCAGTGACTTTTATGACAGTACTTATCCACTTGCCTATTGCCTACGAATGCTAATAAATTCATCATTTGTAAATACACTCACTGACCACTTCATTAAACACATCTGTGTGATGTGATGCACACCAATAACAACATCTTTACCATGAATCCTACTTCAATAAATGTATGACTTTGTAAATGTTGTTGACTCTGTCAGAGAGAGGATTCATTCTTCTTTATGTTTATTACTGAGATTAAAGGGGTAGGCTTAAATAAGTTTTTACTTCTGCCTACTCCTTTTTGAACATGTAAACGTGCGTCAAATGCAAGATATTATCAACAGTCTATCTTTTTGTTTTTTCCTTTTTTTCGCAAAAGCATGGGTGACTGTATTTGTTATGGTGACAATCTCAGATTGTTCTTTGTTGTTTGTTTGTTTTTTACTTTTTAAATTATTTTTATTTTCAATTTTATACATGTTCAAATAAAATAAATACATTAAAAATAAAGATTATAGTGAGTGTTGTTGTTGTAAGAGGTGTTTGTAATATTTTGACACTCTGGTGCTTGCGAGTGGACATGGCAAAATATCACAAACTCCTCAATATGAAGCTCCTCACACCAACACCTCCACCTCAGTAAGCAGCATACAGAAGAATTATCAGCGTTCTGACAGTCAACATTTTAGAAGTAATGTTTAGTCTAATGAAGTGATCAGAACCAGCTATTTGTTTTATTAATTAATTATGTAAAAATTTAATTGGACAGCATAGAATTTAGCCGAATTTTTTATTCCCTAATACTGGTATTGGCATCGGCTACCTAAATCCTTATTGGTTGGGCGCTACACAGAACTGTCTTATATCTCTTCTTAAAGGAGGAAAACCTGCTTCAATAAATATATATTCAGATAACAAAAATAATTTATAGTAACCCTCACCAGCTTCTAAAAGATAATAATGTAAGAATATACAGTCCATTACATTTTAACACTTACCAAAGACCAGGATGAAGAGAGTGTTTAGAGACACCACCCAGAACACATGCTCCTAAAAACAACAAATAAACGAAGGGACTCTTTTAGCTATTTCTACTTATAAAGCAATGGACATTGTTAAGCATTATTTTAACAATCAGTTCAACAGAGATTGTTAAAAAGGGATTCCAATGTAGTATCTTAGCCTGATTGATTTTCATAAGCTACTTTATAAGGCTGCCATACATTTTTAATATTTCATTTAAAATCATTTTCTCATTTCACCATATCTACATGGGGGACTGTGAGTGCAACAACAATACCCATTAGGTCATTTTTGGGGAATTTAGGTTCAAATATACTGAAGACACCATTTAACCAAGTGTATAAAGATGTTAAATTCACTTACCAGGAAAACTAGAGAGCCATCCAGTCCCAGCATCTAGGACACATATAGAAGAAAGGTCATAATGATACTTTATGGTGCAATTACTACTACTACTTCTTTAGAGCTAAGACCAGGTCCAAAAAATCCAGCTCAGCCCTAGGGATGAGTATGGAAATGCAGTATCACTGTGGCACCAGTGCCAACATGTTCAGTACCTACCAAACAAAATCAAACTATGGATTTTGGTGCCTCTTTCCAGTATCTTACCACCCCATTGTGACCCAGGCACAGATTACCATCTAAAATTAATTATCTATTTATGTAGGCCCACACCTATTTTATTTCAGCTAACATGAACATCTTGTATGCATTTCGCTGCTGTGCTTGCTTGCATCTTTATTTTCTTTACTTTGAGTTCTTTTAAAGATATTTCTCTGAATTATTTGGTTTCAGGGAAATTGCACTTTTTGTTGAGCTGCATGGATCATTATTGCTTTACATTGAATATGCTGCACAGAGAGTTTATAGCAATTGTTAATTTCCAACTCTGGTCCCTAGTTGGGCCTTTGAGTTCTGTGCAGTGTGTTAGGTTTGTAGGCACACAGACAATGAATCATTATGCATTATTATAATATTTAACTTCATGATTAAAATGTAATCAAAAACAAATTAAAAAAATAAGTAGTTAAAATGTTAAGTGAAAGTTGCAAGTTCTAGTGGGCGTAACACATTAATAAGGCAGCAAAAAATAAGTTATTAGATAATGTAGTTAAAGTAGAGAGTAGAGTTGTTTGCAGGAAATACAATTTCTAAGAGTTTAGTAAGGGTTTGTCAAGTAATTGCTAAATGTGTAGTTTAATGTTGCTTTGCAACCATAAAAGTATTGTTAAATCTCTGAGAGTATAGATTCAGGCACCATTCAGGCACAGGTTCTAGTGTAAAAGTATTTACCTAGCACCGGTATCGTAACAAACCCAAACAATACCTGACCCTACTCAACACTATTCAAGCCTATTAACATTCTCTCCCAGTCCGGTCCATCCTGCTATGTCCTGTTATCTGTACTTATGGACCCACACCCATTTAAACCCACCATTTTCAGTAGTTGCCTGTTATAAGTAAAGTCTTAATTACAGTTCCAATATTCCTGTATGGCACAAATCTGTACAGGTGAGATCTTGACGAGTGCAACAAGGAAGCATCCATTTTATTAACAAAAAAATCCACGACAATTTGCATTTTAACAGGAAGTGAACCTCACACCAAAATTTTACACAGACATTGCCAATATGAATGGTTCACTGTTTATGATTTAAAGAGCAGAGAGTATAAGGAGTGGACATGCAGACATCAATGCACAATGAACACATGTTGGAGATATTAGGAGAGCATCGGTCTATTAACAGAGAGTGCAGTCTGCACTGTTGATAACCTACTTTAATGGTAAACTGAGCTGCATCACGACAGACGATGAAATTAAGTTTTTGCTGTGCACAACTGAGTGCTCCTTCTCCCTCAATCATTGCCAACAGCACTTTATCACAGTGGACTAGCACAGTGTAGAGGCTGACAGTGCCACTTTTCAACAGTGTTTCTCCCTTATTATGTCAACAACTTAATTGTGTTTTTGACAAACTTAACTGTGGCATAATTATGACAATTGACTTAATTGTCAAACTGGAGTAAAAGCCACCATCAGGGCTAACAACAGCCACATGAGTGGAGCAGAGGTATGAGGAAAGAGCAGTGTGATAATAAAGTGACTGTTACTACAGACACATTGACAGATCTTTCCATGGAGCCATTGGATACTGTTATTTTGTCTCAGAGTAGCATGTTTTGGCCCAAATAAAGTATGTACAATCTTGTTCTTTATAGCTAAATTTGCACACCGCGGGGCTTTAAGGCGCGCCCCATGTACGTGGACAGCCCGGGTTTGAATCCAGCCTGAGGCCCTTTGCCGCCTGTCTCTCCCCCACTCTTGTCCCTGTTCCTGACTCTATCCACTGTCCTCCTCTATCAATAATAAAAGCACAAAAATGCCCAAAATAAATCTTAACAAAAAAAAAAAAAAAAAAAATTTGCACATCGCAGAAAATACTGCCAGAAAACTGGCCACTGGCAGCTCCATGTGTTTCCGTGTAGCAGGCTGCTCTCAAGCTAGGGCAGAGAGTCTAATTTTAAAACCTGCATCATTCACTAAGTTGGTGAAAGACTCAAGAGCCATGTTTAAAACACACTTCAATAGCCTGGCAATCTTTTGGCCTACAAACTGCTAACCTACTTTCTTTTTCTTTTGTCTTGTCTAAGTCTCATTACGGACTTTTATGGAGCAAGAGACAGAGGGATAAATAAAAAAAAAAAAAGATTCTCACCCTTTCCCAGGTCAGCTCCTCTGCTGCTCGGTCCCACTCCAGGGCGTTCCAGTTCAGATCTTCTAAAAAGAATCGACAGAAAAAGAAATCAAACAGTGTGGATAACCAACCATGTGCTGCTCTTACTGTACTGATGAGTAGGATGCTTTTCCCAGTGTAGGTTTATTACAACACCTCAACATCAGAGCTTACCTTGTCCTCCATTATTGGCATCTGCATTATCCTCTTCCCTGCCATCCACATCGTCCTCCTCCTCCTCATCTTCCTCCCCGTCATCATCTTCTTCTTCATCATCAAGTTCAGCCTCCTCTCCTTGGTTAACAGCTGCATTTGGGTTAGCAGGTGCCAGCCCATCTGGAGCAGGGTCAGCGGGGTGCCGGGCTTCTGCATCATCTGCAGCAGGCTGCGCATTGACGTCAATGTTACCACCTGGGACCTACACAAACACATAATAATGATTAAAGTTCTACAAATGTTTCTGATCTATTGCTTTTCTGCACTCTGTAACATTAGGCAATTTGGAGTTTTCAGATGCTCAGTAGCAATCATAGTTTTGCATTGCAAAGAACCTATTTTCTATGGTTTGTTGATCTTTAAATACAAAAACAGCAAGCATATTTTGGTATCAAAAAGGACTGCAGTCCTTAGTTAACCCATGCAGGAAGAAAAAGCTAAATAACCTATTACCATCATCTGGCACAGTGTGAAACACATCTGTATAAAGTACTGCACCCTAAATCATTAAAAACTAACAAGCCTGCCATTTTACCTATGTCAGAGGGAATTAGTGGTATATCAAAAGAGGAACCAAATACACAATAAAGTCACCATCTATCCAGCTGCACATTAATGAAGATAAAAAGAGCAACGTCAGCTAGTATTGTAAGGACATCTCACCTCATTAGCTGGTGCAAGACCATGAGGGTTGTTAGGGACCAGTGGGGGTTGATGCTGATCTAACCAGAGAGGAGCACCACCATGGACAATCTGCTCTCTGAGCCAAACCAGGCTGATGAAAGCGCACAGAGTGCAAGTGACCACAAAACAGCCTTGGAGACAGTCTGCAAGCAGGTTTTGTCTGCCAAGAGGAGGAAAAACATTTAGATTTTTGTCATCTATTTCATACAATACCTAAACCCAGAGAGCTGAGCAGGACGCAGGGAAACTATTATATACACACAATTTTATCTGAAATTAGATCACAACCAGCTTTACTAGTACTTGATATACTTAGAACTATCAGGATCTACAAAGAAAGAATAAGTAAAAAGAACAGAGAGGGATTCAAACTTACGTTGAAAGCATATCTAATGGCAGGGTAAGAAGAGAGCTCACAGAGCCAGTAAATAAACACTTGTAAATCCGACCTGGAAGGAAAGCAAAAGAAAACATAATCTTAGAAATATTTGTTTCCTTTCATTGAAATGTCCTTGCACTTGAGCTGAAATAAATCACTTTCTCACAGCATATATGTGATAGATTATAAGAGTATCTGAGGCAGAACACAAAAGCCCAGCAAGAAAAACAGACTGAATCAGTTGACTTGTTTTAAGAGATAACAGCTTAGACAGGAAATTTTCTATTTGTTGCAAAACTTCTTTTTATACAGACCAGTTTTTGGCAACAAACACAGGGTCTGTATCAGTAGATGTTTCATTTGTTTCATTAATCTATCATTTTCTTTCAGTGAGCCTGGTGAAAGATAAGTTGCCTTCCTAAAGTTAAAGCAATCCATGAATGAGCAAGGACTTCACTGACCTTAAATTCTCCAGCAGTCTGGGAAGTTAATACCTGTTTATATTTATCTAGTTTCAGTCCTTCTAAAACTTTAATGACTGATAAATGTGATTTTTATAAATACTGATTGATGTAAAGGGTATCATTTCCTCTATTTGCAGAAATAATATGATTACTACTATAACAATACAGGTCTTTTTCATTGCTGCTTTTTAACAGGTTTTTTTTTAACTTACATGCTGTGAGAGGCACCACACCAAGCCAGGCAAAGGCCACCAGTGTGTAGTGAAACCAGTATCTGATAGCTGTTCCAATACTGGTGACCAACCCAGCGAAGATATCCTGGACAGGCAGGCGAGATGGCATGTCTGGAGAGTAGACTGAAAAAGAGAGAGGACAGTAGAGGTATGAGGAGTTCGCACTCCTGCTAGCAGTATGGTACGGTAGCTAAACTCTCAGCCTACAGTAATGAGGACACACTTCTAAAATGCGGACCCACAACCCTTAAGTCACTCTGTCTTTCCAATGGTCAAAGAATACCATCTTTTCTAAAACATCGGATGGTGACTTGATGGGGGAGAAAAGCTGTCCCAAAGTGGCGCAGCCAGCCTGGCCTACATCCTTTTGTACCTTTGCATGTTTTGACCAGTGAAGCAGCCACAGTGAGCGGGGGCAAACTTTTAACCCCCATTTGGTCCTTGCATTAACATGGATTTAACATCCATCTTGGGCATTCGGATACCAAGTGGTAGCCTAATCATTAAAGCTAGCTATGGATATACCTGACTGCATATGGAAATGGTCTGGGATGCCTTCATGTGGACTGTTCTGGTTGTGTGGATGCACAATCATCACTGCAAGACTTGCAGTGATGGGAACTGTGGCTCTGTGGCTTTTCTATCAGGATCATTTGGCTCAGCTCAGTAATATCACATCTGCTTTTTAGGATCCTAAATGGCTCTACATTAGGTGATATGCTGCCAGACTCCTTTCGTTTTGTAAGCAGACGACACATCGCGCCTCCCTTGTCAGTTGTCGTCTTGAATTTACTTGTCATTTCAATCTACCCAGGACCCCATATTTATAACAATACAGGGAAGAAAAGCTGTTCAAGAGGCACTGCTAGCTTTCTAGCTTGTGGCTGCATTTATTCTTATTACCAGCTGCTTCACTCCACAGTAACAGAGCCAAGAATGATGTATGGGCTGTTGTTTGCATAAGTGGCAGGAAAGTGAAGACATATTACAAATGCAAAATGTCGAATTTGGACGTATGTACTGAAGTGCAGTCACTTGGTATCAGAATCTGTACGGCAAAATGTAAACATGTGACTTTGGGGGCTACACTCATGTCATGATGGTGTGTCTCAGCATTTTAGTATGCTGTTTGCACAGGTATCCACTTTCTAAATGGAAATATAGGCCTTAAAATGCATCTTATATACTACATTTTATGGCATATAAGATGCCCCTGGTTGACACTGGTATTACCATGCATCCTAGATGACCCCATCACAAGTGCACAAGGAGACAGCTCTAAATAAGAAACTTGTTTCTTTATGAATGAAAAGATAAATGACTTTAGTTTCACACAGAAGAGGGTGAAAGAAAATTCCCTGCTTAGTTCTAATAAATTTAAGGTACATTCTAAACCAGATACACCTGCCACACAGAGCACCCTGGTGAAATCATCAACCAGGATGCATGTTAACAGACAATGTGAACAGGACTAATTAAGCACTAAGAAGAGCTTATCACAAATCAAAGTATCATAAGCATACTGATCCAATCTACTGAAAAAAACAAACAACTTACTTGGTGTAAATGCAAACCTGTGTTTGCATAGTTCACAGTATTCTTTTCTGCTGTGTTTCAACCATTGCAGTAAGCTGTGAAAACAGAGAACATCTTGTAAGTTCACTCTGCTCACTTCATTTTTGCAAGCATAAATTTGCTGACATTTGTGACATTTTCCAGAAAAAAAATCAGTTAACAACTAGAAAGGCACATGGAGAGTGCAGACCTCCGCCATTAGCCCTATCTCCCAATAGCGAAGAATCCTTTAAAAAATTCCTGGATCCAGACGGTGATCCAGATCACTCCCAAAATCTAATCAGTTCACAATCATTTCTGACATTTCCTGAAAATTTCATCAAAATCCATCCATAACTTTTTGAGTTATGTTGCTAACAAACAAACTGAGCCCTGCCGATCACATAACCTCCTTGGCGGAGGTAAAAAGGCTGCTACATGGAATCAAAACCCATGTTAAAAATCAGGATATATTCAGTAAAGTCTGTTTGTAATATATTTTTTGTTTAATTTCCTGACAAAAAAGTGGGTTACACCATTGATGCCATCTAAAACTACATGTGAAATCAAGACATAATTTTTAAAAATCTCTTAAAAAATAAGGTTCAGGGGACTTAAATTGGGCATTTCTACATAGATCACCAAGAAAGAGCTACAGGAAGTCAAGTAACATCATCACCATGATTTCATTTCCAAAATAAATGACCTTTTTTCTAACAGGGAAACGCCATTGACATGACTCTGAGGGCCAATTACTTTCATCACGACATAATTTATAACATTTAGATGGCATTTTGTTCCAATAATTTCTTTTACCTGAGATATCTGAAGGCCATGTACTATGTATTACTGTTTCTAGGATGGAAGAAAAAATATTTTAACCTTAAATCCTACCCTATCCTACCCCGATGACAGTCACATTTGTGATGCTTGGTATCTCTTTCACAAGTCAAAGTCTAAAAAGAAAATATTCATCACTCAAGATGGTATACTTGCTAAAATAACATGGTTTAATGCAAAAATAAAAAATGTGTTTATAAAGTTTTTTTCTTAATGAAATATTACAGTAAAGGCTAGGGACAGAAAAATGTACATCTCTGTAGAATGACCCCTATCATGATAACAATGATACCGGGTAAAGAGAGCCAACTCTGACACACAGAGAACTCTGACTCTAGGCTTAACAGAGCAAGTTTACCCTCTTATCTTGCTTTGTGACATACCCACCAGGTATTCAGTCAGCTAACCATGCTTTCCTTGAGACTCTCAAGTAAGACCACCCCTGACCAAATACATTTATCCTATTTTTGTTTGTGTTCACATAAGATTATTTAGAGGGGGGTTAACATTTATAAACTATATTCAAAGACATTCAAGTCAATCTCTTTGTTTTCATGTGATTAAATAACATAGTACACATATTTACACATTGGTCAGTGAACCTACCATTCTTGGTGGATAAACTTGATACTGCCAGTGCACACACAGGGATGGTAGAGGGGCTTGTCCTGGGTGCCCTCCGACCGGCATACCCTGCAGATGTCTGCTGCACACAAGAACATACCGAAACGTTAGTTAACTCAAACAAGAATTCATATAATTGACCTAGAACTGTTGCATCTCTATTCAAGTTATCAATGAATAAGAGATTAATCTTAGCACAAACTCATAGCACCACTAAGAAAGAAAGCATGATGCCAACAAAATAAAAACACACCCAAGTTCTTTCTCTTTTATGAGTTTAAAACTAAGATAACATCTTTGACAGGGGTGGAAAGTAACTAATTACATTTACTCTAATTACTGTAATTGAATGGTCTTTATGGTACTTGTACTTTTTTAAGTACATTTGCAAATCAGTAATTTTACTTCTACTTCAAAATTTGAATAGTTTGCAAAAAAACTTATTTCTGTCATTGTTTAAAATAATCAGTTTGTTTCAAAATTGTTCAGCCTTTGTTAATGTGATAACTGCTACAGGGCTGTGAGTTAACAAATACATTAATTTACTACTGTGACTGAAGTAGATCAGTAAAGATAAGCAATTCATACTGATTCATGCATCAGCTTTTGTCATCCTAAAATATATTTGCAGCCTGCAGGCAAGAGCAGTGGATGTTTAATCTATCTAATATTGTCTTGGCCATTATACAGAAATATTTATTGCTTGTGTTTGCTGAAGAACAAATAAAATGCAGAACTTAAAACCACAACTGCATGTTAAATCAAATTTGCAATCGAAGCCACTCAGTATTTGAAGTAAACTTTAGGTACTTTTTACTTTTACTTGAGTAGATTTATAGACCAGTACTTTTAGTTTAGTAAATTTTAAGCAGGGTAACTGTACAATAATCCCATCCCTGTGGTCTATAATAAATAGAAAAGGGCAGGTCATATACTAACAGTAGGGCAAACTGTAATCCTTGGATTACCTATGTGACTGAATGACCAAAATAAACTGACTATAAATAGCTTGGGATGCAAGAACATAATACTAGTGCAAATATCTACAGTAAAGTTGTTAGACTGTCAACAAAAACCGGAGTAAAAGTGCACTGATGAAAAAAAAAAACAATGCAATTCAAGTCTCTGTAACTCAAAACAGCTCAGATAGGAGGTATCAGTATTACTTTCCAGGGTTACTTTAGTCCAAAACCATAAGACACCATAATATAATAGCGCCATTAAAATGTTTTCTTGAATTAGAACCGTATGACTTCGTAAGAAAACAGGTTTAGCAGGAGGACTGGCTGATTTACAAAGAAACATTAGCTGCCTGACTATAGTACCCTAATGTTATGATACCAGTTACATTTGTTGTCCGTTATATTGTTATTAGCCTTCGTTTGATACGTTCAATAAGGATGGGCTGTCGTCTAAAAGTTATTTTCTTTATGTGAGTTTGAGAACATATATATTTAAGACAAAAAAGCCTCAGAAAGCTAGCGCTGCTGTTTGTATTTACATCAGCTGATAGCTAACGGTTTACAGCTAATGCTACTAGTCTACTGAGCTAAACGGCTAACGGTTACTTTGATTCCGAAACAATAGTCAGTTGTGAACAAAATCAACAAAAAACGTACAGTGAGACCCTGAATTTGAGTTTTGCTGTGGCACAGTACGGTTGGCTTGATCAGATACCGTTTACAATGTGACTAATAAAGTTTAAACATTAGCTACCTTCGTCTGCGGTGTCCATCTTGACTGGCTGCAGAAGCAGCAGCGCTGCTCCACGGTAGTCAGGCTAGTCGGCGGTGACCGCCAGCTATCTGGATGTAAACATTACAATTCAGAGTGTACGTCGAGACTTAGCTACAAGAGACATGTCAGGAGATACGAGGAGTTACTAAATGAAGCTTTTTCAATAAATAACATAGTATTCAAGGTTACATTTGGCGAGCGGTCAGGACATGCTCAGACAACATTATGAAAGTGTGGGTTTCCATCACTAGATGGCAACCAAGCACAATCCGCAGATTCAGGCCTTTTCTGTTTACATTTACCCTTATGGAGCTAAACGGCCAAAATTTTGTGAATTTGAAAAAACCAATGTAATTGAAAAAGGAAAATTGAAATAAGAAGTTTATGGTTTGATCCTGAATTAAATAAAAACACTAAACGGAAACTACAAATATGCATACAAGAAGTTTTTTTCAATCTAAATTTATTTTTCTTTAGCTCAGTGATTATTTCAATTAAATAATTTATTTTCATTTTTTACTCTTTAATATATTTTCACATTTGAGATGTGTTTTTTCAGTCGCAGGTTTAATTTTTTCAGATTAAAATATTTTTGTTTTACATTCAAATCTTCTTTTCTTGGGTTCAGATTTTATTTATTTTTTTCCACTTTCAGATCATAATTTTTCAGGTTCAAATTTTTGGCCCTGTTCTGGCGTGGGGTGCGTGGTCTCGACTGAGAAGGATGTGGAATTGTGAGCGACAGCAGCATAGCAAAAAAGGCTCAGAGCCTTCCCCAGTTATCCAAACCCTCGTGTTGCCAAAACCTGGAACACATTTCCTTTTTAGACATAATTAGCAAAACTCATTGCTGTTTTCTCCAAAACGCTACAATCTCACTCTTTAATTTTGTTCTGTCATAACACAAATTTCAAACATTTTACACAGTACATACATTTTTAACTAAGTTAACTGTCATTTATTGAGCAGTGACTGAAAAGGCATAGGCAGAAGCAAACTGCATTGAAAAACCTATCATACATTATTGTCAAATAAAGCAACCAACTTTTGAAATATGAGAAAAAAAAAACCCAAATCAATCACGCTTGTAAGCTTAAAAAATAGCATTAGAAACCATTTTCTACAAAATAAAACTGAGTTTAACTCCAGCGATAGAAACACATCTCCTTTTTAAACCTTAATTTTTTGGCTTCTTGTACAGTGAATTACAAAAGTAAAGTAAGTACACAAGTTAAAGTCTTTCCTGTCAAAAATGATGGGGAAAACTTTAACTTTGCTGTGATATTCTAATTTATTGAGATGCATCTGTAAGACTACTCCAGTGTCACACAGTTTCTTCTTCCTATCTTTTTGTGCCAAATCTCAAACTTGGACATTGTTTATAAATAACTAACATTTGTCTAAATTTAGACCTTCAAAAGCATATCGATTTATCCCATTCAGCTCTGTAGAACTAGCATGAATTTAAAGTCAATCTTGAGAGCACAACTTATGACAATAGTGCACCAAAGCTCCAAGTGTTTCCATTTATTGTTGTGAATCCATTGTGTCCTTGTGTTCTGGTGTTGTCTTTCTTCTCATTCCATTTTGCAAGTCTGATTTAAAAGTCTTTGCATCGTACACCCACACAGTGTCAATTCCCTCCCCGGCAGTATTTTCAGGGATCCAGGTAGGGAAAGGAAAGCGGCAGGCCACCACCTTGGCTGTGGTCGGTAACTCGCTTGCCAACTTCAGCTCCAGCTGCTCCATCTGCAGGCACCAACAGAAACAGTTATGAAATCAAGGTTAACACTTTCAAAAATTGGCATGATAGAAGATTAACAAGAGAGAGTGAACCAAGGTCTTCAGCATTTTACCCAAAACAGGCAACAAACAACGAATTATATACAATTTATAAACACTGACTTCAATGACAAAAATGGTAATAATACTACTTTAATGTTTTAAAAACTTAACTTGTCACATAATAAAGTACAGAAATTTAATGTTGATTAAAATGCGATTGGAAAAACAAAGAACTCACCATCTGAGGAACTCCAAATATGACAACATTTGAATACTGAGAAAAATTGACCTGGGAAAGGAAACAGAAACATCTGTAGTACTATAGTTTTAAGACACACAATGTGTCTTTGTACAGTTTGATACCAAATATATGTTCAAATAATCCCTCAAAATATATCCTGTTCCCATTTGATAGCACTGACCTTCCATAAGTCAGAGATGTAGAAGGAGGTGGACTTGTGGACTCCCTCCCTCCAGGCCTTGTAGCGAGAAAACCACACCAGCCAGGGGTTCAGCTCAAAGCCTGATGCCTTAAATCCCTTCTTTGCTGCTGCAATGACCTGTAAGAAGACACATCCAACAGTGTTTTTATTCATCATCATCAACTTTATCTCATCTCATTGATCTTATCATCAGCGATCTAAATCACAAGGATTGTTGAGGTTTCCCTCATTTAAAATTATGTTGAGTTACAGAATTTAAAAACAAAGTACAATTACAATTATGAGGAAAATAAGAACGATTTAAATTTTCTCAGAGAAACAATTACAAACCGAAGTAAAATTATTTGAATAACTGGCTCAAACAGACTAAAAGAAACGAGTGTCAAACGTATGTTTGTGTTGTAAAAGATTTCCCCAATTCAGGGTAAACCCACAGGACTTGGAGAATTACACTGTGTTCCAAGTTCTTAAGCAAACACAATTTTAATTAAACAAACGTTTCATTTTTAGTTTTTCAATTGTGTTGCTTCTCCTATCAGTTTCCATCACTGACATCAAGCTCAGACAGGTTTTGTCATTAGTTTGCCAGGTGAGCCTAATTAAAGGTATACTACTAAAGGAGGATGTTCCACATTTTTAAGCAAGTCCCAGGCTTCATGCAATACGGGGAAAAAGGTATGAAAACATGGGATATCTAAGGAAATTTAACTCTATATGAGCTTAATTAACACTGTTAATTTTGCCGTGTATTTTATTTTATTATTGAGGTGTGACTTTACCTAAACACATGGCTACCCACAGAATTGGCTGGGCCCCTGAAAACCCAGAGGATGGGCCCTCTCCATTTGTGATTCATTGGTAACATCAATGCATGCATGTGTGTTGGATCTGTAGCATTGGTGCTAGCATCCTGGCAAACAGTTTCCTCATTTTGGATCTTAAAAGTGTGTCAAATTATTACTGAGTTGTGATGTTGGGATTATTTTTTTGATGCAACTTCTTTTCAGCTCAATTTCTGTCAATATTTACTTCTTTTTACCACTGCTACCCGTTTTGCTGTTTGCTGCCCTTTTATGGCACTTTTAACCCTTTTATGCCATTTTGCTGCTGTTTTGCTTCTCAACATTTCTTGCTCCTTTTTTGCCACTTCTTTTTGCTTCTTTTATTCCACTTTTTGTCACATTTTGACACAGTTTTGTCACTTTAAACCTTTTTTGATGCTTTTTTGTCCATTTTTGTGCTTTTCAATCAGGTTTCTGCTGCTGTGTACCCCCCATTTTTGCCTCTTTCTGTCCATGTTTGCTACTCTGTTAAGCCAGTTTGAACCCATTTTGGCAACTTTTTGGCTATATTAGCCATCTTCTTTTTATTTTTTATTTTTCACCAGTTATGGCCCATTCTTGCCACTTTTTTTCTCAACTTTTTCCCTGTCTCTACAATTATGTAAATATTCTCCAGTAAGGTTGTCTCAGTTTTTTCTGCTTTATTGTCTGGCATCTTGGTGTTTGTTCACATCATGGCTTAGCTGTAAAGTCTGACATTACTTTAAAACACAATATGGTTATCACAGTTTAACCTTACAGTGGGTCATGATTTTACTCAACTCCATGGGCCCCTAATTTTGCTGGCCCCCAGAAAGCTCTCCCCTTTAACCCCCTTATGGCCGCCCATGGTTGAAGATCTACTTTCATGTTGTTCTGGCCAATAAGGAAAGACCATATTTTGTTGTAAACTCCTCAGTAGCTACTCAGTACTTAAAGAACACTTCAAATGAACTACCCTTTGTTTTTGTGTATATTATGGATCAGTACTTTTACTTTAGTAAATGTTAATCATAGTATTTGTACTTCAACAGTTATGTACTTTCCCACCTCTGTTAAAACCCAAAAGGAAGACAGGAGAACTTACTATCCTCCCATCTCCGCTCCCAATGTCCACCAGGGTCCCTGATCTGGCTCTCAGTACACTGAGGACATTTTCCACCTGGACTGAGGTCGCAGGTACGAACGGGAGGCAGATCTTCCTCAGAGCAGGTGTCACAAACGGAGCAGCCACTGCGTACAGGGCGACCAGAGACCCTCCAAGAACCCCGGTGACCACCAGACCAAGCCGACTTCTGCTCTTCTCCTCCCTGACATCGTTCTTTGACTGTCCCGAGTCGAGAAAGAGCCCCTCCTGTGACATGATGCTAACAGCTAGAGATGTTGAGCGTTATTTAGCATGTGACGCCAGCTGAACTGAAGGGTATGAATGGCAGCTGGGACTAAAGGTTAGCTGGACTAGCTAGCTAACAAGGTATAGTTACAAATAAAATAATCACATTTAAACAGCTTCATTTCAGAATGCTATGTTAAAACCGAAAGACACATTTTCAGAGACAACAATAATCTATTTCACATTCTTTGTTTCTGTTTGGACATCCATGCCTTTACAGACTGATGACCTGTTCGGCGCTATCTCAAGCCCGTCAGGACAACAAAGACAAGCTCTCAGAAGTTCCGCTTCACATTCGTTCCCTATTGGTCAGATAGTTAGCGGGGGCGGATCAAACCTTTTTAGCCAGGGTGACCAGGGATAAACTGGGGTCAGTATCATTTACAGTGTGTTTATTACATGACTTTTACACGTGTAAGTACGCACTATATATTACGTTACTAAGTAATGTAAAAAAAAAAAAAAAATCGATGTTAAAAATATATGAAGTTGAATTTATTTATAATATTTTAATGATAAACTTTATTATTTCTATTAAATAATAGTTTAATCAATATGATGAATTATTGTAATATTAATTTACGTATATTTACATATTGTTATCTTGCTGATAAAATATATTAATAAATTGAATTTATTCTATATTTAAAAAAGATAATATGTTTATATTACAATAGAAACTTAATATACTAAGTACACTGCAGTGTATGTTTGGATAATTGTATACTTCTCCCTTATAGAGTTGATAAGGGAGAAGAACTATTCAACTACAAGAGTCATACTAAGGAAAGCATATTAAAGTTAATGGCCTATTAGTAATAGATTATGGTCTTGTAGTATAAAGTACTCATAATCTCTAAATAATGACTAATAAGCAGTTACTATGCTGCATGAAACAAGCAGCTATAATGGTGAGAATTGTACCCTTACTGCCACCTGGTGGCATTTCAGTCTCACTGGCATTCCCCCATGAGATCCTTCCCTGCAAGTTAGCACAACTAAATACATTTAAAAAGACCAGATAAAGTCACA
This sequence comes from Cheilinus undulatus, assembly GCF_018320785.1. Lineage (NCBI taxonomy): Eukaryota > Metazoa > Chordata > Actinopteri > Labriformes > Labridae > Cheilinus > Cheilinus undulatus. The sequence goes on along the minus strand of NC_054877.1, from coordinate 38,582,505 downwards.
TGTTCATATAAAGTCATACAAAGCAAAGGAAAAGGAATACATTTATTTAGACAAATAAAAGAGATGGTCATACAATAAAATAAGTAAGACAGAAGAAAAGTGGGAGAACAGACTTGACAGACTGATTCACATAAATAAACATCATTAAATACTTCAGACAAACAAGAACGCATAACTAATCATTTCAAATTTCTTCACTCGCTATTATTTGCCCAAAAATGTACTTTGTAGGAAAAAGTGTTTATCATACCCATCACTTGATTGTATTGTGATTTGTTGTCTGCTTTCTTAATTAAAGGCTGTAAACTCTGGAATGCATTAGCACTAAAATAAAATCAATCACAGATTTAAATCTGTCATAGTCCAGGTGAAGCCCAGGCTAAAAGTGACAAGACAGTAAGACTGATGTATTTTAAAGTCACAGTTTGTACCAGTTTAGAGAATTTATGCATTGTTTAAATATGTGGTATATGTATTTATTGTACCTGACACTGTAAAGCACTGCTAATACATGCTTCTTTATAGACTGAGTTTTCTAAAAATGAAAACCCAGCTAGTCTTCAGAAGGCGTAAAAGAAAATGTTACTCTGCCAAAATGGCAGCATATATAAATAACAATTAAAGAAAAATAACTGCAACTTTTCCCAACTTCTTTTGCATCAATTTGAAAAGTAAATACCAAATATTAATTGGAATTTAACCCTTTTAAATGACAGTTTGCCCAAAACCCTGCTGTGTGTGCAACCAAAACAAAAAATGGAATATATTTCATATATGACATGCATATTGAGGGTATCATCACAGCCTTGAATATTTTTAAAAAGACTTTTATTTTTATGCATGTTTTTAATTGTAAGATTTTCATAAATTGTTACACTTAGGGTGTAAGTGGCCAAAAATGGATGCCACACATAAATGGGAGCAAAAAAAAAAAGTATTCAGTTTTAATCAAGATCAGACCTGATCATAAATATAGAATATTGTTTACTTTTTACAGAACTTAACCCTCTCAATGCCAGTTGAAACAAACCCCAGGTTTTTTTTGTAACATAAAAACAAAAAATTAAATATTTTTATATACAACATGCAAATTTAATTTACTCGAAAAGGGTTATCACAGCCTTGACTATGTTGAGCAACACCTTTTATTTCTCTGCATTATTTTCTTTTTAGAATGTTGTAAATTATTACACCCAGGGTGTATGTAGCCAAAAAATGGATGCCATACATCAACAGCAGCAAAGAAAAAACTTGTTTTTTGTAAAGCAAAAACACAAAAAAATTAAATGTTTCTCTATACTTCATGCAAATTAAAGTTCTTTGGATGATATAATCACATCCTTCAATGTGATGATAGCAAGCAACAATTTGATTTCTTTTCTTTTCTGTTTGTTTGTTTGTTTTATTTTGATAAATTGCTATAATAGCACCCCATTAGGAAACCAGGAACATCATGCAATTTTCCCTCATGTCAAGTATGAGAAAGTGGCTTAAATTTGGTGACAAACAGGAAAAAATGCCAGTTTGAAGCAGTAACTCCAGAAGGCTCGGGGATCAAAAACTGTGATTTCAGTAGGTTTTAATGTGGCATTTTTGGTCATGAACACCCTGAGTGTAAATAAACAGTGTAAAGAGCTTATCATTGAGGTGCTGATATTACAATTTAAAATATTATGGAAACAATGCACCCTATAAAAATGTATGTTGTTAGCATTTACACAGTCAAAATAATCATAATAAAAAGACCAAAAATGCTACAAAACGGCCACGCTCTATGGGCTAGGGACAAGGGTTGGAAATATCAGTTTCATGCTTTGCACTGGATCTTTGTCAGCTGCTTTGTCTCCGCTCAATAAGAATAAGTCCTATTTAACTGTCTGTCTTTTACAGGGCCTAGACAGCACATTTTTGATGTTTTTTTTTTCTAATTGACTTGAACCAACAAATGTATAATTCAAAAAGTATTCTAAGTTTATTACAGGACTCTGGAGACCCCCCTCTAAGTGTCTTGTGACCCCTAAGGGGGTCTCAACCCACAAGTTTAGAACCACTGGCTTTGATTATGGATGAACATAAACCATTATTTAAAGACCTGTAAAATTCAGCCCTATAATCAACATACATTAAAATGTAATGTTATTAAAAGTCAGAGTGATTATTTTCCTCCAACAGATGGCTAAAAGAACAATGTTTCTTTTAACTCTGCATTGTCTTATTAAAAGTCATTAGACAGTGTACGGTGGACAGCGTGGTCCAGCCCTAGAGGGCCATGGTGGAGCTGATGGTGGTGCATGAGGTGCTGGCTGGTTGTGGGGCCATCATCCATCATTAAATCCTCCTCCTCCTCCCCTCTGTACCCATCAGCCCCGTCCTGAGAGTAGCTATGCTTCATCACCAGGATACTCCTCCGCCCTGCAGGCGTGGTCAGGTGGGACAGGTGTGGAGACTGTTGGCTCACAGTCAACGGGGGCAGCGGTGGTGGAACAAAAGCACCCCCGTCTGCTGCAAGGGTGCCGTCTCGCATGCTCAGATTACTGCGGCTGCCGTGGACACTGCCGTGCATGCTCCCCGCTTGAGAGCCACAGTGGTGGTCGCGGATGCATTTGGAGGAGGAGCGGCGGAGCTTATGGAACTTTTCATAATCCTCGGCCAGGGCTGCATCAGTCAGGTCTCCAGACGGGGCGCGGCGCAGAGTGCAGAGCTCATAGTGAGGAGGCTCAAAACCAGGGTGGAGGAGGGCAGGGTCGAAGTCGTCTCTGTGGGTAATAGAGGAAAGTGGAGGCAGTAGTAGGGATGGACTATGGATCATCTAATATATACTATGGTAAATGACTGATTTACCAATGAGAAATACCGTAAAAACGACATTTCTGAGTGAGTCGTTCTAACCTGCGGATGATGTATTTCTTGCGAGGCTGTTTGACCTGGATGACGACAGAGATGATGAGCAGGATGACAACGAGGCCACAGGTTATTCCAATGATAGTGAGGTTGGTGTTATCCAGTGTGTCCAAGATACTGGGCTTCCTCTTTTCTAGTTTGGGAGACAACATTTGAAAAACATAATTTCTTTCCCCTGCCAGTACATGACTGGTAGTGAAAGTTTTATATCTTGGTACCTTTGCAATGATTCTCATCCCACGGGTAAACACAGTTTTGGATGCCGTTGCACACGAGGGTGTGGTTGATGCACATGTTGCTGTGGCAAAAGAAAGTGTCTCCTTCACATGGAGCTGCAAAACAAGACGATAGAAATGAAGCTGTAACCAGAAAAATAACCTCCTTCCTGATTTGTTATTGTTTAACACAGGGGTGTCAAACTCTAGGCTTGGTGGCCAAATCCGGCCAGTGGTACAGTCACATCTGGCCCGCAGGATCATATCAATTTTTTTTTTTTTTTAATCATAACTGGCCCACCAGTATGAGGTCTGCAGATTCCCTCTAGATTCCCTCTAAACTGTAAACTAAACAACTAAACTAAACAAGGTAAATATGGATCTTTGCTCTTTAGGTCAATAACAGCATACAGATACAAAAAACAGGTGAGCCCTCTATTCTCTAGATTCTCTGTGCATGAGATGTGGTGCTCACACAGGCAGTTTGAAAGCCCTGACTTATCAAAATGCTATAAAATGAAAATCAAAATGCTGCAGCCAAGATATGTGTCTCACACTTGCCCTCATAATCATGTCATCAGTCTAGATCAGTGTTACTCAACTCTGCTCAACCAAAGAGCCAAATTGTTAAAAAATACCATTGCAAGGGCCACAATCTAAGTGGTGAAACATGGCAAAAAAAAAAAATGGCTTAAGTAGCATTAAAAGTAAGAAATGGTCATAGAGCAGCAAAATTAGGTGAAAAGGGGCTAAAATGGGGAATAAAGTGGAAGAAGGGTCAGAAAATAGCAAAAATGGATGAGAAGTGCAAAAAAAAAAAAATGGTACAGGTAGCAAAAATGGTCCAAAACTAGAAAAAACATGGAAAAAAATGGTTGGACATTGGCTAAAATGGGCAAAAAACAGTCAAGAGTGGCAAAAAAGGGAAAAAAAAAAAAGGAAAAAAGAGGTATTTAATGGCAAAAGGTAGCTTAAATGGGTTAAAAGTGGTTTAAAAAGGGCAGAAATAGGAGAAAAAAATTGGCAAAAAGAATTGGCAAAAATGGGCAAAAAATTAGGAAAAAGGGGGTATTTAATGGGAAAAGGTAGCTTAAATGGATGAAGGGGGGGGGCAAAAATGGGCAAAAAAGTGGAAAAAATAAGTGGCAAAAATGGAAAAAAATAGGAATCAAGTGGTATTTAATGGCAAAGGGTAGCTTAAATGGGTGAAAAGTGGCAAAAAACTGTAAAAATGGGGAAAAAAAATTGGATAAAGTGGCAGAAATTGGAAGAAAATGGCAAAAATCAGACAAAAGTTGCAAAAAGAAGTGGAAAAAATGGGCAAAAAATAGGCAACAAGTTGTAGTTAATGGCAAAAGATAGCTCTTATGGGTGAAAAGTGAAAAAAAGGTTTTCTTGGGAATAACCTGTGGCTCCAGAGCCACACATTGAGTATCGCTGGTCTAGATCAACCCTGTCTGTTGTTGGATTTGTAAATTGCTTTAAGAACACCCGTTTAAGTTGGAGTGAAGAAAGGTTAGCATTTTGACATAAATAAGCATGATAGTAATGGTCACCAGTGATTTTGGTTTTGCCAAAAACTTACTCTCACATGCATTTTAACTTAATATTTTTACCCATGCCCCATCTGTTAACATGGAGTATGCAGGGTGTATTACCTTTATTGCAGCCAATCAGCAGGGAGATCTGTAAATTTCACCTCACCCCCTGGTGGTGTTGCTCCATCCATCAGTGGTAAGCTGTCTTTGCATTGTTTGTTCCATCCTTGCATATCTATAAAAACACTTGCAGTGACACAGATTCACTCACGTTCATGAAAGGTTGTGAAGAGGATCCTGAATTTGCTCTTCCTGCTTCCTTCATCCGCCCACAATCTGACCACACCCACAGCAGAGGTCAGCATGACATCATTGGCCACCGTGGAACAGAACTTATTCTTCAGATGTTCAACAGAACTGCTGCCATCGTAAATGGCGACGAAGTTACGCTTGCACTCATTGGAGTTGTGCATCTCATACTCCAGGAAACGCATGTAGATCTGTGGATGAAAGATTGAACAGGATCCAAATCAGCACTTAGCTCATCCAAACATGAGTACAACTTTTCTGTAGTCAAGCCAATGAAGCCTTTGAATCAACCAGAGGTTCCATATTATCTTTCATTCTATTGAACAGGAAGTAAAGTAACCTTAACTTGTATACAGCAGGAGCGTTTCTGGGAGGGTCAAACGGTATTAGAAAAAAAAAATAGCTACCTGCTGTACAATATTTTCCAGTATTACTGCTTGCATTTCTGAATCTAAAAAACTGATATAGAAATACCTTGCTTTATAAACAAATGCTTGGATCTGATAGAAACTGCTTCATGTACCATCACCAACAGAAAAACACTAATGACTGCTGGATGAATACAAACCCTGGCTCTGGGTGGAGCCTTGATGTACCACCTGCAGTCAACAGCCTCAGTCGGCTGTGCTCGGCCCTCTGTGCTTATCTGAACCGACTCCACGAAGCCTTCCGGACCACTCAGCTCAAACTCACAAACTGTGGAGGGAAATATTTCTGTGTTAAAGCCATGCTAATTTTAGAGTGTACAATTTTAAACTGCAGGACACCAGGCTTGGCCTTTGACCTGGATAATCATCTTATTTCAGATAGAGCGGTCAGCATAGACAAGTTAAATGTGATAAAATAAAGTCCAAAATTAACCCTGAATGTATTTGATCTCATTAATCACCTGCACTGTCCTTGTAGGCAACCTGTAGCTGAGCCACAGTACCACAGCTAAGGCTGGATACTACTCACTGTAGCGTTTTCCTGCTCTTACAGTGATGGGAAATAAGAACATCACAGATCCCTTGAATGTCCAGGGATAGAAAGTATATAACCACATTTATTTAAAGTACTGTGATGGAGTCGTTTTTGAGTGTTGTTTTTTTACTTTTTTTTTTCTTTTTTTTAGATTTTAAGATTTTACTTCTACTTAAGTAAGTTTTCACCAGAGTAATTGTTTTTTAACTAGAGTACAATACTCTTGTACACATACTGAGACGATTCTGTATGAAACCCCAGATCAGCTGTTGATTTGGTAGTGTAAAGCCTGATTTATGCTTCTGCATCGCGTTGACGGCGTAGGTACACGTAGTCCTCTGTGTCAACGCGGACCCCTACGCCGTAGCCTGACGTGCACCTCCAAAAAATCCTAACTACGCGTCACGGCAACATGGACACCAAGGGCTGTGATTGGTCCGCTCAAAACGTCATTCTTTCATCCAGGTCCCTCAGTGGGTGAACCAGTGTGGTAAATTCACCCGTTCTCAGCCTTGACTCGTTTAGTGGTCGTACAGACCACCTCCGCAAACGTCTTCCCTGTCCCCTGCACTTCAACATTTGCAACAAAAGAATTTGTTTGTCGATATCGATGGGCTCCAACTCCAAACACACCCACTCCACCTCAGTTGCCATGACTGGAAGATAAACAAGGATTCGGGTGTGAAACCACACCCACACACAGCCACACCCCCTAGCGACATGGTGGTGAATTACAGAGCGACGCGTTCCCTCGACGCAGAACTTCGAATGGTCAACGACGACATCGCGTTGACGGCATACCTACGTCATCAACGCGACGCAGACGCATAAATCAGGCTTTATTTTAACACCATTCTTAGGGAAGTGGTCTTCAGTGTTGGCGTTTTCAGACAGTGTTGATCCACCGGTGTTTGGTAAACTCTGTAGAAAACCAGTTTATCTGAGTTCTACCAAATGCAATTTCAAATCCTGGGCTGTTTGTGGTTGGAGTTTCCCATCATGCCCTTGGGCAGAGTGTTTAAGTGTGTGTGTAGTTGTGTTTAGATGTTGCCTGCCGTACAGTGATTCCTGCTGGGGTTTTTTTTTTGCTCATGTTTCTGGTGGATTGTCATTGTTCATGATGTGGGAAACATTCACACCATGAGTGAAGTTATCAGCTGGGTTAGAGGTCCTGCCAAGGTTATTATAGTTAACTAAAACTAATAGTAGTAGTAACCTTAGCTTAATATGTAATCACAGCTTAGTTGTTAACCTTACATGGGTTGCTTCCACAGAAAAGTGCGAACATTGTCACAATAACGGGGGATTGTTAGAAGCCTGTGAGTCATTTTGTACATGCACTCCTGCATACTTCTCAGTGTGTAACCATGTTTACATTGTACTTGACAGAATAAGCACCATGAAGCTGTCTCCTACCTCTAAGACATGGTATCAGATCACACTGGTGTAGCATGTTTTAATTATGAATATTAATATCAATGTTATAAAATGCCTCTCCTTGCATTTGTTGGATTCCCAGATCAAGGCTTTCAATATGCAATAAACCATGAGTAAGCAATTAATCACGGTTAAAAGAAAATCCAATACCTACAAAGCAAGAAATAAAACCTTTTTAATCATCTGCCAATGTAGCAATTATGTTGTTCAGCATCTTGCCAAGGAATGTTCGCACTGAGATTATCTATTTATTTTTCAGTTTTCCCTTTTTTTTTTTTTTTAACACAAAACTTAGTTAGAATATTGAGTACAATAATTCTGGTAGATAAACTGTAGTTTGTCTGAAGACTGCAGTCTCTGTGCTGGTGACATATTTTGTTGTGATATATTTATACAAGTAGGCTGAATACTTACGTGGGAGCGCTGGCAGTTCCCCAAGCTCTTTAAACTCAGGATCTGAAAGCAGAAATGACAGTGTTACCGTTGTGAAAATGCCCTCTTTTATGAATAAACAGGCACATTTCAGGCAGCAATGACAACACCTGGGTCTCACAACAATTTCCTACATTTCCAAACACTGACCCTAAATTTAACAGTGGTATTGACATTGTTAAGCTCCGCCCCTCATGATTATAACACCTGTGCAGCTTTTGCACGCGACATATTGAACAGGGAGTTTTCCACTGTATGAGTAGGGATAATTCAGAAAGAAATGATATCAGATTTCTAGAGAAAAAAAGGGTTTGAAAATAGATAGAGCAGAGATTCATGAGCTCAAGACTAAGAACGTCAAGCAACATCCATCTTCAGAGAAGATACTATTATGAAGCGGGAAAGTGAAAGCAAGGAAGTATTTTGATTGAATCCCTGGATATAAGGAAGCTGAAACCTGGAGGACTGAAGACAGATTAAAAAAAATATAAACAGGAAGCAGCAGCTATGAGCCAAACTTTATTGAGAGACACGTCATGGGCAGTGGTTCCCAACCTGGGGTGTGGGCACCTCTAGGGGAGGTCCCAAAGATTTGAGGGGGGGCATGGGACGCTGTCTGCTCTGATGTCTGTCAGATTAGACGTGCATACATTTTTGAGAAAATCATGATTAGAAACATATTGGGTGACAGTGTATTAAGGCGAAATAAATAAATAAATAAATAAATAAAAAAAAGGATCCATTCATTTTTTGCCAAAAAGTTTACATGGGGGGCAGTGATTTTTGAGCTAATAAAGGCTATGCTTACAATGAAAACTTAGAATTTAAGAGTTTAAAAATTCTTAAATTTACAGGACAAAAACAAAAAAAACAACTAGACATAATGGATATTACCAAAATGGTTTATATTCAAGCATGCGATCATTTTTCTCCAGGAAAAGCATAAAGGGGCAAAATCCAAAGAGCCAAAGTAACATCATACCTCATATTAAAAATGACAATATTACAGAAACAACAGAATAAAAACACATCTGTCTGGGATTTACATAATCTCTGCACAATATTCCCTTTGCCCTCATATGAACTCTGATGTCCTTCATCAAAAAGAGGAAAAACAAACATTTGAAAGGAAAGAGAAATTGTGCCTCCTAACCTTAATGAATCAATGTATCAGGTTGATTATTAATCCTGATATTTTGGCTTCATTTGGGACAGATTAGGCCCAACATGTGCTGACAACTGTGATAAAAATGGCACTCCTTATTTTGTTCTTGCTCTCCTCCCAAAGTTTGATTTTGAGTTTAAAAAATCACTTTAAATGTTAAATAACCCCTATGGAAGCAAAGAAAGTGCATGAAATGTATCTTAAGAAATGCAAAATTGAACAGAGAAGGGGAACTTTATAAAGTTTATTTCAGTTAGAGTTTTAATGATATATCATGTATGTATAAAATACAATTCAATGCATTGTTTATTTATAATGCACCATAATGATCAGAGCCAGTGAGAGAGCAGGAGGAGAACATTGAGGCTTAAATCAATAGTGACTCTTATTAATCCTCTCGTGTTTCTTACCCAGCTGTGCTTCAGAGTCGTCCTGATTATTCACATTCATTCCTACGTGTGATGAGTGTGTGTGTGCTACAATGAATCCCCACAGGCTTTGAGCCTATTATAGAGGAGAAAAATGTAAAGATGAGCTTAAGGCCAGATCTAGGATGTAGGATGGTTTATGTAAATCCTCCCCTAATGTTATTCACTTTGAAGGTATGTGGTGCACACAAGAACACTGAAGATTAACATGAGATATAGTTTTTTACTTTTACAATATCAAAAGTATGACAGGTGTGAAAGCTGTCACTTAAACCCGTCCTTTACCATGGCTACACTGACACCATAAACTGTGAAATAGGACAAGTTAGGCATGAGTGCCATTATCTTAAGGCTCCTTAGCACATAGAGCATAACCCAGTCACAGTTTTCTGCCTATTTTCACCCCTTCTTTGCCTTTTTATCCCATTTTTGCCACTTTTATCCATTTTTCTTTAGTTAACCTATTTTAACTGATTTTTGCCCGTCTTTAATCATTTTTCAACATGTTTTTTTGCACTAATTTTTGCTACCTTAACCAATTCTACCTTTTTTTGGCCAACTTTTGCCACTTTTAGCCAATTTTTTGCTACTTTTAATCCTTTACACTATTTTAGCCACCCATTATTTCCACTTTTTATCGACTTTTCATCATTTTCACTACCCATTTTTTCCACTCTTAGCCACTTTTATCATCTTTTAAGCCATTTATGGCACTTTTAACCCATTTTTGCCACTTTTAAACCATTTCTTCCACTGTTAGCCCATTTCTGCTATTTTTACTGCCCATTTTTGCCACTTTTTCGTTCGTAACACATATTTGCTTCTTTATCCCCCTTTTGCCCCTTTTAGCCCAATATAGCTACTAATATTCAATATTTTGCTACTAATATACAATTTTTATCACTCTTCAACCACTTTTTGTCACAATTTCTGCCCATTTTTCCCCCTTGTTTGTTTTTTATCCTATTTTAACCCATTTTTCTGTTTTTTAAACTTAAAAAACTTATTTTTGCTCATTTGTGCCACCTTGAACCCATTTTGCCAATTTTTGCCAATTTTGCTATACTTTTAATCCTTTTCACTACTTTTGCCCCCAATTGTTGCCCATTTCTAACCGCTTTTACACAATGTTTATCACCTGCTTTTAACAATTATTACCACATTTAAGCCATTTATGTTTCATGCCATTTTTTTCCCACCGTTAACCCATTTCTGCTATTTTTGCTGTCCTTTTTTGCGACCTTTTTCCTTTCCTAACCCATATCTGAATTTTATCTCTTTCTGCCACTAATAATATTTTTTGCCAATTTTAGTCCATTTTTTGCCCCCTTTAACCCATTTTTGCCTCTTTTGACACATTTTTGCTGGTCTTTAACCATTTTTCACCACTTATTTCCACTAATTTTTCCACTTTTAACCCATTTCAGTTATATAATTATTTTCCTTGCTCCCCCCAGTTTGGCTGGGCCCCAGAAAGCTCTCCTCTTTATCCCCCCTTATGGGCGGCCTTGCCAGTGATAAGTGGAATTAGACAGAAGATTAGCATTTGGCATGGGAGACTCATTACATGTGGTGTAAACAGAGAGAAATCCTGATCTGCCAATAATAAGGGGGAGAGCTAATGCTCTAAGAAGCCGGTTTAAAAGGGACAGAAAGTGGCTGCATAAGAATTCAGTTTCTGAGAATATTAAAAATTAATCATGCCTAGTAAGTTATGAACACTGGAGGATAAAGTGGCTCCACTGTCGCATATGGTGAAATATCACAGAAATTTGTCTGCTGTTTTCAGAAAAACAACCCCTGCCTCCCGGCAAAGTAAAAACTTGTTTGTTTGTGTGCGACAAACTCAGAGGACTGTCTCAAACTGGAACATCCCTTGCAGAACAAACAGATAACACACACAGGCTTCATCATGTTGAGAAAGGAGGAAGAAAGATAGCAGGACAGGCCGGATGGACAGAAGGATGCAGATTAATCTCTGCCCCCCGTCAGTGAAGGTGGCCTATAAAATCTGCTGTTAATAAAGCCTCTGCCTTCCACTCCCTTAAGCTGCTGCTGCGGCTCAGCGCTGACAAGCTGTATTCCCCTGAAGACAAGCTTTCATTAACTTGGGTCTGAGTGTGTGTGTGTGTGTGTGACAGAGGTACTGTGTGTGTAAGTGCATGCGTGTATATGTGAGAAAGCCAGCCCTTCTCTGTCCCTGTCAGCTGCAACTGGTTCGCCTGCACATGGAAATGAGGCTCCATTCCCAGCAGCATGCCATCAGACCACTAATAAAGTTTTGTTTAAAAACTTTTTTAACACTTGCAATTTTGAAACACAGCACATATCTATGGCTACGTAAAGTTTTCTATAATTTCTAACAAATCTTATCAAATGTATCATCCATTGGTAGAAAGAGGTTGTATGAATGCCCAAATATCATCTATGTGAAACAGATGGCCTGTTTTGACCTGAGACTGCCAACATATCAAATTCACAGCAGGCTGGTGGATCGGGACAGAGTGCCAAAGAAAGAAGTCAAAGGCTTAGAGCAGTAGTAATACTCTAAACATGAACCCGAGCAGCCAGACAGAGCAGCAGCTGGTATGATATAAGAAGGAAGTCCGGCTGAGTCAACAAAACGGCTGACTTTATGCAAGTGTTCCATTCCCTCTGCCACAACAGTCAGTGCAATCTTTTTGAAAGAACAATGAACATTAAAATCAGGGACAGGCTGGGACAGAAATTCAGTTTGGGACTTTGAGATGGAGAGGCCCTATCAGGGCATGTTTAGTTTATTACATGGAAGGTGCACAAGCAACAGGGATAACTGCAGCCTTGAGAGGACTGTGAAAGCCCATTCAAGAATTTAGGGGAGCTTCACAAGGAGTGGACTGCAGCTGGAGTCAGGGCTTCAAGTGCCACCATGCACAGGCGTAGCTAGGACATGGGCTACAACTGTCGTATTCCTTGTGTCAAAACTCGAACCAGGAAAAAAAGGACTGGACTGTTGCTCAGTGGTCCGAAGTCCTGTTTTCAGATGAAAGTCAATGTTGAATTTCATTTGGAAACCAAGGTCCCAGAGGCTGGAGGAAGAGTGGAGAGGCACACAATCTTTAAGTGTGTCATGTCCAGTATAAAGTTTCCACAGTCAGTGATGGTTTGGGGAGCCATGTCATCTACCACTGTGTTTTATCAGGTCCGAGGTCAGTGCAGCCGTCTACCAGGAGGTTTTAGAGCACTTCCAGCAGGACTTGGCACCTGCCCACACTGCCAAAAACATGAATACCTGGTTTAAGGACCATGGTATCCATGGTATGTCTGAAGTCTGCAGCCAGGCTCTCTTGCAACAATTATGAACAGTTTTGGTCAGTTGGATGAGTAACCTGAGCTCACCAGAGAGACTCTTTCACATATCCATTGGGTTGGACATTTCTCACATGCCTCTGGGCAAGAGTCCATTGAAAGTGTTCGGTAAAGGCAGAGCACCTGCCAAAAAAGATATGGACAAACTTTCTGTCTGTCTTGATGGGCCAATCAGAGCAACAAGACAAAATGAATTAGCATGCATGCACAGCTCCAGTGAGACCTCAGCACAGTAGCTTCCTGGTTGCCAACTATTACTGGGGCCAGTTGGTTAAAATTCACTCATAGCAAAGAGCAAAATCATCTTCTTTGCTCTTCTTTTGAATAAACTGTATGTAAAATTCTGCCACCAGGGGTCTCTCAACCAAAGCAATAACACAAAATGGCCAGCTCTGCTCTTTATTTCTTGTTCTGAATTTAGGACTCTGTTAAGCTCCTCAGCCAATGGATGAATAATAGTAGAATGGCTGTGACTTAAAAAAAATGCTGGCCTATGAAATAAGATAAATACATCAAAAGAAGCTAAAATGTGAATTCTGTCCATTTAGATTAAAACAGCCAATGCTGACAAATGCAGCCCTGGTACCATCAGACTGTGATCACTCACCTTGTGTAAAGTTGTATCGAGCAGAGAATCCGATGGCCTCCAGCTCTCCATCAGCCACAAACTTGATGTACAGGTAGCGCCCACTGGAGCGGACGTATGCTGGACTCTCCTGCCCACAGTAGCGTCCAATGATGGGGGAAAAACCAAATGGCCCATCGCGGACCTCGATGTGGTCAAATTTGCACTCCCAGGATGGCTCTATGGAGTACTTTTCATCGAAGAATAAGTCGATGCACTGCCGGGGAGAGGCTGAGGAGGACAGGAGGGTGAGAGAAGGTGAGGCAGGAGGAGAGGAGAAACTATGGGATCTTTATTTTATTTGCAATGGCACTGTGCCTGACACAAAAATCTTGTCCTTTCCTTTTCCTGGACAGACTGGCAACACAATAACAGCGATCTCCACCAATCATCACACACTATCGTTGTGGCGTTATCTGCCCTCTTAGCGACTGTATGTGAGTTCGTAGGTCGTCAGAGAGAAGGTTTGAAGGAGTGTAAGTCATGGCTACAAGAGAAGTGCTATGTGTGAAGTTAGCAGTCTTGTACTCTGAAAAATAATATATCAGAGTAGAAATGATTGTGGACTCGCCCTCGTGTTTCAAAACAGGGACAGCATGTACTGGCTATCCTTCAACTACAACTTGAGGTACCACTGTGGGCGACTTCCCTTCTGCACATTTTTTGGGTATCACTGGCAAGACTGTGCGTCTAATGCTGTCAGCCTGGTGCAGGCCTTGGCCTGGATCAGGAGGCCAGAGCAGGTTAATGCTGCCTAGTGCCAAACTGTCTCATGTAGAAACCAGACAGTGCAAGAGCACCTAAACCCCAGAAAAGACAAGATCAGAAATAATTCAGATTTATATAACAGTTTTATGATCTTCACAAAACTCCCTATTTATAAATCCTAATCTAACAGGATAAATGTGCACTTAGATCTGTCTCCTGTTCCACTCTTTACATGCCTACATTCAACCTTCAGGGCCTGTGTCATAGACGGCTTTTTAAGCGCTGGCAGCACTTATTTTTAATTCAAAACCAAAGGTGGTCCACTGTAATGAGTGCTCACTGCCCTGGGTGGAAAAGCACCCCAGCATCAACTGTTTTTGTGGCCGTGTTTAAAGCGCTCTCTGTTGATAACTGTTCAACTTTTGGAACTGCGCTGCGCTTGTCAATGTCACTTCCACCTCACCTGCCAATCAAAATCAAGAAGAGGCGGGACGTCTACTGATGGATAAGAGCAGTGCAAAGTCACTTCCCACTTTCCATCCCTCCATAGGGGAAAACAAGTCTGATTTTCAAAGCTAATGCCATTCAATTGTATTTTCCTCCATGTTTCTTGATGCTGTTTGCTGTTGGTGGTTGGTGCATTTTGTAGAGTCAGTCCAGATCTGGTATTTACATTTCAACTTTATTGTCAAAATTTGAACTTTTTTCTTGCCATTTCAACTCTGTCCTTGTAGTGTGCAGCACTTTACCCTTCACCCCTGGCCACTAGTCCATTCATCAGGGTTGTTTGTTGTCCTGGATGCATAATTGATTACAACAAATGAGTTTGTTTTTCAGACGTTAATATTCAGGGCTGTTGTTTGATGATGGGTAGCAAAGATGCAACAGGATCAAAATCTGGTTAAGTCTGAGTAAGCTCATCCAACCGTCAGAGAGAAACAAGGAAAGCATCAAACTCTCTCTCACCTTCTATGATGTACACACACTCCCTCTCAGGTGGGTATTTCTGTGGGTAGTTGGGGGAGGTGAAGTAACCTCCATCAGGCTCCTTTACCCAGGCGCCACACTGGCCCGCTGGAGTCACACCTGAGTTGTTCTTCACTGAGGAGACACAGGTGAATAAAAAAGAGGTTGTGGACAAGCAATAAAAACACAACTTCAACTTTTTAGGATATTACACTTGAGTTTTAAAGATAAAGATGGTTTTATGAAGTTTTATGTCTTGCATGCATCCAAAAGCTTCTAAAGTGTGCAGCTCACACACATTCCATCATTTTTGGCACAACAAGGAATGTAAAAAGTAGTCAGCCAGCCATCATTGAAGAATGCGGCAGTAGCTACAGGCGTAGCTTAGTTGTACTGTGAGCTAGCAATGGCTAATGTTTAATGTAGCTCGAATGTAGCTTTAGTATAGCGTCAGTTTCATCAGAACTAGGCCACATTTCTTTATTCAAACAAGAGCAAACAGACACAACGGAAGCTTGTCACGATGGGAAGATGTTTTGGCTATTTTGCCGTCCTGCTTTATTATGAGTTTATGATCGTTACGGGGGTGTGTACTGCAAGCTGTTAGTGATTAGCTTGGATGTAGCTGTAAAAAACTTCTCTATTAAAACAAAAAGCAAAGAGTCACTCTGTAAACTCCTCTTGGTAGTGTAGCTGCTATCGCTCCTTCCTGATCCACCTCGGCATAAATTCTATCCATATCACATCCACTGTTTATTGATGCGGCAGCGTTTACCTGACCTATTCGTGCACATGTCTACTACCTCATTTTGTCTTTTTGTTCCTCCAATCATCTTCTGAGATTTTTTTTAAAGTCCTGTCCTTCCCAAGCGCTCTGCACAGAAGCTTTCCCTGATGAATGTGAAATATCTCCATGCAGTGGAGATATGAACCAGTCTATCTGGCGTGTCAGGTTAGGACCATCCAGCTTATTATACAGGAAGAGTTTAAAAGCCTACATCTCTGATGGTATGGGGTTGCATTAGAACCTATGGCATGGGCAGCTTACACATCTGAAAAGGTATTATCAATGCTGAAAAGTATCTAGAGGTTTTAGAGCAACACATGCTCCATAGAGTCTAGGTGCTGAACTGACCTGCCTGCAGCCCAGATCTCTGACCAACAGAAAACATTCAGCAGCTAGAGGAAAAATGGGGAAATATGTGGCAAAAATTGGTCAAAGTGGCAAAAGGGTAGGAATAATAGCAAAAAAAACATTAAAATGTGTTAATAGTGTGCATACAGTGAAAGAAAATAGCAAAAAAATGGGTAGAAAGTGGCAACAAAGGTGGCAAAAACTGGTGAAAAACTGAATTGGGGCAAAAGCAAAAAAAAAAAAAAAAAAAAAAAAAAAAAAAATGCCCAATATAGAACTTGTCAACAAATGCCAAAAAGAAGTGGCAAAAATGGATGTAAAGTGGCAAATGGGTGGCAATACCAGGCAAAAATGCATAAAAATATTGGTTAAAAATGGCTATGTACTGGAAAAAATAGCAGAAAAGACAAAAATGTATTTAAAGTGACAAAAAGAACGGCCAAAGAAGTAGCGAAAATGGGAAAAAGTGGCAAAAAATGAGTGAAAATCAACTAAATTAGGTGAACACCAAAAATTAGTAGGGGGTTTAAAGTGGTGAAAAAGGGCAAAAAACAGCCAGAGAAGCAGAAAAAAAAGCATAGAAAGTGGCAAAAAAGTGGAAAAAAATTGTGAAAATTAGCTGTAATGGGCTAAATGCATGGAAAAAGAGGATTTAAATGCCAAAAGATTGCAAAAAATTGATATAAAGTGGCAAATAGGCAGCAATAATGGGCAAAATCCATCAAAATGAGTTAAAAGTGGCTAAGCAGTGGGAAAAAATAGCAGAAAAGGCAAACATATCTGTGAAGTTACAAAAAGAGCAAAAACACAGCCAAAGAAGTAGCAAAAATGGGTAAAAAAGTGGCAGAAATTAGTGAAAATCAACTACATTTGCTGAAAAGCAGCAAAGATAGGACATAAATGCCAAAAATAAGTTGCATTAATGGATCTAAAGTGGTAAAACAGTGGGAAAATGGGGAAAAAAGTGCTTAAATTGGCATAAAGTTACAAAAAATAGCAATAATGGGGAAAATAATGCATCAAAATTGGTTGAAAGTGGTTAAACAGTGGCAAAAATTTACTCAAAGGGCAAAAATGGGTTTAACGTTCCAAAAATAGGGAAAAAAAAGCCAAAACAGATTTAAATGCCAAAAAAAAAAGTGGCAAAAATTGACGCATAAAGTGTTGAAAAGGGGTTAAAGTAGCATGAATAAATAATTCCATTAAAAGTTTGACAGACTTCTCTGGTCTAAAATGAGGACATTGTAGCCAGGACCCTAGCGCCAGTTCTACATATCCAACACACATGCTGGGGAGTGCCTGTTCTCTGGGTTTTCCAGGGGCCCAGCCAAGTCTGTGGGCAGCCCTGCAAATGGAAATGGGGCTACATTAGGCAACAAGAACCATCTAGTCCCTTCAAGAGAAGTTCCTGGTGCTGAAAGTACTTTTGGCCAAAAAGGACCAGAATTCAATTCAAAATCTCAAGGAAAATGATCTTCTTGTGAGAAAATAGAGTAAAGATATGTCAGGATGCATGCCCTCTCAGGGCTTCTGTAGATTTAAACAGTTAGAAAACATGCATTCTTTATCCTGAAAACGTTCTCTTTGCAAATATTTTGCTTGATTGTCTTTTTTCAACCATCAAAACCACATTGATAAATTCCATGCATGTGGATCACATTTAACAATTAACAGTTTATCTATAATCTGACCCGTATTTCAGTCTGCTTGATTTTTAAGGTGAACACTTTGGCACACAGTTTGAAAAAATGGCAGTATACCTTTCTTTCTCAAGCTGTTTTAGTAGATTTATGATAGAAAATAACTATATGAAAAAAAGTGATGAAAAAGTGATGGGATACCTTGAGTTTTTGTTTTTGTAGAGGAAGTACCCGACGACACAGGTGAGATGAAACTGGCTGCCAGAGCTGAAGAAAGAGAGAGAGGTTAAAGTTTTTGAATATTAGACTTCCTTTAAACACGTCTGAATCATTAACTGAAGAAAAACAGCTGCTATTGAAATACCAAGGGACATACAGTAAGTATAAACACCATTTGGGCTGCAGGATTATTATCCTGTGATGAATACTCATTCAGGCTTTATTATGAAACATGTTTGCAGCTGTAAACTTACCGAGGGGCAGCAGAACTTTGTGCAGCATGTCTGTTCCCTGAGGATGAGCAGCTCTGTCTCAAATACTGCCATTAAACAGTCCTGACCAAAAGTCCCATTATTGTGGAAAAATGATTACCATCCCATCAGTTTCTTATAAAATCCAAGAGCA
Organism: Cheilinus undulatus; assembly: GCF_018320785.1. Lineage (NCBI taxonomy): Eukaryota > Metazoa > Chordata > Actinopteri > Labriformes > Labridae > Cheilinus > Cheilinus undulatus. Next base: position 38,564,071 of record NC_054877.1, on the reverse strand, counting down.
GAGTACAACATTCCCATCTCTCTCTCTCTCTCTCTCGCTCTGTCTCTGTCTCCCCGAGAGCTCAAAGGATTACAGTCCCACAAACCTTCACAATTTCTGCTCCACCTTTAGGCTGCATTAATCCTCTCACAAGATATATGGTCATTGACGGAGCAGCGCTTGTGTGAAGTGGGCTGAGACAACCGCCCTGTTTATGTGTGTGTGCATGCGGATCATTTAAGATCAGAAGATAAGATCAGAGCTTTATTCATTACTATTTCCAGATTGCTCCAAAATTACATCACAAAATAAAAGATAAGGGTGCCGCACATTAGGGATGAGTTGACACCTTATTAAAGCCGTATGTACCAACAGCCTCCTACAACCCTGCGTCCTCGTATGAGGACATTACATTTTGGGTTCCCTGCACCTTTACTCTTAATTTTGTTTCACTTAAACCTTCATTTACAGACACTTTGTCTGCCATCGTGTGGTCACAAAAGCACATTACAATTATCAGTGTACAATAAAGATGGCTGCCGTTTCAAAAAGGCTTCACAGCTGATCCTGACCAACTGGTCAAGGAACAAAAACCCTGCAAATGTTACGACTGAAACTTGTTTATGTATGCTTGTAGTGTTTGTAATTTGATATGGCAAGAAAATATGACAAGTTTCATAACAGCAACAAACTACAACATCACTAAACAGAAAGTACTCGTATGAGGACACTGTGTCTGTTTTCTGGTGGTATGATAAGGAAATAAAGCTTGGGAAGAATCTGAAAAGAAACCAACGGTTTATCTGTTGACATGTGCCATATTTCATTCAATTCTTGAAGATGATCTAACTGAACTCTGGGGGATGTTCAGTGCAATGGATCATTTTTTGTCTCCATCCCATGACTCATATTTTTCTATAACCTTTTCTCTGAATTGCTTGGAGTGTTCTTTTGTCTTCATGGTGTAGTGGTAGCCAGGAATACTGACTAACCAGTGACTGGACCGTCCACAATGAAACCATTTCGTCATTTTGAAATGGCTCATATCTGTACAGAATGGTTTCTTTGTTATACGGTTTCTTTTGAAAGCTTGTTGACAAAAAGTTAAGTTTTTGTATTTTCATACTCAGGTTTTACTAATACCAAATAACTAGGAGAAATAAAAATGCATACCAAATAAGACATCAGGTCTAAGGTTAAAAAAAAGAATAATGATTTCTTTTTTCTTTTAAGATTTAAAAATCAAAATAAATTTAAACTCACTTAAAGAAATCATAAATGGAAAAAGAGCATTATGTCCCACTAAATGCATGGAAATAAACACGTGTGGAAAAGGTCGTTTGATTATGAATCATATTTCAACCATCACTCTAAAGTTCAAAGGTACTGTTGGGATATGAAATCTCGGCCTGGTTGATGTATTTGTGGGATGAAAAATGAGGCAAACTCAGGTCAACATATTGCTGAGTAAATCCATCTGTGCTCGGTGTTACAGAGCTGGATTATTTAGAAAAAATATTTTCATGCAAAGAAAAATCAAACAGCAGGAAATGAAGTGTAAGAGTCAGACAGAACTTGCTTTAAATCCTAGAATTACTCAGTGCTTATGGGTGAATTTAGGTCTAATGGGAGAGTTCTTGGTGCTACTTTAAAGTAACGACACACTTTTAGTATTATTAAGCATCAGTGAATACTAAAATCATTATTTTTACAGCAATAGTGAAAGAATTTAAATTAACTGATACATAGAGCTTGAAATATTCTATTTTCCAACTGTATTCTATATTCAAAAGTAGTGAAATAGGAGGTATGGCAATTAAAAATGAGACTGCTCTTATTCACAGTCACACTGAGGGCTATATATTAAAGGTTGGGTATTCACACACAACTGCTGTAAGTTTCCAATAAGTAAATTTCTGCTGCCATTAGTAGGAATGTTAAGGAGGTAGAGTCATTACAGCTTAAGCAGAGTGGCATTAATTATATTTGAGGTCAAAAATCAGATATGAGACATTTGCCAAATGCTCATGCTCTCATTTGTTGGCATTACAAAATAACATGAACCCTGGCTTTTAGAGGTGATACAGTATGTCCTACATGTAGGTATTATCTTAGAGAACATAATCACCCCTCATGTACATTTTCTGTATAATCCTGTAGTAATATTCATATTAACACCTTTCAGGAGAGATGGGGGATCCTGATCTTAGAAAGATTTTTTCAAATTGTAGATTTCTAAACCAATGGAACAAAAGTTCATACACCTCTGTGGTCAATAGTGCTGCTGTCACAAACATCTCAGCACTAATGTCATCTTACGCCAGTGGTCTTTAAGCTCTTTTAAATTCTCTGATTGTATGTAGACTAAAAATGTAATGTGCAATGTATTTTCGTACACCTCAACTATTTTTTAAATTTTTTTTTCTGTTCTTATACTGTAGTTACTATTTGCATGGTTGTCCTGAAGTGTCATTACTTGATTGGCCACATGAGGGAGTCATTGTGCCAGTAAGCATTTCTGATTGTTTATGCACTGCCTCTGACAAACTCCTGGGTCTTTAAGTTTGAATTGCCATGGTGTATTTGTAAGCCCACATTGACTTTGATCAATCATTTGATTGATTAACATCAAATTATATGATACAATTAAATAAGTGCTAAAACAAAACATCAAGAACAATGTAAAATATACACAGGAGAAACCACAAAATAGTTCATTTATAACTTATAATGGCCACACTGGATCTATGATGCACCTTTTTTGTAAAACAACAATAACAGCAAGAATAATTATAATTATAACAATAACAACAATATTTTAATTTATCAACATTTTATCAACATTCTATCAATATTTTAATCATCAACATCGTCACTACTAATACTATTATTTTTATTATTGTGATAATAGCAATACAAATAATACTAAACTTGATATAATGACAATTATAAATTGTATAATAATAATTATTATATTTGTTATTATTAATAAAAACAATAACAACAGTAAACAATATTATTATCTTTATTGATAATAATAATAATAATGATAATAATAAATAATCATGGTTATAATAATAATAAATAATCATGTTTATAATAATACAAATAATAATAATAATTACAATAATAATTAGGATTGTTATTATTATATAATTTCTTATTGTTAGTAGTAGTTGTATTATCATTAATATTAATATTAACAATAATAAAAGATTTATAATTATAATATTATAGTTGTAATTTGCATTATTTAAATAATAATAATAATTTGCATTATTTTTATCATTTAAAAACAACTGCAATAATAATAATATAATTAAATTATTGTTAATTTTTTTTATCAAGTTTAGTGTCATTATTATTATTTTTTTAATCATTATTATCATTATTATTATTGTCATGTATAGTACTTCATTTTAAAGGCCCAGCTTGGGACAGGCATTTCAAATAAGCTGTGGCTACAAATGCTATAGTGAGTGGCAACAGTTTGCTTGCTTCATTGTTCTCCCTGTTACAATAAACATCAAATACTAATAAAAAAATAAATACATTTAAAAAAAAAACTACACAGGAAAATCTGTGGAGTATTTTTTTTTAGTAAAAATCATTTTACTGAAAAACTAGTGAAACTGACTCTTTTTTGAGTGTATTTATTACCTGCCACTATCAGAGCTGGAGTAAAATCATGGAGGAATTTCTGTTGGAGCAAAACTTTAATCACACCCACTTAAGTTTCATCTCAGCTGCCATCACTCACGGACGGCCACGGCTGCTGATCGTTAGCTTCCCCAGCTGCAGCTAATCACTGCAATCAAGGTCTACACACCTGGTGATAAACTTGGAGAATCCAGTGTACTACAGCATCCAACGAGGTAACCTGGCTCCTCTTTAACCTTTAAATCTAGTAATTTTTCAGTCTTGTTTTTTTTTTTTTTTTGGCTTGTCTAACTCCATTTTGTCCTTTTTTTGCAGTGTCTCCATCTCTGTGCCAGTACTTCTGCAAAGTACAGCCAGGACACTGTCATTTGTACTATTGTTGTAATAAACTTCCTTAACCTTACTGCCTCATCTCGTGCTCTGCTCCCAGGTTTTTGTTATATTTCTTTAATATTAGGAGACTATTTCTAAAACTGATATATATAGGCAAAAGTCCTCTTTTTTGTTCCTTCATTTATTGGTAGAAAGGCAGCAGAATTATCTTTTAAGAGAAAAATGTAGCTCTATATAAAGAGGAACATCAATCTTTTTAGGGTTAGATACGGTTCTTCTATATGGAGAAGAAATAGTGCCATAATGAGTGGAGAACATTTCTATAAGGAATAAAAAACTGTTCTGAAAGGACTACATACAACATTGTAGTGAATACAGTTGCTGTAGAGTTGTTTTTATTTTGTTCATTATGGAGTAATCATAATTTTGAATTAAATAAAGACACTTTATAGAGTAAAAACAACTCTGAAAACATTACTCTGCAAGCAGGGTAAATTTTATTCCAATTAGACTCGGACCAAATGTTAGCTTTTTCAGAGTAAAGTATTATTCAATTTGAGTTTAATGTACTCAGGTAAATATACTGTGTTAAAAGCCTGAGGAGTGTGTCACACTGTCACCCTACTCTAGAATGCAAGTTTGCTTCAAAGGGGGCATCAAAGGGAGAAAGTCCAGCCTCAGCTCCACTTCTTTACCTGTTTCTGAAAAATGCTGCAGATTTGACCATGAATATGATAAAAGATACGACTGAAGAAAAGAACATCATACAGAGACCCTGGGATGTACTTGTTTTATTTACCTCTGTTGCACATGATTTCCAGCAGCTTTATTATTCCATTACAATGATATAAAGAAATTGAGATCTCTTAAAAATACTTGAATTTACTGTTACTTGTGGCATAAGTACACCAAAATGTATGTATAACATTCTTAAAAACTGCTTCATGTCCCACTTTTGGGTTCTAACTAGCCCCTGGATTTAGACCATGAACTTTGACCTTTTGTTTCAGGACATGTTTACTTTTCTCAAAGTGCATTGACCTTCAAGTCAAAATCTTCTTTTTGTGCAATCTTTGCATCATCATCTATTCCAATTTCACAAGCCAGATGATACATATTTCTCCACCACATTAGCTCGGCCACCTGGAGCGGCCACAGCTTCCCATTTTTCATGAGGTCACTGAAAGCTTTCTGTGTGGAGTTGTCAGATTTTTCAACTCGAGCCTTCAGTTCCTTGTCAGCTGTTTCCAGATCACAGTTGAGATTGAAGGTAATAGCTGAGTGTTTTTCATTGGACCTGACCAGATCGTCAGCTGTGCCATTTGTCAAACGGAGGAGGTGAATGTTCAGACTGCTTGCAAACCATTTAGCCAGAACTCTGTTATTAAATGTGATGTCTTCATTTATGGGTAGTGTGTGGTTTTCTTTCAAGTTTTGCAATGATTTGTCATCAGCTGTTAACCGCTTCATGTACCTAGGAGGCAAAAAAGAAGAAGAGCTGACACAGAGTTCAAACATTTTGCAAAGAGCCCATATGATGAGCTGCATGGTGCAGTACCTACCTCTCTGTCTCCTCTCTCATCCTGTCAGGGTTGTTAGCAATGTGAGGAACCAGCCTCAGGTACTCGCTGATTGTGTAGACATGTGGTGGGTAGTAACCTCTTGGATCTTTGAAGAATAAACCTGGAATGGGCCCTGAGTCCGGCACCCACTCTCCTCTTGCCTGTTTAGCCAGGGTGTCAAACAGCACGGCCAGGGACAGAGCCACCACCCCCACCCCGCCATAAGAGACACTGCCCTCCCTGCCAAAGGTTCTCCTCAGGCTCTGGGTGAAGTCCTCCAGCTGTTCGGGGTTCAGGGAGGACTGGACTGCCGTGTAGTGGTCCCTCAGGTGAAGTGAAGAGTTGGTGGACAGCATGTTGGTAAAAAGAGGATTTGGGGTGTAGTCTGGGAAAGGGCAGACGTCTCGGGCTAAAGAGGAGAGGGGGGATAAGTCAACAGCAAGGCAAATAAATTCCATCTTTGTATGAAATTTTAACTCCAAAAAAATAAAAATCAGATGAGCCACACAACTTTGCTCCGTGTGCCCGTGTCTATCGAAATCCCCTGAACATCCCAAATAAATTCACAGGGAACTGATGACGTCTAATCTGTCATTAATCATTCACCTGCTTCCCCAGCATGCAGCTCTGTCTGACTCAGTGTGTTGCAGCAATGTTTGATGTTTCACAAAGCACGCACTTAATGAGTGTGTAAAAACCTAAATTACAAAACACCTACAGGAACATGTGTGCTTATGACATCCACTGGTAATTTCCTGATCATGCATCATTGTGGACAAAATGTGCAATCGGGCTGAATTATTTTATCTTGAAATGTGATGACATTTCCAATCACTGGCCTTACTAACAAGGCTAGGACAAGGAAAGAGCTCTGTACAGACAAGGAAACATCCATTTTTCTCTTAATCATTACAATAGTGCTCAAATTATACAGTACTTTTAAGGGGAACCTCATTTCCAATGTGCACTACAGTGTTCTACACTGCATTTCAAATTATTATGCAAACTGGATTTTAGTGTCAGAAACATTCTTTTTTTTTGTTTTACTTTAAACTCATGGATGGTGTTGTGTCTCAGGGCTCTATGGATCACTGAAGTCAATCTCAGACACCTATGATAGTTTGCCAGGAGAGCCCAATTGAAGGAAAACTACTTAAGAAGAACATTCCAGATAGTGGATGGTTGGTGTATGGCCACCATGTCCCAACAAGGCTGTGACGTCAGCAAGGAGGGGGCGGAGTCATGTTTTGGGCCGAAGCATGGGTAGAGAGCTGGTAGGCCCCTTTAGGGTCCCTGGAGGTGTGAAAATGACCCCGGCAAAGTCTATGGAGTTTCTGACCGACCACTTTCTTGCATGGTACAAAAAGAAGAACCGTGCCTTCTGTAGCAAAATTATTTTCATGCATGACAATGCACCATCTCATGCTGCAAAGAATACCTCTGTTTCATTGGCTGTCATGGGTATAAAAGGAGAGGATGTTGCCCCCGACCTCCCCTGACCTAAACCTGATGCTCTCTCCTCCTGCTCTCTTTCCTCTGGTTGTTTTAACAGACAGCTGGTTAGACACACGTAAACGCGCATGCAGGTGAACGCACACACCGGGTGTTACATGGACACTGATAGGTTATGAGGGATTTTCTCACACAAAAACAACTAATATTACAGAATAAAATAGTCTTAAGGAAAAAACATTTGAGTCCTCCTTGTCATCCTCAAGTCTTGATGTAGTTAAAGCTAGAGTCCGAGTCCAAGTCTGAGTCATGAGCCCCCCAAACAGGACCCGAGTCCTACAACACTGGATAATGCATAGAGAAATAACAGCTATGCACAGTAACTCTGATAACCTCATTTTAACGTATACAGCAGCTCTGTCGTACGAGCACCTCTCAACTTCCCAACATGCATGATTGCAGAATATAATTCATCCAAATGCTGGCTCACTTTCAAGGCTTTGAGGTCACCAAAGTCTGGACCTCAGTCATTTTTTTTTTTTTTTTTTTTGTCAAAAAGAAGACAGCAGAAGTTGGTACCAAATGAATGTATGTATAATCTGATGGCTTTTGTTTTTTTATTGTTATAGTTTTTTTTTTCAATCTCATTCAGAAATGTCATTTCCTGCCTTGCACTACCTCACATCCTTTCAGGCCAGTGTTGGAACTTCTTTTTGACACTTTCCATCTTTTTTTTTTTTTTTTTTTTTTTTTACAATTTTTAACCAATCTTGGCCACATAATTTCCATTTTTCAATCCTCCATTTTTTCCACCTCTTTTTGCCACCTTTCCCCATTTTTGCCGCTCTTTGCCCATTTTGATTGTTTTTCTCCAGTTTTTCTCCTCTTGCAACCTCTTTATGCCACTTTTTCCCAATTTCTGTCACTTTTTGCCACTTTCCACCCTATTCTGCTGCTCTTTTTTGCACATTTGTGCAGATTATGGCAGAGCTATGAAGTCTGACATTACTTCCAATGTGCCCATCAACATTTTTAACATTACAGAAAATGTTCATTCTGTTTGAAGAGAAGGGATTTACATTTTAAAAGGCTTTATTGTTGTACAGCATAAATACATTTAAGAAAATGTGGCTAAGTTGGGAGCCGTTATTATTCAGGTTTAAACTAAAATAAGGTCATAGCGTAACTTTACATTTGACCTTTATTTTCCTAACTTTCATGAGGGCTGGGCCCCAAAAAATCCCTCCCCCATCCCGCCTTGTGGGCGGCCTTGTTAGTGGGATAGGGTGATGCATTTGCAGCTCATGTGCATCAGAGCTCTACATTTTGCCCTTCCCAAAAAGCTCCAAAGAGGTTAAAAAAAAAAAAAAAAAAAAGACTTTCTAACAGTCTAAATCCAAAACTCAGTCATATGTATCTCTCAGTCTTTTTCTAGTGTATACAGCAACTTTATTCCAATATGTCTTATTTTTCTTTACAAAGGCTTTAAGTATCAAAACACAGAAAAAAAATCACCATCAAACGTATTATTTATTAATTTATCAAAAGTTTAATTCAGCCAAAACTGTACAATTACAGTATGTTTCTATGACATGGGGAACACAATAACAACACAACAAGGATACTGCAAATTTCAACACTTCAATTATTACATGCAGACAGGACAGAAAGTACACAATAGGCAAAGAACATGATCAGAAATGGCCAAACAAAAAAGAAATATCAGACATTCAAACCATAGAGCAGACTTTTTTTCCTATAGTGGCTGCATAAGGACATCATTTTCTTTGAGTATATGTTTATACATCACCCCAGTGAACTACTCTTTCCATTTCCCAAGTGTGTTCGCCTTCAGGTCAAAATCTTCCCTTTGTGCAATCTTTGTATCATGATCTCTGTCTCCAATTTCACACGCCAGAAAAAACCTGGTGTTCACCCATTCCAGCCCGGCCACCTGGAGCGGCCACGGCCTTCCGTTGGTCATGTATCTTCTAAAAGCTTCTTGCGTGAGGTCGTCAGATCTTTCGACTCGAGCCTTCAGTTCCTTGTCAGCTGTTTCCAGATCACAGTTGAGATTGTGGGTGAGAACAGTCAGTTGATTGCCATTTGGCCATTTGACCAGATCGTTAGCTGTGCCATTTGTCAAACGGAGGAGGTGAATGTTCAGACTGACTCCAAACCATTTAGCCAGAAGTCTGTTTCGTAGAACGACGTCTTCATACATCAGTAGCAGATCCTTTTCATTCAAGGTCTCCAGTGAGTCTTCATCAGCTGTTAACCGCTTCATGTACCTAGGAGGTAAAAAACAGGAACTGTTGACACAGAGTTCACATATTTTGCAAAAAGCACATGTGATGAGCTGCATGATGCAGTACCTACCTCTCTGTCTCCTCTCTCATCCTGTCAGGGTTGTTAGCAATATGAGGAACCAGCCTCAGGTACTCGCTGATCGTGTAGACATGTGGTGGGTAGAACCCTCTTGGATCTTTGAAGAATAAACCTGGGATGGGCCCTGAGTCTGGCACCCATCCTCCTCTTGCCTCTTTAGCCAGGATGTCAAACAGTAAAGCCAGGGACAGAGCCACCACCCCCACCCCGCCATAAGAGACCCTGCCCTCCCTGCCAAAGGTTCTCCTCAGGCTCTGGGTGAAGTCCTCCAGCTGTTCGGGGTTCAGGGAGGACTGGACTGCCGTGTAGTGGTCCCTCAGGTGAAGTGAAGAGTTGATGGACAGCATGTTGGTAAAAAGGGGACTGGGGGTGTAGTCTGGGAAAGGGCAGACATCTCGAGCTATTGAGGAGAGGGGGGATAAGTCATCAGCAGGGCAAAAATTGTTCCCCATCCCGAGAGTTTGTGAGTTACAAATTCAAAAATAAAAATCAGATGAGCCACACAACTTTGCTCCATGTGCCTGTGTCTATCGGGCCCCAAACCTCCTGAATAAATTCACAGTGAGTTAATGATGTCAAATCTGTCAATAATCATTGACCTGCTTCCCCAGCATGCAGCTCTGTCTGACTCAGTGTGTTGCAGCAATGTTGGATTTTCCTCAAAACACACACTTAATGAGTGTGTAAAAACCTAAATTACAAATCACCTACAGGAACATGTGTGCTTATGACATCCACTGGTAATTTCCTTGTGACGATATCATTGCGGTCAACATGTGCAGTCAGGCTGAACTATTTGTCCTTGCAGTGTTTGTTTTGGCATTTTGAACTTCTGACTTTGTAAATTTAAAAGCTTTTTAGTTTTTGTGACATTTTAGTCAGTTCAAATGTTTGATTCTAGATTTAGTGGGAAAAAATTGTAGTTTAGTTTTAGACAGTAAAAGTTGTTTCATATCTATTTTTTTGTTGTAATTTCAAAAGCCATGCTATCCAATGTTGATATTGACTAGACTAGGGCTTCTCAAACTTTTCAGCCCGAGCCCCAGAATGAAGGTGCCAGAAACCAGGGACCCCCACTAAACCTGAAGGTGGTTGAACACAGCCATGCACATTCAAGAAAAGTCATGTGCAGACAAGGCAGTCCATAAAAGTTTTTAAGGGCCCATGGAGTCAACAAAATCATGGCCCATTGTAAACTTAAATCCACATTTCAGTTTTTACCTAAATAATAAATCTTATCAAGACAACAAGTATTTGCCATAGTATATAGCCATCTTAAAAATGTAAATCTCTTTTCTTATAAATAGAACTGAAATGGCTTAAAAATGGCAAAATTGGTGGAAAATTTGGATCTTAAAAGTAGCAAAACTAGATTAAAAGTGGCAAAAATAAGATAAAATTTGCAAAAAGGAGGCAAATAGTAACTCTTAAGGGTCCATGATCACGCCAGCGTGATTTCATCATGTACTACTTTTGTCACATGACAGCATGAAAAAAAAGCCACATGTTGCATTGCAATCACTTCGTGTGGAAAGCATGATCTTTAAGCTTTTTTTCAGTTTTTGTTTGATTTCAATAGGCCAAGTAAAAGAGGAAATAGGATAATTTTAATTTGATATAAAAACTGATGTTACACATAGCATAGGGGACAATGGACCATGCTGTACAGGACTGGGGCTGGTATTTTTTCATAATTTAAGCATATTGTAATTTCTTTTTTCAGAATGACAATATATTGTTTTAAATAACAATTTTAAAAAAATCTGTGGGGTGTTGTGATTTTGGAGGTCCTAAATCTAAAACAGATATGTAGTTTAAGATATGTAGTTTTCATTTTATAAAGTTGAGGTAGTGTGGAAAAAGATTTTACCAAACATGAGCATGGTACACATTTTCCAAGTGATTTATTTTGTCAAAATGAACAAAATGGCAAAATAGCTAGTGGACATCTAAGGGTTAAAGTGGCAAAAACAGGCATAAAAATTGGTAAAAAGGGGTTTTGCCTCCCCCAACAATCGTGGGGGTTTGTCCTGAGTAGAAGCCCTATATTCAGATAATAAGCTATTATTTGTCTGAATGATCTTCGAGTGTGTGGTGTCAAGGCGATGATTTTACTGCTCAAAATCACGTCAGAGCCTATGGAGGACTAAAAGTGCTAAAATGAAATATATAAATATTTAATTAATTAAATAATTAAATGTGTCATCAATTATTTAATATTGGAAATAAATCAACAAATATATAAATAAATATATAATTATTTAATTAATCAAATGCATGTGTAATTAAATAATTAATTGTGGCAATGATTGCTGCCATGTTTGTTTGTTTGTTTGTTTGTTTGGCGGGAAACCGCCTAGTCTGGCAACCCAGCAGACCAAAGCAATGGTTTGTGATCAGCGTTAGTCCCGCCCACTGAGTTTGATGGGAGAGGATGACAGATAAAAATTTTTCATGATGCACTGCTGGAGCAGGAACCATGAAATAATTAAATAAATAGTGGAATAAGTAGATGTGGTTTCACATAGAATGAATTGATATTTTAAATAATTAGTTAAACATTTGTTTAATTATTTATATATTTCATAAATTATTTATTTATTTATATATTACCAATTTTAAATAATCAATGACACAATTAATTATTTATGTATCTAATTATTTATTTATCTGAGCTCTGTTTTTTTGTTTCAACCTTCTGTGTGTCCTAGTCATTGAGCGTTTCCCAGTTTAGTTTCTAGTCAGGTGTTCTCTTGTTCTATTCCTTTGTGGGGGTTTTTTCCTTTCCTCCAGTTTTCTCTTCACTGTTTCAAGTTTTATTTTGTAGTTTTCCTTCCTTGTGTGTGATCGCTGGTTTTCTTCCTGCCCTGGTATTTTTCCAGCTTCCTTGATTGCCTTCACCTGTGTCTCATTTGCCTTCACCTGTGTCTCATTTGCCCTCACCTGTGTCTCATTTGCCCTCACCTGTCTCATTTGCCCTCACCTGTCTCATTTGCCCTCACCTGTCTCATTTGCCCTCACCTGTGTCTCATGTGCCACACCTGTCTCCCTGCATCTGAATGCTCCCTGTCTATTTGCTTTCTGTGTTTCTCTGTATCTTTTTCAGTTTATTTGTGTGACCCCATTTTGTGAATTTCTGTGCTTTTTTCAAAATCTCCATTAAAGAATATTAGAAAAATTCCAAAATGAGCAATAATAACTTGCTATTTTTCCCTAACTGTCAGATGTTTTACTTTGTAGTTTTAGCTGAAGTGCAAAATTTGTTAGAAGGTACTTTGAGACTGCAGTCCAGGCCTATTCAATTAGCAGCCCAGGGGCCAAATGCGGCCCAGAACCAACCCCAAGTGGCCCAGCCTGTGGTCATGCCAGAGATGCAGAGGGCAATGTGTTTCGCAAGTTTTCATAAATTCCCACAGCATTTCAGACTGTAAATGCAACTGTAAATGCAGCTGCGTAGCCTAGCAACAGTCTACCTAAAATGCACTGTGTTGTTATGAAGCATGGCTAGCAATGCTGACAGAAGTAGCCCTTCCCAAAAAAAAATATGTCCTTTTCAACGTTACCCACAACTGTGCAAAGTTAGTTTTTATGCACTTTAAGACATGCCTGGGTAAGATGAGACCAAAATGATAATTTACAGAATTTCAGTTTATTTTTTCATTCTATTTGTTTTATTTTCATTCAAGTGAAAAAAACATTTCTATCACCTCAGTTTATGTTCAAACACAGCTCTGTTGTTGTGTTTTTAAGCACTTTTTGATGTGCCTTTGTCATGCTGCTAAATTTAAAAGGGAGACTATGAATAAAAAGTGCATATTTGTCATCAAACTGATCTGTATTGGTTCCAAATTTGACATTACCAGCTGCTTACTAGGTAGCGAACATGTCCGGCCCAGCTACATTTCTTGATTTTGAAATTTGCCCAATTGAAGAGCCCTGCTGTAGACATTTGAAATTCTCTAAGAAAGCTTAATTTGAATGCTACAGTAAGATAAGAAAGCATGAAGAGGGTCTTGAAAAAGGTCTTAAAATGTATTAAATCTAATATCAGATGTTCTGCATTTACCCTGGTTTTCTTCGTGTAGTTTTGCAGTGTTTGTTAAGAATAGTACGGGTGAGAATGTTAGGAGATGCAGTAATGTTAAAATCACAATCCTACAGTTTTGAAAAGGAAATACATGCAAATGTGAGTTATTTGTTAAAGACCCTGTAAGGTGAAAATAAATCTGTATTTACATTTTATTGTATGACAGGTCACTGTGTTGTGAACCGCCAGGTCAAATTTCAGCCAAATCAAACATCTTAAGGTTTATAAAATTAAGCTTCAAAATCATGAAAAATGAGGCAGTAAAATCTGCTGCAGGATGTTGTGGGCGTGTCTGTTCAATGAGCTGAGGCCACGCCCACTCAGGAGAAATTTGATCCCTCGATTGATAAATGTTTTAGTCTCCCCATGTTCTGGGTCATTCTGCATGCTGACCGCTCGTGTGTGTGTGAGAGAGATTTACCTTCCTTGCAAGGAATAAAACCTATTTGTCAGCCGGCAGACATCTCTGTTTCTTTTCTCATCAGCAGCATAGAAAAATTGCCACAACACCACCCACATGAAACCCAGCCAGGAAAGAGGTGAAAAACTTTCTAACGGTCTAAATCCAAAATCCAGTCACCTGTAGATGTCAGTGTTTTCACATGTTTACAGCAACCATATTCCAACATATCTAGTGTGTTCAGACACAAATAATGGATTTCACTTTACAGGGTCTTTAACAAGGAATACAAAAATTTTCTGTATTTTTGGTCATAAGGAAAAATGCGTCCAGTCACACTGTAGAGATAAGAAATGCTGAGTCGACACCAGAAATTTAGTTCTTCTGAATGACACACAAAAGGAATGACCAGTCCATGGATGTTGTGGAAACCATTCCCAGCCATGATGGCAGGATTTAAAAAGTTCATGCACAGATCACCAGACAAGATGTTGCTAAGGTGTATTCGAGACCTGTTTCAGAATTAGCATTAGTTGTTAGTATAGAGTTGTTGTGGTATCATAAAATACCAGGCCCTAAATACCCATTAAACACCCCTGATTTTCAATCTGTTTCTTTGATTACCTGTTGCATTTTAAAGCTGAACTGTGCTGCTCTAACAGAAGTGTTGTGTTTCCACACAGAATACTTGGATAAAATAGTACAAATACACTTCCAGTTACAGCAGCCCTTCTAGAGCTCCTGTAAAATAATGTCCAGGTTATTTTTTTAATGTCTTCTTCCATTTTGAATTTTGATGCATTTTGTAAAAGGATTGAATGTGAGTGGGTGAGAGGAGTGAGTAGTGTCTTACTCTGCTTGCTGGACTTGTAGAAGCATGTATAAGTTTTTGGTCTGACCGTTTTCTTTTGCCGTGTGCTTTTCAAACACCTAGAGCTATACCGTAAACTGTGGGAGAATTTTAGGAAGGTTTAACAGCATAAAAAAGTGAATATTGGACTTGGCTTTTGCTGTCGGTCTCTATTATAAGGAACATGTGCTGAAGGAAATCTGTATGTGACATATTTCTTGTCTAAATAACAGTATAATTTTATTGTGTGTATATTATTGTGGCCTCTGCATCCTGATAGGGGTCTCTCATAATGAGGCTGTGTTAAATACCCAGCCTTACAATGATGTGTGAAAGAATTCAGTGACACTAATGACTGAAGTTCATGGACAAGTCTGACCAATTTTGTCTTTATTAAAAAAAAAATGCCTAAACTGAACATAATCTTAACCTTTTATTTTCTACCACAGGACAAGTCCGCAAGAGCATATCTTTATATTTTTACACGCTGTAGTGCCATTTTTTTGGAGTCTTTGAATTGCTTCATCAATACAACCCTAAGAACCTAAATTTGAATGCAAAAAAACCCACAGCTATCATAGCTATATCCCTCACCTGGATTGTGATTGTATATTATGCACAAGATCATTTCAAACCACAAAAAAAAAAAAAAAAAAAAAAAAAAAATGTGTTTTGAATGTGTTCATAACTTTATTTTTTAAAAACACATCTTTATAAATGGTGGAAAAAGTGAAAATAAAATGAAATTGTGCTCAATTTGTAAAAAGATAGCATGTTTAAAAGTGAATAAACTGTTACAGTAGTGCAGTCAAATCTCTAAGTGTGTCAGATACCTTTGAGCATACAAAAGTTTGCAGAATAACAAGTGCAACTCCTGACTTTTAAGAAGAAACGCAATTCATGCAGACAAACGTCAATGTTCACTTAAAGTAGGAAGTGCAGTGAACGACTGAAATTGTGCACTTTTTCCTACATTTTTGCAAAAGAAGGAAGGATATTTCTGGAAACAACAGAACTCCGGGACTCACTGAATGTGTGATATGTTAGTGTTACTTCTCTGGGTTTTATATGCAAAAAGAATTATTGCTCTATTTCGTTTGGTTGTGACTTTACTCCCAGTTAAAAATAAAGATGCAAATGAGAGTGGCGGCGCTCCCACAGGCTTAAAGGGGTTAAACACTACAGTAAGTGCATTAAAATCGATATTGACATGTGGTTTTTGACATTCAAACAAGTTTGGAAACAAAATACAGACTTGTAGTATTTGTTTTATTTCTGACTTAAACTTTTACCCAGACACACAATGGAGAGGTCATGGAATCAAATTTAAATTTATTGATACAAAGTCTTGAAGTACAGATGAGAATTACACTCAAGTAGTAATATAGTACATAGTCTTGAAATCTAAATACCACTAAGATTTTAAGTCAACACTTGATTTTCAACACTGCAACTGTTGAAAGAAATGAATCATGAAACTTGACAAAGTTACACAAGCTCAAATACCTAGCATGTTTACAAATGGAAAAACAATAAAAAAATATTCCTTAATGAATTGAAAAGATCCATCAAACGGCATCTGCATGTTCTAGCTAATGCTATATTGTTAACTACTCTCTCCATGTTCCCAATGCATTGGCCTTCAGGTCAAAGTCTACTCTTTGGATATTGGTATCAGTTTGTTTTGAACATAACAAAAAGTTGAAAAATTCACTTGAAATATCTGTCTTAGCTACCTGCAACAGTAATGACTCTTGTTGATCTGTCACAAGTTCTTTAAACGCCTCTTGGATGTGAATGTCAGATTTTTGCACTTCAGCCAAAAATTGTTGGTCGGCTGTCTTTATGTCACAATTTAAACTGAAGGTGACATTTGGATCCTTTAAAGAAGAACTGCTTATCAGCTCATCACTATCAGTGCCGTTAATGTGCAAGTAGATTTTCTTTGCGTCCAATGCCAACACCACACTTACAAGCACATTTAGTACAGAGATGTCTTCAAGAAGAAGTTCTTGGTCAAGTCCAGATTTTGCCAGTGCTTGGTCTTCAATTTTCATCTTCTTCAAGTATCTTTGTGAGAAATCAAACAATAAAATCACATCACACTGCATGAAATCTATCATTGTGAATTTTTTCACAGAGGCATATTTGTTCTGCCTACCTCTCTGTCAGCTTTCTCATCCTGTCAGGGTTGTTAGCAGCGTGAGGAACCAGCCTCAGGTACTGACTTGTTGTGTAGACATGTGGTGGGTAGTACCCCCCTAGATCTTTGAAGAATAAACCTGGGATGGGTCCTGAGTCTGGCACCCACTCTCCTCTTGCCTGTTTAGCCAGGGTGTCAAACAGCACAGCCAGGGACAGAGCCACCACCCCCACCCCGCCATAAGAGACCCTGCCCTCCCTGCCAAAGGTTCTCCTCAGGTTCTGGGTGAAGTCCTCCAGCTGTTTGGGGTTCAGGGAGGACTGAACTTCTGTGTAGTGGTCCCTCAGGTGACGTGAAGAGTTGATGGACAGCATGTTAGTGAAGAGAGGACTGAGGTTGTAGTCTGGGAAAGGGCAGATG
This sequence comes from Cheilinus undulatus, assembly GCF_018320785.1. Taxonomy (NCBI): domain Eukaryota; kingdom Metazoa; phylum Chordata; class Actinopteri; order Labriformes; family Labridae; genus Cheilinus; species Cheilinus undulatus. Next base: position 38,546,797 of record NC_054877.1, on the reverse strand, counting down.
TCTCGAGCTACAGAGGCCAGTGGAGAGGTAACAGGGCATATAAAGTTTCCCATCTCGCTGAAATTTTGCAGGTTAAAGATTTGTAATTAAGAAAAGCTTCGAGCTACTAAACACTGATTGCTTTCCATGTGTATTTAAGCACTGTTGGATTATGACATCACATCTGTGAGTAATTATTCACCCGCTTCCCCCACATGTGACTGCCAGTTGTCTCTTGACCTGATGTTGGATCTGATAGTAATCCCACCAAAGTAATCATTAACCTTGACCTCGTGCAATGAATGTTCAAACTGATTTATAATAAGCTCAGGTAAAAGGAAAAATACCTTTCTGTTGCATTCATTCATTCATTCATAATTATTTTTTGTTATTTTGAATGCAAAATAGGATTGTTTTGAAGAGATAAAACAGTAATTCTACCATGTTGTAAAGTTTTAACATGATGTCACCAGGTTCAATAAATTGTGTACCTTCCTGCAGGTATATTTACTCAAAAATGGAAGTAGTGTTGGACAACTACTGCTGCATGAACCATGGTCCTGTACTGCTCAAGCCTCTTGATGGCCATCCTCCAGGCTTGTGCCAGGCCCATGCCCCTGCCCCATCTCTCCAGGTATCCTCCCAGTTGCTCCCTACACGACACACATGGTCAACCGCCGTGTCTGGACCAGCACACCAGGTCCCGGGCACCCATTATGCAGTGAGCTCGATCAGCCAGGAAAAGTGCATCAGGTACCTGTAAAAGCATAGCTGCACAGTCTTGCCAACGATACCCAAAGATGAGAAGATATTTGAAGAGAAGTTGTCACACTGGAGTCCAGTCAGTGCCTCTTGCCATGAGTCTGCATCGAGGCCTCACAAGGGTATAGCAAGACTGGAAGGACCGAGGATTGAAAAAACTCTGACTTTCGTGCACATTCTCACATACAGGGAATGCCACACTGTCTTGCTCAGCAAACCCATTGCCCCATGTGTGTGTCCCAAGTCTGCAGTTGATCTCATTCCCATAGTCAGCAGATCGATGGATTAGCTGCCAGGGTAGGTGAACTGCTCTACAACATCCACGCTCCCACCTTTAGCATCCAAGGCATCCCCAGATGCCTGGATCTTTGTTTTAGCCCAAGATAAGTGCATTCCTAAAAGGGGACATATTTTACCCTTTTAAGACAAGTTTATGTTGTTCTCAGAGGTCCCCAAAACATGCCTGTAAAGACCGTTGCTGTAAAAATACTCCAGTATTGGATTTGTGCATGTCTACAAACCCTCTGTGTCAGCCCTGCTCAGAACAAGCTGTTTCTGTGCCTGTGGCTTCTGACTAAAGTAAGTAAAGGTCCAAGCATTAACTGGACCTAAAGATGATGTTTTTTCAATGTGAGAGGCCCCACACATGGTGAGAATAATCATTGATTTTATTGTTTTGTTGGTACAGTTTTGGAAAAGAACAAGAGGATCAATAAAGCACTCACTCTAACATATTCTGTTCAAAAACTACCAGAGTCTCAGCCTGGCCCTGACTCTCAAAATGACAAATCTTGTGTGATCAAATGCCACTTTAGAGTGAACTAGGTAATGCGGCTAGCTGTTAGCCTCCTGCTAAGTCTGTTGTGGTTGCCATTTCGCTCCAGCTCTTCTGAGGTCTGCTTTGTGGTACACTTTGTCAAACACTTGTTTTGTTGAGGGCCATAGCCATGTTTATGAAATGAGTGGGGTTCAGAATTTTTTCTCTTAAAGAGGGGGTATTACACTTTTCTTACACTTTTCTTTTCTTACGCTTTTTAAAACATAAATATAAAGTCACAATGTTGGGTGTCCATACTCCACGTATGCAAATTTTCAAACCGCAAGATAAACGTATGCGGCAGTAGTCTTGGAATTAGCGTGTAAACTGATGAAAACGGTTTGTTGAAAATCTCTCAGAGATCCTCCCGAGACGAGATTTCGATGGCCCAAACTGATGAGGTCATCGCAATAGGATCTCCTGACTGGTTCGTGGTTCGTCCGTGCTGCCGGCAAAGCGGAACAGACTGCCCCCAAAAACAAGGCTTTTTAGCCAATTAGCAACACAGTAATTAAACATTTACTAAACAGATAGGTCCTGCTCTATCCTTCGCTGCTGCTGGTCCCCCCTCTCTCCAAACTATCAGGGTCAGACTCCAGGTCTAACAAATACAGACGTATATCAAATTTTGCCATATTTTACTCAGTCGAACCGGTTCATTCAAAGTTTTCAACTACTAACATAACAACATTAGCCACATTGGAGGGGGCGGGCACAAAACATTGAGTCCTGCCGCTGGCCAGCCTCTGGAAAATCGGCCAATCGGAGGAAAGCAGGTCCGGGGAGCGGGGGCTGTCAAAGAGACAGCAGCGAAAACAAAGCGTTTCAGACGGAGGTCAAAAAATAAGGGTTTTCAGGACGCCAGTGTGAGAAACATGAGTTTTTGAGCTGTAAACCATGTAAAGCTACTACGTGGGTATCAGAGAGATGGTGTAAAGCTTTGAAAAAAGGCAAAAGCTTTGAAAAAAGGCAAAATACCCCCACTTTAAGATATGGTACTCAAACCATTTTGTAACATGCAAAATACTGACCATGGAGTAAGAGCAAACCAAGGCCCATAACATTTTCCCAAATGAACTCTAATATACATATAATGATGACATATTTGAGGATTAAAATGTGTAATGTGAAATGAAAAAACAGATTTAAGATGTTCTCTGTTTAATGTTACTTCCTGTTTCCTGTCTTGGCGCATATATCTGCACCCACAGCCTTCCATTGTTGTTATGAAATTTTAAACAAGATAAAACAGGAGATACATCACACAGTGATGAACCTTTGATTAATTTGCTGTTATTTGTAGGTTGTAGTTGGCGGCGCTGCATAAACATGTTTGAATATGTATCTGTCTCTGTGGAGCTGAACAGTGTGATGCTTTGTCAAAGCTCCATGAAGTGTGCGCTCTAAATCTTTGTAAAGAAGTTAAAAGGCAAAGCTTTAATGCTCCCCTTGTTATGAGGTAGACCTATCACCTCAAATGTGTTTAAAGTGTGCCATATTAACCAGTGTCAAATTAACTGGTGACAGTCTGGGGGCGTGGCTTCTTGAAATGTTTAATATCTACCATCTTGAGTCAGAGCGCCTCCGATCAGGTCAGAGAGGGAAAAAGTCACTCTGAACACACCCCAGAATAAAATATCATCTTTAGAACCATCTGATAATCAGGCCTTGACTGACTCTGGTTGTAAGAGGGGATTTAGGCTGACAATCAGCACGATTATCGTCTAGAGTGTGACCCACTTTAGCAACATCCTAGAAAAAAAATATACAGCCAGAAAACTAGGATTTTATTGTTTGCTTATTTCTTCATTTTATCAAAGTTTACAGGCAAGCAGGTAGCTGTGTGTGCATAACCTTGGTGTTGCCAGTAAAACAGTGATAGAGGCGTATGTTCAAGCTGAACTGGCTTACTTTTAGGGACATTTATGGGAACATGACTGAAGGGAACATATAAGACTCCCATCAGATAAAACATGTTTGGTAGAGGTGCCAAAACAAATTCAGAGAGTTTGTCAGTCTGTTAATTTAATGATCTGATGCACATTACAAGCTGAACTGTGCTGCTCTAACAAAGCATTCTCTAAACTTCAAGTACTGATTAAGCTGTCTGAATACTGAGATAAAATAGTATAAATACACTTTAAATTAATCATTAAATTAACAGACTGAAAACTCTCTGAATTTGTTTTGGCACCTCTACCAAACATGTTTTATCTGATGGGAGTCTTATATGTTCCCTTCAGTCATGTTCCCATAAATGTCCCTAAAAGTAAGCCAGTTCAGCTTGAACATACGCCTCTATCACTGTTTTACTGGCAACACCAAGGTTATGCACACACAGCTACCTGCTTGCCTGTAAACTTTGATAAAATGAAGAAATAAGCAAACAATAAAATCCTAGTTTTCTGGTTGAATCTCTTTTTTCAGGATGTTGCTAAAGTGGGTCACACTCTAGACGATAATCGTGCTGATTGTCAGCCTAAATCCCCTCTTACAACCAGCCAGTCAAGGCCTGATTATCAGATGGTTCTAAAGATGATATTTTATTCTGGGGTGTGTTCAGAGTGACTTTTTCCCTCTCTGACCTGATCGGAGGTGCTCTGACTCAAGATGGTAGATATTAAACATTTCAAGAAGCCACGCCCCCAGACTGTCACCAGTTAATTTGACACTGGTTAATATGGCACACTTTAAACACATTTGAGGTGATAGGTCTACCTCATAACAAGGGGAGCATTAAAGCTTTGCCTTTTAACTTCTTTACAAAGATTTAGAGCGCACACTTCATGGAGCTTTGACAAAGCATCACACTGTTCAGCTCCACAGAGACAGATACATATTCAAACATGTTTACGCAGCACCGCCAACTACAACCTACAAATAACAGCAAATTAATCAAAGGTTCACCACTGTGTGATGTATCTCCTGTGTTATCTTGTTTATAATTTCATAACAACAATGGAAGGCTGTGGGTGCAGATATATGCGCCCAGACAGGAAACAGGAAGTAACATTAAACAGACAACATCTTAAATCTGTTTTTTCATTTCACATTACACATTTTAATCCTCAAATATGTCATCATTATATGTATATTAGAGTTCATTTGGGAAAATGTTATGGGCCTTGGTTTGCTCTTACTCCATGGTCAGTATTTTGCATGTTACAAAATGGTTTGAGTATCATATCTTAAAGTGGGGGTATTTTGCCTTTTTTCAAAGCTTTACACCATCTCTCTGATACCCACGTAGTAGCTTTACATGGTTTACATGGTTTACAGCTCAAAAACTCATGTTTCTCACACTGGCGTCCTGAAAACCCTTATTTTTTGACCTCCGTCTGAAACGCTTTGTTTTCGCTGCTGTCTCTTTGACAGCCCCCGCTCCACGGACCTGCTTTCCTCCGATTGGCCGATTTTCCAGAGGCTGGCCAGCGGCAGGACTCAATGTTTTGTGCCCGCCCCCTCCAATGTGGCTAATGTTGTTATGTTAGTAGTTGAAAGCTTTGAATGAACCGGTTCGACTGAGTAAAATATGGCAAATTTTGATATTCATCTGTATGTGTTAGACCTGGAGTCTGACCCTGATGGTTTGGAGAGAGGGGGGACCAGCAGCAGCGAAGGATAGAGCAGGACCTATCTGTTTAGTAAATGTTTAATTACTGTGTTGCTAATTGGCTAAAAAGCCTTGTGGGGGCAGTCTGTTCCGCTTTGCTGGCAGCACGGACGAATCCATGAACCAGTCAGGAGATCCTATTGCGATGACCTCATCAGTTTGGGCCATCGAAATGTCGTCTCGGGAGAATCTCGGAGAGATTTTCAACAAACCGTTTTCATCAGTTTACATGCTAATTCCAAGATTACTGCGTTTATCTTGCGGTTTCAAAATTTGCATACGAAATGAGTCTTCATGTACTGTTTCTGCTTGTGAGCATTGGATAGGGTGGCCAAATAGTAGGTTTATGCATGACTGCAAGCCTCTGGAGGATCCGACACCTTGAGGTTGGTGGGACTCCAGAGGCGCCAGCAGCTTAAAATATTTGTTCGCTGCTTTGTAATGACATTTTAGCATCTGCTTTCTTAATCTGATGAGTTTGTCTGTCAGAAACCTTCCTCATTATGTCTTTATCTGCATGAACCCGTCTGTGCTCTGAATCAGCCAGAAATGTCTTCACAGTATGATGATCACACGTAATTTTTCATGAAATATCTAATGTTTTCATTTCTTTTCCAAGGCATTACACTATTTGACGTTTTACAGCAGCAGAGAGATCCTTTTTCTTTCCCATATTTCTGAAATCTGTGGCCTGCTTAATAATGTGGAACATCCTTCTTAGGTAGTAATCCTTAATTGGGCTCACCTGGCAAACTAATTATCACAGGTGTCTGAGATTGATTTCAGTGATCCAAAGAGCCCTGAGACACAATACCATCAATGTTTGATTAAAAAACAAAAATTTGAATGTTTATGACACTAAAATCTAATTTGCATAATAATTTGGTGCGCAGTGTAATAAGCTGGTGTAAAAGGAAACTTACCTTTCCGTAGCATTCATTCATTCATGATTATTTTTTGTTTGGAGAGGAAATAGCATTGTTCTGAAGGGATAAATCAATAATTCCACCCTGCTGTACAGTTCTCAATATACAGTATCAGTCAAAAGTTTTGACACACACTGCGCACGCACAGCTTGATAGCGGCCATATCACGTGTTTGTTGCTCTGATTGGCCCGTAGAGATGTGACAGACAAAACGTTCATCCAATCACACGCCGAGTTTTTTTCAAAGCCTCTGCCTTTTCTCAAACATTTCCTGTTGAAGCTTTCCGTGGTTAAAACTGTGTCAGGTTAAAACCTTAATAAAAAGGTCAAAGTGTTGTTTTTACTCTTTATTTCATACAGAAGCATGGTCCAGTTCTGTTAAAACTGCTGCTATACTGAAGCTATGTCCGAGGTTATCACCGTAGTTGAGGCAGCCATTGCGAATGTCTTTCAGTACGAGGACGCCCTGTCTGTAGCAACGGCCTTGTTCTCCTCTAATGACGCTGACTGGTCTGAACAGTGTTGTTTGGCACAAGCGTTGTAGATTGGAGCTTTTGAAGATGGATTTGCTTGATGACTGAGATGGAGTCTGGGAAGTCCATCAAGAGGCATCTAGCTGCAGTCCTCTACGGAGGGGCGATTTGGGCTCATCTATTGCAGACCTCGACTATCAGGTGACCTTGACCATGGGGCAGGAAGTGATGTACCAACCATTGTTGAGTTTTTCCTTAGTTTGTGATGTGTTATTTTAATTATATCCCCCCCCCCATTTCCCTAACCCTTAGGGTTCCAGTGTCTAACAGGATTGTGTAAATAGAGTAAACATTAGCCTTCTGTCTGTGAGAGCTGATGGGAGTGGGCTGCAGTTTTGACACATAAACTTTCCAGAGATCAGGGAACAGTTCCATCTTTATTTGACTTTAGAATAAACAATGAGTAAATGAATAATCTATAATTATTTTGTTACAAATTTTTTGTATTATAAAGCTGAGATCTACTTTTTTCATGGCTATAAAAATATCAAGACAGCAAAAGAGCAATTACATTTTTTATTGTATTTTCATAGTTCTTCATTAGAAGATTTGAAACAGTAAATCAGTCATCCCATCTTCTTAGAGCATCGACCTTCAGGTCAAGATCCCCTCTTTGAGCAACCACTAAGTCTTGATCACGTCTAAAATCAAACATGTTGCCGTTGATGACATCCAACCACACCAGTCTGGCAGCGTAGTGTATCCATGTTTTTGGAATGCCCCTATGTGGGAAACATGCCATGTAAGATGCACGTGTTGCATTTGATTTTTGCACCTCATCCAGAAAGTCTTTACTGGAACTCTCTGGATCACAGTTGAGACTGAAGGACATAATATTTTCAGGTGGAATCAATCGTTTCTTTCTGGCCTTTCCTATGTGAGCAGCATCACCTTGAGTTTTATTGGACCCCTCCGCAGAGACTGGCTTTGTCTTCTGCTCATGGACAGAATCAGCTCTTTCCGCAGAGTTGGTAATTCGGAGGAGGTGAGTGTTCAGGTGGTGTAGAAATAACTCCCCAAGTGCGCTGTTGACCCCATGGATGTCTTCACCAAACCGACTTTTGAGTTTCTCTTCTGGTTTGTCTTTCAGCTGCTGGATGTACCTGGTTAGATACACACAAACACAGACAACAGAAGGGCAACATTTAAAAATTCAATCTTTTATCTGACTAGTTAAATATTCAGTAATTGTAAAGGAAAGAAAATACTTTCTTCAAATTGTTTGCTCAAGGGCTGCAGTAATTGATTCATTTTGTAATCGAGTACTCTATCGATTCTTCTGGCGATTAATTAGGTACTCTAATAAGAAATATTGCATTTTTTTTACGAATCACTTTTGCTTTTTTAAGAGAAAAAGTGTTAGACAAATGAGAACAGAAGATTGGTCCCTTAAATTAACTACTTCTATATTAAAAATTGGTATTAACAGATTCAGGAAGTTGAATAATTACATTAGATTATGCCATATTTGGGGTTTTAGGGATCCTCTTCCAGGAAATGTTTGGTGCTAACACTTTATTTTTTCTATTGTAGTCTATTTCTATTCTCCAATTGGCCATTAAAGTGAAGGGACACTTAATCATTTTAACATCCTCTAGTTCAGTTGGGCCGTGGGCCCCCCCAGGGGGGTGCAAGGTCATGTTAGGTGGGGTGCAACAAGGCAAGGCTAAGCAACACAAGCTGATGACTTCAACACAAAAACAAAAGCAGTCCACTGATGTCACCTCAGATTCAACAGTGTCATTTTAAAGCTTTGGCCGTACTCTTTCCTTTTACAACATCCTTTGTTTTTTCTGCTGCTGCTGCAATTAAGACAAAAAACAAACCAAAGCTGGACATCAAAAATGCCCTGAGATTGTCAGTCTCACATCTGTATCCACAACTCCAAAAACCCCCCACAGTAGTTGCTGAAAGTACTGAAGGACTTACAAATCCTAGAGATGTTTGTATTGTGTTGTTTTTCAGCAAACTGTTAATCTTCGGAGAGTCAGAATTTTAAAACTGAATTTTTTTGGTTTTATGTTATGGTCAATTTTAAAAAAAAAGAAGAAAGGAATATGTTTTCAAAAGTTGTGAATGCCGGTGTGTTTGTCATAAATTTTTGTTTTTACATGTTGATATGCACAATGAGGGGTGGGGGTGGGGGGGTGGGGGGGGGGGGGGGGGATATTTTCATCTGCCAAAGGGGGCCCGACAAAAACAGTTTGGGAACCACTGTTCTAGTTTATGCATAAATGTAATATTTCACATTCTAGCAAGAATACAGCTCCATCATTCACATAGCGGTCTGATGATGTCTGAACGGTGAACCTTTAGATTACAGGAATATGGTCGATTTTTCAAACAGTGTTCACTTTTGCACATTTTGTTTGTGAGTTCATGCACCATAAAAATATGACATTTTAAGACCATCCACTGACATGGAGAACACATTTTAAGATTTTAAGGGATAAAGCTGCCTCTGTGACCTGTTGAATCCTGACTATATGATGATGAACTTTAACCTATTTAGTATCAGTCACTGTCTGTGGCAATAGCGTGTTTCTCTTTAATTGGTGTCACTTTATTATCAATATAAGTCTTATCAAATTATTTGGGATGCTGAAACATTTTGAGAAATACGCTGTAATCAAGATGTCAGTGCATTGTGTTTAAATAATTTATAATTAAATGTATAATGTGCGCACGTGGTAGAGAGGGAGAGAGAAAGAAAGAGAGAAGACGCCTGACGGTTTTCTGTGAAACCGTTGGGTCAATCAGAGAAGTTTATGAAATGCCCTGAAGTCCACAGACATAATCTGAGTGCTGTCTCACACCAGAGGGTCATGCAGGCAGCGTGTAAACCTGGAGATCTGCATAGGGTCACCGGTGCAGGCATAGCGCTATATTTTTCATGAAGCCACAGGCACTGGCTGCATAACACAGGACACGTGCCCGTCAACATTACTGCATCAACTTCTCTTCCCTCGTGATTTTCACGCCTCAAATCATGCATGTTGTGTAATAGTAACAACAAAAACAAGTGCATTGTGCCACACAAATAGCGGTCTGTGTGAAACACAGCACACCGTGTAATACACGCCGTGATGTCCAGGTCTATAGCGCAGGCATATATGGATACAGGACTGATTTAAGCGAAGCTTTGAGGCAGATAATTTGTCTCGAGGAATGCTTTTTTAATCAAATCACTCGAATAGAGGAATCATTTCAGCCCTAGTTTGCTCACAAATGTTCGGTAGAACATTTGAGAATTAAAACATCCAATTGTTACCTGTTAAGCAATTAAAGAAATATTCAACCTGTCAGGCATTGAAAAGTTATGTATTAGTGGATGCTTTAACAAGACACTCCTGCTGGTGTATCTCATTACGTTACTTTGATACAGAGCAGTTTATGTCCTAAAGCAGGGATTCTCAAACTTTTCAGCCCACAACCCCCAAAAATAAAGGTGCAAGAGACCAGGGATCCCCACAGTACCTGAAGGTGGTTGAGCACAGCCATGCACATTCAAGAATAGTCATGTGCAGACAAGGCCATCCATGAGGGGGATGAAGGGGGAGGTTTCTAGAACCAGCCAAACTGGAGGCCCATGGAGGTCAGCTAAATCATTGTCCATTGTAAAAGTTAAGCTGTGATATCCATATTTCGTTTTACTGTTTTTTTTAACCTGAATACTAAACACTCTTATCAAAGCAAAAAAAAAAAAAAAAATCAATTTGTGCTGTACCATATAGCCATCTTAAAGACCCTGTACATTTCATTCAAATGAAACTTCTCTAAGTTTTTAAAATCATGAAAAATGAGGCCTTAAAATCTGCTCCAGGATGGTGTGGGGGTGTCTGTTGAGTGAGCTGAAGCCACGCCCACTCAGGAAAAAATACGATCCTCTCAAATTAAAAAAATGCTACAATCTGAATTAAGAACAGCTGTCACACCATTAGCCTGCCACCTGACCTTTTGTTGACCTTAGAAGAAGAGAGGAAGTCTGTTTTCTGGCACAAATCTCTGTAATGATGCTTTAAATGATCCATAGACCACTGTGGCTCATAGATTTGACAAATTTACTCCACAATGAACAAAAAAAAACAGCCCTTAATGACTGTTAACTTTCAATAAAGGCAGTGACATCAGCTTACAACAGCCTGTACTGAGATAAACTGCTCTGTGATTTTATATTGTTTTGTTAGAGGGACGGGGTCATTCCCTACTGTGGTCTCATGACATCATGAGCACATGTATTAGTCCCATCAGCAAGGAAAAAGGTGAAAAACTTTCTAACAGTCTAAATCCAGAATTCAGTCACATGTAGCTCTCAGTGTTTTCACATGTTTACAGCAACCATATTCCAACATATCTAGTGTATTAAGACAAAAACATTGGATTTCACTTTACAGTGTCTTTAAAAATGTGAATCCCTTTTTTCAAGAACAGAATTGCAATGGGTTAAACACGGCTAAAATTGGTTAAAAATGACAAAATTGGTGGAAAATGTGGTGAAATGGGATTAAAGTGGCAACAACGGGCAGGAAATGTGGTGAAATAGGATTAAAAATGGGAAAAATTGGTTTAAACTGGCAACAATGAGTTAACTGAGGCAGCAAAATGGGCAGAATTAGAAGAAATTGCTTAAACTGTCAAAAAATGGCATTAGAGATGGGGAAGCATGGTCAAAATTGTTGTAAAAAGTGGTCAAAAGACGTAAATAGTGGCAATAGTAGGTCAACAGAGGCAACAATGGGCAGAAAGTAGCAAGAATTGGTTTATAAGTGGCAAAAGTGGTTAAAAAAAGTGGTGGATAGGGTTTAAAATGGACAACATGGCTTTAAATTGGAAAAATGGACAGAAAGGGTAGTTAAATGGAATTTAAAAAATGACAAAGGGGTTTAAAGGAGAAAAAATAGCTGGAAAGGTGGTGAAAAAGGATTAAAGAGTGGTGAACATTGGTTTAAATGGGCAAAAATAGGCAGAAAGTGGCAGAAAAGGGTTAAACTGGCAAAGTGGCAGAAATGTGGTTAAAATGGATGTGAAAGGGGCTTACTAGCTGCAACAGTGGGTTGACAGAGGCAACAATAGGCAGAAAGTGGCAAGAGTTGGATGGAAAAAGTGGTAAAACAGTGACAAAAATAAATACTTTCAATACTGGAACCCAGTAATAGTTTCTACACTTTTCAGCTCCAAAATGACAGAACTGTGAGCCAGGACACTCACACCAAAGCTACTGATAAAACACACACACTTTGACGTCATCAATAAATCACTCCTGGGGAGGGACCATTCTTGGTTTGTCAGGGGCCCGGCCGATCTGTGGGTGAGTTTTCGCATGATATCATAGGTACCAGAAAAACAATAGGAGCCCAGCTACATGGGCTTAGACTGAGAGGACCAAAGATTTAAGGTGTGATCGATTAAAAACAGAGGAAAGAGGAATGAATGTGAGAGATCAAAACATTAACAGGAGGGCAAAAGCAGTAAGATGTGGTAAGAGAAACAGATTGTGAGTCAATAAAAACAGTTAATTATGAATAAAGAGTAAAATCATGATAAAATAAGCTCTATAAATATAGAGACAGTAAAATAATTAAATACAATGGCGAAAGTATAAAAAGGAAACATATAAAGATACAAGCACTAAAGAGAGGAAGGCAATAGAAATTAGAAAAAGCCAAAACTTGTAACAAGGGTAAACATTTGTGAGAGGATAAAAAAACAATAAGAAAATCATCTCAAATAAAATCAAGTCTGTAAAAATGAATTTTAAGATCACTTACTGACACAACTAATTACCCTAATAGTTGCAAAATGTTCCTCCAGCTGTTTTTCATTGCTATTGCTTGCTTTTCCATCCTTCAGCTGTCCCGTCCCTACTTTTTTTGACATGTTTCTGCCATTAAATTTAAAATAAGCTGATCATTTTTGTGAAATGGTAAAATGTCTCAGTTTCAGCATCTGATATGAGTAAAATACGTTTCTATGAGAATTGCAAATCATTGCATTCTATTTTTGCCTGGCAGTGTCCCAACTTTTTTTTTTATCAGGGTTGCAATTTTCATCTTTAAATTATATAAAATAAAAGTTTTTGTTAACCTTTTATTCACTTCCTGATGTAACTACTTTTTTTTTTTAGTCTAATTTCAGGATCTTTTGGGGGGCAAAGAGAGGATTATCATCTTTGTCAGATACAGATCAAATGCAAAGTATTTATATGTCATATCTTGGCTTTTTTGAGCCAGCTTACTTAAAGAAAACCTTTTGGAGCCTACTGAGCCTGGTTTTATTAAAGGTGGCAGTACTGCTTGGGTCGTGGTGTCCACCATGTGCCATGTAGTGGTTATGTAACTTATCATAGTCCAAAAAAGAAATGCTTATTTTTTTCAAATACAGAAGCTTTCATGATAAATTCTGTGACACCTAAAGCCCATGCAGTACCTACCTCTCTGTCTCCTCTCTCATCCTGTCAGGGTTGTTAGCAATGTAAGGAACCAGCCTCAGGTACTCGCTGATCGTGTAGACATGTGGTGGGTAGTACCCTCTCGGATCTTCGAGGAATAAACCTGGGATGGGTCCTGAGTCCGGCACCCACTCTCCTCTTGCCTGTTTAGCCAGGGTGTCAAACAGCACAGCCAGGGACAGAGCCACCACCCCCACCCCGCCATAAGAGACCCTGCCCTCCCTGCCAAAGGTTCTCCTCAGGTTCTGGGTGAAGTCCTCCAGCTGTTTAGGGTTCAGGGAGGACTGGACTGCCATGTAGTGGTCCCTCAGGTGACGTGAAGAGTTGATGGACAGCATGTTGTTGAAAAAGGGACTGGGGTTGTAGTCTGGGAAAGGGCAGACGTCTCGAGCTACAGAGGCCATACGGGCCGCATCCTCAGCCGGGCACTGCAGGTTCCCCATCTTGATGATCTCTGTGAAAAACAGTCCAGCTGTGTTTGATTGCTGCTTTAGAAGCTTAGCTCTGAGTCAGCAGTGTATGCCTGACCTCAATGTCAACAGTGCTCAGTCAGCAATGACAAAGGCATCTGATCTGATTCCAACAAACACGGCCCACTTTCAGCGAGATTTAAGGGACAACGAAAACAAGTTACATAAAAGATTCCCAGCAGACAGATAAGACATGCAAACATGACCGGATTTTTGATTTGATCTTACCCATTATTGATCTTGTCCTTAAAGCTACATTGAGACATACAAAAAATCCAAAAAGACTGGCTGTATCCAGTCCTGTAAATTTATCCTATTTGTGTTGACATTTTAGGAACTGTTAATTTAAAACAGGTAGGGATGTCAAAGTAAAAGCCCGGGGAATAAATCTGACCCATGCCAGGGTTACACAGGCCAGCAAGATCACATATTCTATCTCTATAATAGCTGTCACACTGGTATGAGGTCTGCAGATTTACTCCAATATAGAAATATAAACTTCACTTTGATGATTTGAAATATCCTTAAGTCACAAACATTTGAAAAGTAAAGACTGATTCCGACTTGTTATTTGATATTTTGACCTTTTCAGTTCATAATCTTATATTTTATCTCATATTTTGATCTTTTAAAACTCATGATTTGGACTTTTATCTCTTCTTCTGACTTTTAAAACTCATTATTTTGAAATTTATCTCATGTTCTGACTTCTGAAACTCATGATTTGAAATTTTATCTCATATCTTGACTTAACACGTGTTGTTTTGAGTTTTATCTTATATTGGAATTTCAACACCCATGTTTTTAATTTATGTCATATTTTGACTTTTAAACCTATGATTCTGAGTTTTATATCGTATTCGGGCTTTTAAACTTAATGATTTCCAATTTTATCTCTTATTTTGATGTTGGAAACTCATGATTTGATTTTTCAACTTTTATCTTGATTTTTAACATTTGTTATTTTTAATTATATCTCATATTTTGACATTAGAATGTATGATTTGGAATTTATCACATTTTTGCATTTAAAATGTATTATTTTGGGGGCATGTCTGCTCTATTGTTGTCAAAATTAGATGTACATTTAATTTTCAAAACCAAGATTAGGAAAAAATATATATATTTTTGAGATAATGAAGTATTTTTACAATTTTTAACAAGAAATCAAATTCAGAATCTCAATGTTTAAAAAAGTCAAAAAATTACAATTTAAGATTTCACAGTGATGGACTAGCAGATTTCTGAGTTTCTGTTTAAGTCATTTCAGACTAAGGTCTTATTCTCCACAGGGGGGCAGCAGATGCTTGTTGAAGAAATCCAGGAACTCTTAAACTCTGTCATCATCTGAATGTTTGAGATGTCAGGTTGTGTGTTCAGTAACTTGTATTCAGGAGCAAACAGCAAACACTGTCCTGAGTGCTCTCATTACTAAAACCAGTTTAAACTAATGATAAGCAGTAAGTGAGACATGGATTTGAGTTTTTATAGTGCTTTCTAGTCATCTGACCCCTCACAGAGCATTTTACACCAAAGGTCACACTAACCCAAACACCATGTTCACACACTGATGGTGGATGGTGGATAATCGTCTGGGCCCCTGAAAACCCCAGAGAAAGGGCCCTCCCCACTCTACAGTGGTGATTAATTGATGTATCAGTGCATGTGTGTTGGATCAATAGCATTGGTGCTAGCATCCTGGCTAACTTTTACTTCATTCTGGTGCTGAACAGTGTGTCAAATTATTATTGGGTCTGATGTTGGAATTGTTCATTCAAGCTCTTTTCCACCCACCTCACTGCTTTTTCCTACCCATTTCTGCCAGTTTAACCCTTTGTTCCTGCTTTTGCCCTTGTTTCCACTTTTTTGCTACTTTCAACCACTTTATGGCACTTTATGTTGCCACTTTTAGCCAATTTTTGCCACAAAACTCAGTTTTTGCCACATTTGGTCACTTTTTTAAACTCTCTCACCCTTGTGTTTCACTTTTTGACACTTTCTTCCACTTTTTCAAATTTTTGCCACTTCTTTTATTCCACTTTTAACTAACTTTTAACACCTACCAAATTTTCAACCCATTCCAATCAGTGCCGCTTTTTTTCACCTCTTTTTTTGCCACTTTCAGAAAATTCTTTTGCCACTTTTAGCTGATTTTACCACTTTTGCCAATTCTTGCCATTTCTTTTTGCCACTTAAGCTCATGTTTTGCAAATTTCTGCCATTTTTAGCAAAATTTGGCCACTTTTTTACTACTTCTTTAAGCCACTTTTAGCCAGTTCTGCCCCTTTTTGCCACATTTGGCCTATTGAGCCACATCTTTTTGCTACTTCTAACTCTTTTTTGCCACTTTTGCCTTTGTTTTTTTCACTTCTTTGCCACGTTTAACCAATTTTTTACCTTTTCAATTTTTACCACTTCTTTTCCGTCCCTTCTAACTAATTTTTATGACTTTTGCCCATATTTGCATCTTTTATCAATTGTGGTAATTTTTTTCTTTCTTTTTTCCCACTTTTAACAACTTTTAATCCAGTTCTACTGTGTTACAAATCTGCCTCTTTATGCCCATTTTGGCTACTTTTTCATCCTTGTTTTGCACCTTTTTGCCCCCCTTTAACCCATGTTTGCCACTTTCTGTTTTTCACAACCATTCATTTTTTCTTTCTATTGAAGTTGTCTCAGTTTCTTCCTCATTTTCTGGCATCCTGATGATTCTGCGCATCATGGCTGTGCTGTGAAGTTGACATGACTTTGCTAATTATTTAGATTTGAGTGCCCATCCACATTTTTAGCATTACCAATAAAAGGCTTTTCTGTTTTAAGAAACAGATTTACTTTTTTTAAGATGGTTATTTTGTAAACAAGCATAACTAGTAACTCTATTTTTTGTAGCTTTGACAAGAGTGGTTATCATTAAGGTTCAAAATAAAATATGGTTATCACAGCTTAGCTTTACGATGGACCATGATTTTGCTGACCTTCACTGGCCCCAGGTTTGGCTTGGCCCTAATACTCTTCTCTTTATCCCCCTTATGGGCGGCTTTGTCAAAGAATTAAACTACAGCAGTCAGAGAGGGGAGCTTGTGTCTCCTTACAACAGTTACAATGTAACAAGGCACACTGGTGTGTGCAGGTCTAAGTGTGTAGTGAAAATTTGTGCAAACATGCACTGTTACAAAAACAAGAAAATAGCAACTACAGATACCATAATATACGTTGAAGATAATGCTTTGCATGGGTTTGAATATGGTGGGCCTAAAAATTGCAGATGACCTTAGCTGTACCATGGGCAAAACAAAAAGCTAGGCTAAACAAGTTAGCTTAGCCTTTTTTCTTTTTATAGATAAATTTCTTAAGGGAATAGAAAGTACAACCTAAAAAAGGCTTTAGCTGCATTCAAAAAGTAAAAATAACTTCTCACCAGATTTCCCCTGGGTGTCTTGAAATTTTATGTCTGCACTAATCTGGGGTGTCTACTTATTTCTAGACACTCAAATTAAATTTGGCTGCCCCAGCGCTGGATATTTATAATTTTTACAAGCAATTTAAGACTTATTTTTTACCTGTTTAATCTGTAAAAATGTGGTTATCTTGATTTATTGGTGTTTTGTGGCCTATAATGAGGGAAATCAGATGATCAGAAATTAGACAAACACCCGTGCTTGGTTTTGACCTTGTGCATTGGTTTACTTACTGGACTTTTATTTCCATCCATTGATATATTCCCCCATATTTGACCTTGTTTTATGACTCGCTAGTCTTTTTTAAATGAACAGAATTGTATGTGCTGAAGCAGAGTCCTGAGAAAGTGTGTTCGAGGAAGCAGAGAAAGAGAGGAGTGAGGGAACACACACATAGGCCACAAAGTTTCACAAATATTCTAGTGTATGTAAAGACAGATGAATCAGTGCTTTGTGGTCATGTCACAGGGGAATACTGGCCACCCTGCTGGCTGCAGCTACTGCTGCTGCTTCATTCTTACACAGCAAGAGAGCCTGCTGTGATACAGGGCAAGTTCAGGCCTCAGGAAGAGCCGTACACCAGTAGCACAGGCTCATGAATGGGGATGTTTGATGTGTTTAAACTCAGACTAAAAGTACGGTCACGACTGCAAAGTCACAGCTAAGTCTTCAAAGTGTAGATAACATCCGTGTTACATTTGTAAATAGTTGATGAATGTAGATTATTGGGCATTACAATACAGTGCCAATACAAAGTATTCACCCTCTGGGTGTTTTACTCTTTTTTAATCTTTTGATTTTATAAATCAATCATGGTCAATACATGTATTTTATTTAAAAAACTCTCTAATGACAAAGTGAAAACATTTCTACAGAGTAATGTCAAATAAAAATATTTAATGTAAAATTGGTGACATCACAAATATTCACCCTCTTTAAAGTGACTGACCTAATTCAGCAGAGGGCCAGCCAATTGGTGCTAGTAATCTCACAATTAGTTAAATGAGGATCACCTGAGAGCAGTGAATGGGTCTCAAAAGACTATAGAATAAAGACACCTGTGTCTGGAAGGTCCAGTCACTGGTTCATTAGTATTCCTGGCTACCATTACACCATGAAGACAAAAGAACACTCCATGCAACTCAGAGAAAAGGTTATTGAAAAGAATAAGTCAGGGGATGGATACAAAAATCCAAGGCACTGAACATCCCCCCAGAGTTCAGTTACATCTATCAGTTAAGACATCGAAGGAATATGGCACATGTGTAAATCTGCCTAGATCAGGCCGTCATCACAAACTGAGTGAGTGTGCAAGAAGGAGACTAGAGAGAGAGAGAGAGGTCGCCATGACACCTATGACTACTATGAAGGAGTTTCAAGCTTCAGCAGCTGATATGAGAGAGACTCTGCATACAACAACTGTTGTCTGGGTTCTCCACCAGTCAAAGCCTTATGGGAGAGTGGTGAAGAGAAAGCCACTGTTGAGGAAAACTCAGATTAAATCTTGACTAGAGTTCACCAAAAGGCATGTGGGAGACTCCATGGTCAAGTGGAAGAAAGTTCTTTGGTCTGATGAGACCAAAATGGTGCTTTTTGGCCATCAGACAAGACACTATGTTTGGCACATCACCACAAACACATCATCCTCACTGTGAAGCACAGTGGTGGCAGCATCATGCTGTGGGGATGCTTCTTGGCAGCCAGCTCTGGAAGGTTTGTAAAGGTAGAGGGTAGAATGAATGCAGCAAAATATAGGAAAATCCTGGAGGATAGTCTTATTCAGTCTGTAGAGAACTACAGCTTGGAAGAAAATTTATTTTCTTGCAAGATAATGACCCGAAGCATACAGCGAAAGTTAAACAGAAATGGTCTAAAGACAACAAGGTGAGTGTTCTGGAGTGGCCGAGTCAAAGCCCAGACCTCAATAGAGGTCCAACAGAGAATTTGTGGCTGGACTTGAAGAGGGCTGTTCACGCCCAATTCCTGTGCAACCTGACAGAGCATCTGACCCCATTCAGAGAAGAGAGTGACTGTGATACTTCAGTTTATATATATGTATAAATATGATGAGGGGCCTACATTGCTCAGTGAGGGTGGTTTGGCACACTGTTCCACTTGAACTCCCTTTGGCTACCAATGCACTATTCCAGTTATTAGTCAGCGCCTGAGGGCTTGTCTAATAACTAGATAAGTCATTCCATCCCATAACATTCTTAGGGAATGTAAACGTAGTTTAGTACTCCAGTAAATAGGGTTAAGTCACAGCGGACCAAAAAAACAAGTCCGCTCAGCGCACCTTCTGAACGGATTTATCAATTAAAAGGCATAAAGACGAGGAAGACGAAGAGTCATCTGTGATCAGACTATAAACCTGTCTGTTAACATGAACAGTCATCTGATAGAAAGCATCATTTAAGAGACCAGCTCTGTTTGATAAACAGAATAATACCTCTTATGCACTACGAGGTCACAGAGGTGAGACAGGGCTGTCCACGCCCTGCAGGTGCTGATTCCCCATTACAGACATGTCAATACTTATCAGATA
The DNA here is from genome assembly GCF_018320785.1 of Cheilinus undulatus. Lineage (NCBI taxonomy): Eukaryota > Metazoa > Chordata > Actinopteri > Labriformes > Labridae > Cheilinus > Cheilinus undulatus. The sequence goes on along the minus strand of NC_054877.1, from coordinate 38,527,246 downwards.
TTATCATGCTGGTTTATCTTCTGACAAAAGTTTATAAGAGTTAGGAGGAGTTTTTGTGACACTCACCTCTCAGTGTTAAGATGAGCCTAAGGCAAGTCAAACACTAGACGATTTTTTAATCTGAAACTATTTCAAAACTGTGGGAGACCAAACATGTTTGATATTTACGATTCACGGTCTGGGAGGCTACGACGTGATTTGGAGCAGTAAATTAATCCTGTTGACACCACACACATGCAGACTACTTGGACAAATAATCGTTTCGACGAGGCTCCAGTCGGTATAAGCCCCCAGAATCTACAGGGGGGTAAAATCTTGCTTGAAATTGGGCTTAAAATCCTGTAGTGTGTCGCCGGCCTTAGTGGTATGTTGAGAATAGGAGATAAGACTGCGTTGGCTAATGGCCTTAAACCTGGAGTCTGTCATTATATTTGTTTATGTCAGTTAAGTGACGGTTGATGGTGACCAGCAGGCTCCTTCTGGCAACAGTGTTCTCCCTGCTCAGAAAATATGACCGCCTCAGGTTGCTATGGTTACTCCTATCATGTAACAGCTGCTGCGCATTAATTTGGAACAGTGTAATAATTCTTTGACCAGAACTACTTGAGAAGTTCAATAAGTGTCCATATATTAGAAGTTAATGGACGCCAATGGAATTTCCAGAGCCAATCAGAATCCAGTATACACCAAGACCATGGTATAAATAGCTTTATATGACTTTGCTAAAGCAATCAAAGCGAAAGTGAGCCACCATTCATATAACTGCTTCAAAAACATGTCAAGCTTTATCCAGCATAGCATAATCTAACATAGCTATCATGGTTTTGTTTGCTTTAGCTTTGGCTGAGTTAGCTACATAGCTCTTTGAGCTCCGTTAGCTTTAGCTATGTAGCTACATAACCTGTGTAGCCTGCATAGCTAACAAAGCATTGTGAATTCTTTAATTGAATTAGCAATGTTATCTACATAGCTAACATAGCTTTGTTAGCTTTAGCCTAAGCTATGTTGGAGGACAAGCTTTGTTCCCTGTAAGCAGAGTGCTTGGTTGGCTTTAATAAACGTTTTGTAATTTGGTTGTGTGGGTCAGGTTTTTACTTTTTGAAGCCTAACTCTAACCCTAAATTTAACTGAAAGTTTAGTCCAGTTTCATTTTGAACGTTTAAGCACGTTTTCTGCTGCGTCAGCATTGTTCTGAGATCTGTAGTTTGCTGCCACTGTCTTAATGCAGGCAGCCCTACTTTAAAGTATTCCTTTCTCTGTAGGTAGCCTCACATGGCCTCACAGTGCCTCCGAAATAAAAACTGAAGCCTTTTTCCCTCCTACTTCTGACTGTGTCTTCCTGTTAAACAGCAAACCTGCAGAAAGTAAGCAAAAAGTGTCATATTTGTAACGGGAGTGGGCTGTTCTCATAACATCCACAAGTTTACCCTCACGTCACTTCTAGTGCGATCAGATGCCTCCTCAAATAGATCAGTCCTGGACTTCACACAGACTCCTGTCGGCTGAGAGGGGGGAAGGTGGGGGTGAGAGGAAGAAAGAAGGTTTGTGGAGGCGTGGTCCTGTGCGTTGTGCGTTGCTAAGCGCAAATTTGGCATATAAGCGCAAAATGAGCATCGGCTTCACGCAGCCTGAAGCGCGCAGAGCGAGCTGAGGAATTCAACAGGTACACAGAGACATTTCTGAGCTCTCTGTCTACCAGCGTGGATGTACTGCCTGAGAGAAAAGCGGCTGCCTGCTCTACCTCTGTCTGATGGATGGAATTAAAAACTGTCTGGACTGGAAAACTCTTACTTTGTAATCATTTTGAAACGCGTTGGCATCTGGAATATTTCACCTGGGAGTTGTTTTGTGGCATAATTCAAAGGTAAACTTTATTCTCCTTTACATCTAATAATCATTTCTATGGATCAATCCATGTGTTAATTTAAATAAAAGAATCATCATTTGACTCAGTGATTCATCAAAACTTTTTTTTTTAGATGGGGAAAGAAGAAGATTAGGGGAGACAGGGGGCAAATGTGTCACATTTTATCCTTTTTCAGCATAACTCACTGACAGCATGAAATAACACTTTATTTTCTTAATATTAGAAACAAACATTTCATGTCTATCTAAACGACCATTGGTTGTGTTTGGGAATTATCCCAAAATTAGTGAATCAAACTATTGCTAAACCTGGTTGGTAGAAAAGCAAAACCACATTTTTCCATCAAAAATAGCAATAACCTCATGAGACCAGAACTTTTATTTGGATTACATTTTTAGAATAAAAGTCACAGAATCACTCAGATGACCACTCAGCAGTCACAGAGTGTCAGAAAATAGAACTTTAAGACGCATCCTAGTTCTGCATAATATGGATATCCTGGACTGTTTTTAACAGTTTTACTATAGCTCCGGTAAGAAATATGCACCCTTTCACTAATTAATCTGTTTACTTTATCTAAATACATTAAAAGAGCTCACTGTGGTAAAACTCCTCACATCATATGCATAATTGCAAAATGAGTACAATTACTGTACTCCAATACTGTAAGAAAGCTCACTGTGGTAAAAGGCCTCTCCTGATGCTCAAATGCATCTTATTACTACACTCAAATACTGCAAAAAATTTGCCCTGTGGTAAAATGCCTTTATTCATGTGCACATTTGCATAAATGAATCAATTTACTTTATTCAGATACCGTAAGAAAGCTCACTGTGGTAAAATGTCTCACTTGATATACACTATTGCACTAATTTATCTAATTACTGTACAACAGTACTGGAAGAAAGCTCACTGTGGTAAAATGCCTCACCTAATGTGCAAAATTGCACTGATCAGTGTAAACTAACTGTTTCTGCAAAAAATAAAGTACTGGCTCAATTTTAGATCATATTTTCTGGCTGTGTCGGCCTGTTGGTCAGTTGTTGGGGTTTTCAGGCAGTAAGAAATGGTGTCAATCATTGAAAGAGGTATGGTGGAGTCATTTGTCTCATTATTTTGAAATTTTCACCAAGAGTTCTGAATTTCAAATTGTTAAGAAATTACCTAAAATTTCCATGAAAATTCATCAACATATTAGAGACGTTCTGATCAATTCCCCCAAAATAAATACCAGCTAGCAACATCTATGCACACATAATTTATCCTGGAGATAAAACTCACCTTGGTTTAAAAAAATCTTGGTTTTGTGTGTTTAAAACATCTGCTATGGTGAGGTGTCTTCAGTAAGGAGAGACAGATTCAAACTGAGCATGTGCAGATGTAGCATCATTGCTCTAACTTGCTTCAAGAAGGAACTGAATGCTTGTCATAATCACCCACCTTTAAAATCCCCCTTACAGTATAGAATATTCATTTCTTGAAGTAAAAGAAAATGTTTGTGGTGTAATTTTAAACTTTGTTGTGTGTAACACTGTGAGTTTATTCCCAGCCCAGCACACATAGAAGAGAACCTCGCGCATGCGCAGTAAATCTCCTGCTCGACGTGTGAAAAGTCCGTTTACACTGGTCCCTCTGTGCGTAGTGATGCAGTGACCTGCAGATGCACTCGGACTGCTGAAAGCTGTATTAGCTTTACTGTTTGAAGGGAAGTTCCCTATAATTACAGCATTATTTAACAGAGACAGAGGAGAGATTCAAGCTACCTTTGGCCTCTTATGGAGATGATGAAGTGTAAGGCTGGCAAAGACGGAAGAAAATAAATATGTACACTGGTGAGCTTGAAATGAGCTGTGCATGGTGCAAAAGCTGCATGGAAGCTCTTTTCTTAGTCTGCAAAATCCTAACAAACAACTAACCTGACACATCAGTTGGATTTGTTTCACACATCCATCTGGAAAACCTTCGATACACAGCGTTTGGGAAAGGGCAGAGCCTTTGAAAAAAAAACTCGGAGGGTGATTGGATGAACGTTCTGTCTGTCACATCTTTACGGGCCAACCAGAGCAACAAAACATGCGCTGTAATCGCCACTATTGAGGTGCACGTGCGCAGCTACCAAGGAATAAACTCCATAGGGAACTGCATAACGCAAACCATGGTGCCTGTAGACATGTCAGTTCATGACTTGTCGTTTTTGAAAAGAAAACAACTCACTGCTGTTCTTTGTTCTTCTTTTTACGAAGAAATGCCGTAAAGTTCTGATAAAACTGGCGCTCTAGCAGCATCCATGCTAATGTCATCCGCCATAACTGCACCAGCGTCTTGTTGCTGCTTGCTTACGTCACAACTCCACCGCGCCGCCTCGTCACTGATTGGTCCTGCCACTTTCTAACCGGGTCCAAACTGTTCAGACGGGAGCTTTGCAAGATGGATTTGCCAGTGAAAAACAAGGAAACAGGCATATCCATCTGCCTTGCAAGGTTAAATAACTACAGCATTTCTTTGAATATTCTCCTTTATTCATACTCTCTCTTTTTTGCAGTAAACCTCATTAAGCAGCAGTATCTCCTCTCGTCATGAAGAGGTCTCCTCTGTTCACTGGCTTGGTTCGAGAGGTGAGCTTGTTCCTGTGTTTGACTCAGACCGTCCTGGCCATGGCCCTCCCCAACTCTACACGACTGGAGTCCATCCTGGATAAGTACAAGGACAAGGACGAGGAGTGGTGGAGGGCCAGGTCGAGAGGGAGGAGGGCCATCACTGAAGGAGACATGCATCTGATCCTGAACCTCCACAATAAGCTGCGGGGTGAGGTCCACCCTCCTGCCTCCAACATGGAGTACATGGTAGGTGTTGAAGATAGCCATCAATCCTGCAGATACATCACAATGGATTATATTTTACCCTTTAAAGCACAGGTTTCAAACTCAAGGCTGTCAGGGTAAATCTGGTCCGCCAGCAGGTCTCATCAGGCCTGGAAAACGTTTTGCGGTTTTACGTTTTAAGTACAATCTATTTTTACATCAAAAAGAATTTAAGTTATGGTCTTGATCCCTTACCTCCAGCTCTCATCAGGTGATAGGAATTGCTCTCGTCATGGTAAAAAAAAAAAAAAAGTCTTTATGATTGAACATCTAATCCTGATCCAGACACAGGCTGTTGTATGAGATGAGAGGTCTGCTTGTTTGGTTGAGGAGCAGTGCTAAGAGGGTTCAAAATTATGCACAGAGGTGGCACACTTCATGGCACATGCAGGAATGTCAGTTGGATTTGGATAGAATGGACACAAAGACATGCGACTTTCATGGCTCATTGTAGTTTAAAAGTCCAGTTTTTACTTAGCAGGAGAAAGGCTGGAACTCTACAAGCTGATCAGGCTGCAGAGTAGCACAAGACACGTGACACCTGAAGGAAACAGGTTTTTGTTTTGATTCTCAACAGTAATAAATAAACTGTCGACCCCCCTGAATTTTTTTTAATTTAAGAAGAAATCTAATGTTTTGATCAAAAAATGGACTGCTGGGCATCTTATTTGCTAATTATGGTTAATAATAGTTGGATTTTTGTAAAACTGGTCAAACATTAAGCCAATCATTGAAAAAAAGTTTCAATGTCATTGGGAAAACAAGAACAGATACCCTAAATAAAGCAATGCATTTTTTTTCCTCAGCACATTTTCTGAATTTAATCCAGCTTTTGGGGGCCAACTGGGAAGCTGTGGGGGGCCTGACGTGGCCCCTGGGCCTCCAGTTGATGATCAGTGGTGTAGAGCAGTGGTACTCAACTAGTGGCTCTGGACCAAAAAGTGGGTTGCAGAGTTGTTTTTAGATGGTCACAAGTTTGTGTAAGGGTCTTTGAAGTGGATTTGATCCATTGTTTTAGTTTTTGACAGCAACAGAAAAAAAAAGCTTTGCATGTTTTTTGTTGCCCAGAGTTATTGAACAATTTTCATTGTGAATTGACCCAAACTCAAAGGAGTTTTTCTCTATGATTTTTAAGGAAGTTTTAGATAATTTTCCCAAAATGATTAAGGAGTTTACTGAGAAGTTTACTAGAACTATTTGGGAAGTTTTTTCAGTCGTATTCCACAAAAACTTTTGGTACTCTTCTCTGGGACTTTTCCTCATAAATGAAAAAAAAAGCAGACTCTCACAAGGAATAAGGGACTTTTAGGACTTTCCCCAGAATCTTAAAGCGATCTTCTCCAGTAATGGTTCGGGAATTTTCAAAGGAATAATTTGGGGAGGACTTTAAAGGAAATTTCACACAAAGTTTGATGGATTTTCTCTGGGAATTTTCTGAGAAACTTTCTGGTATCTTCTATAACAGTGGTTCTGAACTGGTGGGTTGGGACCCAAAAGTGGGTCACGGAGAGTTTTCAGTGGGTCACGACTAGGTGTTGGGGAAAAAATGGAGGCAAAAGTCCTTAAGTTCTTATTGAGCATGCATTGACACCTTTTAGATGACTTTGTTTTACTGTGAAATTTGGTAAATTTAAATGTTTGATCAATATTTCAACTAATTCATCTCCTGTTCTTGCAAAAATGGCTACTTTTCCCATGATAATGAAGTAATTTCTAAAGTTCTCTGGAAAATTGAGACTTAATGATGGGGAAAGAGGGTATAAGATTCAGTTTTGTCCCTTTCCTTTTTTAACAGCTGTTTTGGTCCAATCGTGCTCCAAGCAACATATTCAATTAACTAAACATGCAGTGTTGAAGTTTTTTGGAAACTTGGGTCGTGATTTGTTGTAAGACAGACTGGTGGGTCCTGAGGCGGGACCAGTTGAGAACCATTGTTCTATAAAACTTTTTAGGATTTTTTAAAAAACTGATTTATATGCTTTATTTTGTTCTCTTTATTACATCACATTTCTACCTTGGTTTCAAACAGAAAACTTTTTTTCCATATAAATACAAATAATTGATCAATATCAGAAATTCGGGTTGCGATTTGTTATTAGGGAACCTGTGGTGGGTCTCAAGGCTAGACCAGTTGAGAACCCCTGGTGTAGAGGATGACTGTTATTGGGTGGAGCTCCTCTATGTGGCTATGATGTGTACTGCATAAATGCCCTAATAAGTGCTGAAGCAAAGAAATCCTAAAAACTAATTTGGAAACCCCCCCAAAAAATCTTCCACCACACACAAGTGGGTCCCAACCCAGGCTTTGGGACTGAGTGCTTTAAAGCCATGATACACATCTATAATGTTTCCCCCTCACTGTAAATGTCCCAGAGGAGTAATTGGAGTACAGAGTGGTCCCTCCATGTGCTGTCCCATGAGGCAGTAACAGAGGTTGAAACCAGATGAGCAGAGTCAGCAGAAGTTAGCAGTAGTGCAGGTATGCATCTAATACGTGTGCTTTCTGCAACACCTAAACAGTGCACAGTGTATTGATGAACAGACATAGCAGTCACAGTATCATTAGTATCAGTATGAATGTTGCAAGGCACTGTTAGTGACGCTTCATTAGGGCACTGTTGCAGAAATTAAATGTGGAAACATCATTTTATATTAAAATGTTACAGGGGTGTAAATAAATCCCCTTGAACTGTTGGTCTGAATGCAAACAAAAACTACATTTTCACTTCCCATCCAGGGCCCCTTCCTCCTTTGGGGCTCAGGTTGTCAGTTTCACTCTCCCTCCCACTACGAGGCCCACACCATCAGGTCTTTGAGCTGGTGACTGAAAATTAGCGTGGAACTAAAGGTTTTATTCAGCCATCTCCTTGATCCTGTGAATCTGGACAAATGGAGGACATTCAACTCTAAATGAGTTCCTGACTCTGCCAGTTTAGCTCTGTCAGCTTCACACAGCGGAGTTTGAAAGTAGAAAAACAGAGAGACTGACATCTGCAAGCCAAAGCCCCGATCTGGCCAGCTCCAGCTCCTGCCTCCTGCCTGCCCGCCCTCACTGACCCTGGATCTGTTCCAGCTTTCACCCCCGCAGTGTTGTCCTCCACTCTACCTCAGCCCTCCTGCCCTCCCTCCCTCCCTTCCTGCCCTACGACTCCCTACTCTATCACTCCATTCCTCCTCCTGCAGACTATTTTCCTGGCTTTGCCCTCTTCATCTTCAGCCTTCAGGCGCTCCCTCAGGCTTTTCTTTACCCTCCTCCTTCACTCTTTCACTCATTCCCTTTGCCTCCTCTCTCCCCATCCATCGCAGCTCACTCAAACCCTGGCCAGGGCTGATGTTGTCTTTTATTTGATCCTCTACACATCTCATTTTGGGTGCCATAGCAGCGAATCTATTTCAAACATGTCAGGCCTGGCTGTTTGAAGTGAGGGGCACAGTGGTGTAAATGTATGTAATATACACTAATCCAGTGTTTCTTTAGCAAGGGATACTATTACTGATGATAATGATGTGGTGAGGCTGGGACTAAGTATTTGCTTTTCAGATTGCAGTATTTGGAGGCCAAAGGGGCTGCACCCTATTGCAGTCCTTTATTTTAAACAAAAGCCATTCAGCAAAGGCTTTTTAGCAGTTGTTGTGTCTGAATTTCTAAAGAATGTCTCCTTTTGTTCACTTCAGATACATAACAGAAATACATTCTCTCTTAAAGATTTTTCCCACAGCAAAGTAAAAGTAAGGGCCACAAAAATGCACAAGTCCTTAAATCATCCGATACTGTGCAACATAGGTCAGGTCCTTTTATTTATTCAGGTTTTATTCAGGTGAAAAGTGCTGGAAGCTGCAGATTTCACTGTGACTCAGTCATAAAATTTGTGCCCAAAGTCTGTCTTGAAATGGGTGGACGGTAAGCAGATAATTCGCCCTGTGTTTCTCACTGGCGAATCCATCTTGCAAAGCTACCATCTGAACAAATTTGGCCCTTTAAGAAAGTGACAGGACCAATCAGGAGTAAAAGGCAGGACTTTAGGGCGCGGCGAAGTCATGACGTAAGCAAGAGCGACAAGAGGCCGGTGCAATTATGGCAGAAGAGATTATGGATGCTACTACAGCATCACTTTTATCAAAACTTGACGACATTTCTTCGAGAAGAATAAGAACAGCATTCAGTGCTTTTCTTTGAGGAAACAAAGTTTTTGCCCTTCTCCCAACCGGAGTCAGATGTGTTTTGTTGCTCATTTTGGCCCGTAAAGATGTGACAGACAGAACGTTAATCCTATCACCCTCAGAGGTTTTTTTTTCAAAAGCTCCGCCCTTTCCCAAACACCATCCACAGGAAGTTTTCCACTTCCATCTGGCATGTCAGGTTAGGTAGATGTAGGGTCCGTTGGAATGGTCCTTTTTGCTTAGGAAGGTTCCTAACTGCTCGAAACGACCCCGGACATATTTGAGTGTCGGTCGTTGTAAAGGGAGTTTGAATTCTCTAAATGTAAAGGAAAGAAGCTTCGTTGTTTCATTGACTATCTGCTTTAACCTAGGAAACACTGGACCATACTTTACCAAAGGAGAGACGAAAAGGTGACCCACAATTCTTTGCATCAACTTATTTTTTAAGTGACGTGCCTGTTGACTGGTGTGATTAATATGACTGTAAGGTTACCTTCACTGAGGCTCTGTCCACACGGAAACAAATTCAGGTGTATACGCAAAAGTTTTTTTGTCGGATCAGCGTTTCATCCACACGGAAGCAGCATTTCGGGTGACTGTAAACGATACTTTTTGAAAACGGGTCCCAGAGTGCATAAATCCATAAACGACTACCATTTCATCTCCGTGTGGAAGGCTATCCGCATCTTTCTTGAAACGATTATGTCATACACAGCGTAGCTCTCTTACCACGCCTGCGTGGGTCCGACCAAAACCACAATGGCTGAATACGGGGTTGTGTTCATGCTACAGAAGCTACTGAGCTTGTTATGGATTTCATAGCAAAATCTGATGCTCCTTTACCACCACTGGGAAACGCACACACCAGATGTTTCTAAATCCAATGCAGAGAACAACCAAAAAGGCAACTAGAAGAAAGCTTGCATCAGTTTTCTGTGATCTACTTCTCTTGTTTGGCGAATGTCCGTGGCAGCATTACAGCGCTACAGGCTTGGCACGGGCTCACCCAGATATGTCCTGAAACGATTCCATCTTTACGGAAAACTTTTTCAAAACAAAACAGCAATATATCGTTTACGTCTCCGTGTGGACAGGTCCTGAATTATACACTAAATTTCTCAGTCATGCTGATGATTCATGAGATAAATAGGAGGAAATAAGGATGAGCAGAGGAATATTACAGGAATCACAGTCAGATCATGTCACACATGGTAACTTTCCTTTCCTTTTCTCTTTTATCAAATGATAATCAATCAGTCAATAATTCAAACTGCATTTATTTTACTATTTTGAAATTTTAAAGTTAGTGTGATGAATGTTAAAATCACAACTGATTCAAAATGTTCAGATGATGCTAAATTGGCATTTTGTCATATTCTAATCACTGTGTTTGCCATCATAATTAAGAAAGTAGGGGAAAAAAAAACTTAACCATTGAAGGTTTTTTATTTGGGGTGAGGAGCCTCTAACATAACAAGCTGAAAGAAAGACAGAACTAGATTGACTTCAATAATTAACAAAAACAAGAGAGAATTAAAGAAAGAATTTGGAGGTAGAGAATAAAGCAAAACTAAAATTTTTACTGTTACAAAATAAAAGAACATAATGTCATTCATATAGTCGTAGTGACTGTGGACATGTTACAAAAACATGTTTGAGCTCATATCAGTCACCAAGATTTTCAAGGGTGCTTGAGCTTGAGGTAACGAGATAATTGCTGGACTATCTCCTTCAAGATTTTCTGGCAGAGAGCAGAATTGCTGGTTCCACTGATTATAGCAAGTGGTCCAGGTTCTGAAGCAGCAAAGCAGCCCAGACCATCAGATCACCACCATGTCTGCCAGTCTGTTGGTATGATCTTTTTATCAATGGTCCTTGGGAATCATCAAGATGTTTTCTGGCCAATCATGAATTAATTGTGATTAACTGCACCTTTTCGGAAAGATGAGTTCAGTTTCACCAGCCACATCCAGGCCTGATTAGTACCAGACCTGTTGAATGCAGAAATCCCTTAAATAAAACCTGTCTGACAAAGTGAAGTAGGCTAAAAGAGCTCAAAAAGCAACACATCAGGGCACCATCTAGACAAATTCAAGAACAAATGACATCTATCAGTCTGGAAAAGGTTACAAAGCCATTTCTAAGGCTTTGGGGTTCCAGCGAGCCACAGTGAGAGCCATTATTCACAAATGGAGAAAACTCTGAACAGTGGGGAACCTTCCCAGGAGTGGCTGGCCTACCAAGATTGCTCTATCAGTGCATCAACAACCTATCCAGGAGGTCACAAAGATCCCAGAAACATCCTCCACAGCAATGTGAATGACTCATTGCCAGTTATCTCAAACAATTTCTTGGAGTTGTTGCTGCAAAGGACGGCACAACTGGCTATTAGATTTAGGGGGCAATTACTTTTTCACATAGGGTTAGGTAGGTTTGGATGGATTTTTCTCTTATGAAATGAAGTCATCATTTGAAAACTGCATGTTGTATTTACGCTGGTTATCGTTGTCTTATATTAACACTTGAAACATTTAAGTGAGACAGGTGTGCAAAAAATTAAGAAATCAAGAAGGGCACAAATACTTTTCACATCACTGTATTTGTATTATTCATCAGTAGGTTAGGGTAAAAAATCTGTTTATATCCCCGTCACATCTGGATTATGGCCAAGAAGTAAAGAGTCAAAATCTCACTTTCTCGCTCATGCTTGAACAGTAAGCAGCAGCACAGTGAGCGGGCAACAGTGGGCACAGTGTGTTAGCTGTACCACACATATGGAACCCATTATGGTGGTCAATCAGAGCAGTTACTACCCCACACTAAAGCATTATCCTATTAGTTTTGACGTGTGATAGCCATAATGCAACCAAACAGAATGCCAACAGCAGAAACACTGCGCCTTTTCTTCTCTGTCCCCAACAAAGTCAACGTTAAATTAACTTTGGCCCAGCGTTTAAATAACTCAGCCCTACAAATGTGGTCTCTTTTTCTGCTTTATTCAAAACAAGAGGTGTGGAAATGAACCTCAGGTATTTTAAATTCAGTTCAACAGTGAAGTAGAACAGACATTCTCTGTTTTAGTTGCTTTTATGTCAACTTTATCTCTCTTTGCTTGTTTTATAAGAGGCCAAAACTTACTGGAAACAAGCTATGAAATAACCACAGTGGATAGTAGCACAAAGCTGTAAGCTGCTGTGGTGCTGGTGATAACACTCCTCTCTCATGGATGTGTCTGTGTAACAGAGTGGATACGTGTGTGTTTAATAGGAGAGGCTGAGTTTTGACTATACTGTGTTATATTTACAAGAGGCATGCGTACAGCCACAGTTCTTTAACCTCCTCCTGCAGGCACATATGAGGACATGGTTTCAGTTTTGGCTTCCCTACAACACTGTTATAAATTCTACTATTAGAAATTTATTTTTTAAATGATTAACCAGAATTTGGATAAAAGTATAAGTCATTTGCTTGGGATGTCTTGAGAATTGTATTCTTCTTTATTTCCTTTTTGTTGTTATTGTTGTTGTTTTTTGTTTGTTTGTTTGTTTTTTGGTACTTTCATGTCAATTTGGGGAAATTATTTTTTTGAACATTTCAGGAGTTTTATTTGGAATTTGGGTAGGGAAATTCCCTCATAATTTTCTTGAAATTTCATGGAATTTTGGGGCTTTGTTTGGATTTTTTGTGGATTTTTGTGTCATTTTTCAAGGAATTTAGGAGGAATTTATTTGTATTTTTGGGAGAATTTGATTAGAAATTTTGAGTGATGTTTGCTTTGAAATTTAGGATAATTTGCTTGAATTTTGTAGGAATTTTCATGGAATTTTCGGTGGAAATTTCATGTTGATCTTAAAGCTGTTTCCAGAAAAATTACTCAAAATTTGGGGAATATATGAGGACATTTTGGGATATTTTTAAAGGGATCTTGGAATTTTACAAAGAGCTAATGTTGAATGTTTAAATTTTATGTTACTTTCGTGAGAAATTTGGATTTTTTTTTTTTCTTTTTTTTCTTTTTTTTTTTTTTACATTTTGGTAATTTGATTGGAAACTTGTGTAGGGAGTTTACCTCAAATTTTCCTGAATTTTCATGGAATCTTTGGATGTCAAGGGGGTGTTTTGGGGTAAAATGTCCATGGAATTAAGGTGGAATTTATTTGTAAATTTTGGGATTTATTTTAGAAATGTCAACTAAAATTTGCTTTGAAATTTAGGGTAATGTGCTTGAATTTTGCAGGAATTTTCATGAAAGTTTTGGTAAAAATTTAATGTTTATCTTCAGGCTTTTTCCAGAATTTTACAGATATTTCCAGGAATATCTTATATCTAATATTAGTAGCTAAACCCAAGAGAGAGAGAGAGTTTTTGAATTCTCTGGTCATTTTAGACAGAGTTTTCCAAGATCTCCAGAGCTTTAGTGGAAATTTTCCTTCAAACCAGGCCTTACTGACTGAACAATCTTAAGCCTGCTCCCAGAAGAGAATGATGAGATTTCTAAAAAATGTAATGGGTTGCAATTGAAGCCGCAACTACACTAAACGGCCACTTAACCTACTTCAGTCATGAGAGTTATCCAGAGTGGAGTTAAGGTCTACAGACATCTGTCAGGGGCAAAGCTCACCCAGTTTAGCCTGGAGCTTAAAGGTGAGCTAATATTGCCGTATGTTACAGCTAGCAGAACAAAAACATTTGCAACTCACCTTAGCTGACTTTTAGCGTTGACCTCTCAGGCCCAAATGTGAAGAGCAGGTGTTCTAATGTTCTGTTTGTGTGGTTTTTCCTCAGGTTTGGGACTATGAGTTAGAGAGGAGTGCAGAGCACTGGGCTCATACCTGCCGATGGGAACATGGACCGAGCCACATGTTGACACAAATCGGCCAAAATCTGGGAGCGCACTGGGGCAGGTGTGTATACACAAAGAGGTGGAAGGAAGTGAGTCACTTTAATAACGTTTCAACCAATGGTACTGTGCTTGAAATAGATTTTTCAGATTCAGACCATGTGAGGAAATTAGTTTGGCAGCAGGAGCATACAAAAGACAATATACTCAAAAAATGAGAATATCATGAAAAGTTTCATTTTTGCTGTGATTTATTTCAAAAAGTGAAAATTCCAAATATTCTACATTCATCCAAATTTAAATATTATAAGACTTCATCTGTATTGTTGAGTCTGGTGTCTCTCATCTTCCTCAGAGATACTCTGCGGGATTCAGGTCAGACCAGTTAGCTGGTCAATCAAACACAGTAACACCAGGGTCAGTTAACCAGTTTCTGGTAGTTTTGGCTTCACTGTGGACAGGTGCCAAGTCCTGCTGGGGAGGAAATCAATGTCTTCATAAAGCTTCTTAGCAGATGGAAGTATGAAGTGCCTTAAAGCAGAGTTTCCTTTAACCCTCCTTTTCCGGTCTTTGGCCTGATTCACGGGTGGATGTCTGGCAGATAAAAATATTACTGGTCAAAATGTCGAGCAGAAAATATTCCAGTGACCATGTAAGTAATACTGAATACTTATATGTTATATTTTATGTTACCTAGAAGATATGTTACAAGATTTTTTACATATTATCTCAAAGTATTCTTACTACCCCTACTTTCAGTGCAGTGCTGGGGTTGTTTATCTGAATAAGATGAGGGAATATTCATGAGAGGTTTTCCTGGTTAACTAAAGGCTTAATAAAGTCAGCGGTGTGGAAGGATTCTGAGTTAGCCATCACTGCAGTTAATAAAGAGTCTGAAACAAAGAGAACTTTAGACAGCTGAGTGGTTTTAACACTGATGCAGCAGCTGGTAGAGTAAGGCCTATGACAATCAGAGTTGTAGTGGACTTCGATGAGTGGGTAAATCTACCTGTGACCAATTCTCTGATAAAGTGGAACTGTATTAAACACGGAAGCACATTGTGCAGAATGGCATTCTTGAGGACTGTTTATCATTTTGACTAGAGACAAAAAAGTCTAGTGGAAACTCTGCCTTAAGGTATCATAGTAGACAGCTGACAGTGTTGACTCTGGACTTAATAAAAGCACAGAGGACCAACAGCTGAAGATGACATGGTACCTCAATCCATCACTGACTGTGGAAAATGAAAACATTGGACTCTAAGCACCTTTGATTCTTTGCCTCTCCGATCTTCCTCCAGATTCTGGGACCTTTAATTTAGTTTTATCTAAAAACAGGACATTGGACCACAGAGCAATGGCCCATATCTTTTTCTTCTTAACTCAAATGAGACACTGATGGCGTTGTCTGTAGTTCAGGATTGGCTTGACATTAGGAACACAACACTTGTAGCCAGTTACCTGTAGCCCGTCTGTATGATGGCTCTTGATCCACTGACTCCAGTCCTCTTCTTCTGAAGCTCCTTTTAAGTTCTTGGATCTTCTTCTTTTGACAATGCACTGAAGGCTCATCACTGTTGTTTGTGCTCCTTTTCTCACCACACTTCTTCCACTCAACTTTCTATGAATATGCTTTGATAAAGCCTCTGAGAACAGACTCAATACATGTGTGTTGAACCCCTAGCATTTGAACTAGCATCCCGGCTAACTGCTATCTTATTTTGGATTTTAAAAGTGTCAAGCTGTTATTGGGTCAATTTTCAAAATGGATAAATTTTTTAATACCTTCTTGATAATTTTTCACCCATTTTTGCCACTATTAACCCATCTTCGCCATGTATATTTTCATATGCCACTACTGAACCATTTTCAGCATTTTCTGCCATGTTCAATCAATTTTTGACCAATTTTTAAAAACCTATTTGTCCATTTTTTGCTACTGCAAACTTTCTGAAAATTATTTGTTACTAATTTTTCCCTCACTTTAAAAACCTTTTTGCCATTTTTGCCAATTTTAACTTATTTTTCCCAATTATTGGTACTGAAATTAATTCTACAAGTTTTTGCTACTTACAGCTCATTTTCATTCCTTTGTTTGGCCCTTTCAACCCATTTTAGACTTTTTTTTTCTTTAATTTTCCATCCTATACTGCGCATCTTTTTGTAACTTTTTGCCACCACTTTTTAAACCTTTTTTTTTTTTCAACTTTTTGCCACTGCAGTTTTTAGGGCAATTTTTTGCAACTTTTTTGCCTCCACTTAAAATAGAAATGCTTTTTTTTTGCGACTTGGCCACTTTTCGGCCCAATTTTGCTTCTTCCTACTTTGAAAGACTTTTTGCCACTTATTGCTACTCTGAACACCTTTTCCCCACCCTATGCCACTTTTAACCCATTTTTTTTCACCCCTTTTTTTTCAAGAGTTCCTGGATGCAGCCAAGGACCTGAACTTCATACCAAGTCAGAAAAGCACCACAATATCTCATCCTGTAATACTAATACCAGAAGTCACTTGGACTGAACGTCTTTGTCGTTGTTTTCTTCATGCATCATCGTCGTATCAATGAAGGCAGGTCCGCCACAGAGGGAAATACAAGTAGACAAAAAAGATGCAAGTTTTCAGTCTAAAAAGCACAGCGATAACATTAAATAAATTTTAATAAATCGATTTATGATCCAAATTCACGTATTACTGAGCACAGACATGATATGCAATGGCAGATTGGTTAGTAGAGGTTAGACCTTTAAGGGTCTTATACATTCTAAAATCCTTGGTTGGAATTCTGCCTCACACCTTTTGTACTTCATGTGATTTCACCAAAAGTATACCGTATTAAAGCTTTCCTTCAATTTTAGGGACCGTCCCCCTACCTTCCATGTCCAGGCATGGTATGATGAGGTGAGGTACTACAGCTACCCCTACTCACAGGAGTGTAACCCACACTGCCCATTCAGGTGTTCAGGGCCCGTTTGCACTCACTACACTCAGGTAAGATCTTAATATTGATGACTGTGCAGGTTGTTCATGCCTTTGTGTGATTATAGGCCTTTATAGATAAAGGTTATCAGTTTGGAAACTGAAAAAGAAAACACAGAGCAACAAATATGTTTTCAACCTTTAAGTAGAGGAACAGTCCAACAAAATAAGCAAAAAGGCCCGTTATTAAAGTTTGACCTTCCTGCTATTGTGAAATTAAATGCCCAATACTGTAGCTTCATGACCACTACATTTTTAAGTTTCAATAAAAGTGATGAGACAACTAAAACGCTGTGTCCTGCTTTTTCGGTTTGTATATTCGTATTTCCAGTTGGTGTGGGCGACTAGCAATCGTATCGGCTGTGCCATCAACGTGTGTTACAACATGAACGTGTGGGGAATGATCTGGACCAAAGCTGTCTATCTGGTCTGCAACTACTCCCCACCGTAAGTCCTCCTGTGTTTCTACTAACACCGAGGGTGCTGGTGGGCAAAAATGGCCCATTGAAATGCATTAAAACCACTTCTTTTATCCTTCAAACAAACATGCATTCTATGACATTAGGCTTTTATTCTGGAGTCTTTGCTTCAAATGTTCATTTTTTCCCGTTTGTCTCCAAATGTCAGCCATTTTCCCCTATTTGGCATGAAGGAAAGTTCGTTCTGGTTTCCTTTGGGGTTCTGTTGTAACACATTATCTCAAAATTAAATAAATAAGTTTATGGTTTCTAAAAATCTTTTTTTGCTTTCTCTAAAGGGGTAACTGGTGGGGTCATGCCCCATACAAATATGGAGCCCCCTGTTCTGCCTGTCCAGCGAGCTACGCCGGAGGCTGCAGGGACAATCTTTGCTACAAAGGTGGGTTTGGGACGGAGCTCCTTGGAGCAGCTAGTTTGCAGCTCCTTGGTCTCTGACTATTACCACGAGAAGCTCATGGAGTTGAAGACCATTAAAGCTAGCAAGAGGAAGCAGATAATGGAGCTCCAGGCCCAAGTTGAAGAGCTCAGTAAAGAGATTCAGAGAAAAAATAAGCAGAGAGAGGAGTAGAGAAGAGAGGCTGAGTGTAGCATCATGATGGCAGATGAGGGAGAGAAAGTCAGTCATTTATAATGAAGCTTTTCAGAGAATCAAGAAGGCCACTGGTATTACCAATATACAGGATTTAAAACAGCACTTTCTCTCTATGGAGGAAAATCAGCAGCATCTGGTGAATCAGAAGGAGAATGAGAAGATGCTGCAGCAACTGAATGAGGAGAAGGAACTCCTGATCCAACAGTCCGAGGATGTGAAAGAAAAAGCACAAGCGAAACAGTCCAGAAACAACCAAGAGCTGGAGCTACGCAAGCAGCAGATCCAGGATATTTACACCTACACAGCGTAGGTGTGACGCTGCTAAAGAGCAACTGAATAAGCCTGACAAAACCAAAGTCACCATCCGAGTTTGTTTGGAGAATCTCGCTGAAAAACTTGAACACATCAAACTACCTGAGGACAGAGCGGTTGTGGAGTCTCCTCCTGACTCAAACAAGTATTTACTGGAGCTGCTGACTGAGTACGAGCTCAAGATGGACTTACTGTGGGAGAAGCTTCAGGGACAGGATCTGGCTGCTACTAAGACAGAGATGGAAGACCAAGGGACAACTCGTCAGAGACAAAAAACAACAAACTGAACTATAACCAGTCATTTCAGCTCAGTTTTCCACTTGAAAACCTGAAACATGGCTTTCATAAAGTAAACATCTTGTTCTAACTGTAGCCTAGGCAGGGAACTCTAGATCGTAAAAATAAAAGTAAATGTTACGCTACAAAAAGGCAAATAATCCATAAAATAATATTAAACTAGGATATTGGAGTGGTTTTCATAACATAGATCTCTATTAACAAAGAAATACTGACATTTGCAGCTCGATTTCTTCCCCGCATTCACCGCCATCTTTCTTTGAGTGATAACCCTCAATACCAAGAGAGCTCCTGGAACATCTAAAAATTGAGGGAGATAAAGCCCTCAAACTCACCCCTTAACTCAACTCTCAGGAGAATTGGGACAGCCCTCAACTTTCGCCGGAACGAGTATTTTGAGACTGAGGGTTAAGATTGGGGGTTAAGGGGAGAATTGGGATTCAGCCTAATTCCCACTTGTGACAACAGTAGCTCTCCATGTTCATGGGCATGGGCTTACAGTTTACACACATACACCACCAGGTAACCCAGGATCTCTCCTGTTAACCAGCCTCCACTAAAGTTTCTCCTCCCACTGAGTCCCCATCTGAAGAAGCTGTTCCTCTGTGTCCTCATGAAAATACCCCCCCTGACAGAGCCAAACAGCTGACAGATATGCTGAGGGGGGAGAGCACATAACTGCTTGCATTGTAAAATAGTGCCAAACACAGCAGCTTCCTGGGCGTGAAATAAAACGGTTCAGTAATAATCCATTAAGTGTACAATTGAGCCAACATTGTTTTTCCCAGCCAGTACAACAAATTAGTTGTTCTTAAGGGGGCAACAATCACTGAAACTCTGGAGGTTAATGCCTTTGCCAAGTACCTTTTAAAACCCAACTTCAAAAGAACTAAAATAACAGTTTAACGTCAATGTAGATACTTGTTTTTATCTTGTATTATTTTAACAAACAAGAGACATGATAAGACCACGTTTGACCATTTAAAGACAGTAATAATTATGTTTGTAGATGGGGGTGTTGAAAGGCGTCCAGCTCCTGAAACTGAGGAAACCAACTACATCGAGCCTGAACCAGAGGCTGTGAGGGACAGGGAGCCTGAACCCCGAGCTCAGACACCAGATCCCTCCCACAATGACAACCTGGAGAGAGACCGGGTCGTCAGCACAGAACAGATGAGTAAGAACTGGTCCTATGATATTCTGTGTTTCTGAATGGTGTACATTATTTCTATTACTTTAAATGTCATGTGTTTTCAGGCCAACAGGTGGAGTGTGAGACTAAACTGAGGGATCAATGTAAGGGAACCACCTGTAACAGGTAAATACAGAGGAAGATGTTTCATCTTTTAAATTCTAAGAAACAATTACAGGTCCGTAACCGTGCAAATAAGATGGATTGGCCAGACAACACATCTGTCATCAGGCTAATCCTCTCGCATCTGTCACATGTGCTCAGTGTGAACCTGCTCTCATCTGTGAAGAGCACAGGGCACCAGTGGTGAATCTGCCAACTCTGGTGTTCTCTGGCAAATGCCAATGGGCTGCATGGTGCTGGGCTGTGAGCACAGGCCCCACTCGTGGAAGTCATGGAGTCTTGTTCTGACAGTTTGAGCAGAAACATGCACATTAGTGGCCTGCTAGAGGTCATTTTGTAGGGCTCTTGCAGTGCTTCTCCTGTTCCTCCTTGCACGAAGGAGCAGATAGCGGTCCTGCTGCTGGGTTGTTTCCCTCCTACAGCCCCCTTCACGTTTCCTGGTGTACTGGCCTGCCTCCTGGTATCTCCTCCACGCTCTTGACAGTGTGCTAGGAAACACAGCAAACCTTCTTGCCATGCCATGCGTGGATGTACCATCCTGGATGAGCTCCACTACCTGAGCAACTTCTGTGGGTTGCAGATACCACCTCATGCTACCCACAGTGGTGAGGGTGCTGGAATAATGCAAAAGTTGTCCCACTTGCACAACAGCAGGTGAAATTGATTCACAATCAGTGTTGCTTCCTCTCTGGACAGGTTGATGTCCAGGAAGAATGGCTGACTTGAAGTTACAGTGTGAGGATTATGTGTTCCCTTTATTTTTTTGAGCTGCTTATAAAATATGGATGTCTTAAGGTTACAGTTAATCAGGATTTTGCTGACCTCCAGGGGCTCCCAGTTTGACTGGGCCCCAGAAAGCTCTCCCATGTATCCCCCTTATGGACGGCCTTGTCTGCACATGACTATTCTTGATTGTGCATGGCTTTGTTCAACCACCCTCAGGTACAGTGGGGGTCCCCGGTCTCTTGCACCTTTATTTTGGGGGTTGCAGGCTGAAAACATTGAGAACCACTGTATTAAATGAGATTATAGCTTTAACATTAAGCTTATAAAGAAATCAAATATTCAGATAAAGCTTTGATTAGTTTTTGTTTTGTCTTTGTCCATAGATACGAGTGTCCACCTGGCTGCCTGGACAGGCCTGGAAAAGTAGTTGGGACAGGATATTATGACATGGTAAGAACAGTTTATCATGACTGTATCATAGATAGCACCTAGATTCAATGTAAAGTGGTATCAATGTTCATATCAGAGTAAAGTCTCTTTTGTCTCTTCTTGTAGCAATCCAGTGTATGTGGTGCTGCTTTACACTCTGGTGTTATTGACAATGATGGAGGGTGGCTGGATGTGACCAGACTGGGCAGAAAACAACAATTCACCAAGTCATATAAGAATAGTGTTCAGTCACTCGGGTATGACACAGTCTCTGTGTTTGGTCTATTTCCACAACAGATTAAAGTATTATAATGGTCTAGTGTTGATCTGTTTGTGAGCACTGATGCTTTTTTTCTTTGATTTCACAGAAAAAACAGGAGTGCAAATTCCTTTAAAGTGGATTCAGTGCCCGGTAATGGAAAATATCATTTTCCCCCATTTTGAATAATGATGCTGTGATATTTTATCTGCATACAGAAAAACTCAAGAATGTTGTTTGTATTGTTTGTTTTTCCTCCCAGTTAAAGCGGTGACATGTGATACCACTGTGGCACTTTTCTGCCCCTTCAAGAAACCTGTCCGACACTGTCCCAGGTAGGGAGAACATCTCACTGTTGGCTTTAAACAATGAGTCAAAGTTTTATCCAGAAAAAATATGAAAATTATTAAGATTATTGTTATCGCCCGAGAATATAAACCCCAAAAATGTTGGGATATTTAAATATTGATAAAAACAAAAAAGTCCAAATTCTTTTTAACCTCTGTTCAATCCACTGCAGCACAAAGACAAGATATTTAATGTTCAAAGTAATGAGCTTTATGATATTTCGGAAATATACACATTTTCTGACTTTTGTGCCCACATCATTGTTCAAAAATACTGGGACAGGAGTAGGGTTGGGTATAGTTTGGGTTTTTTAGAATACTGGTGCTAAATGGATAAAAACAGTCCTGGATCAGTACTTTCAAAAGGGAAAAAAATAATTGTCAACAATACCAAACACTTTTATTGTAACTGCAAAGGCAACTTTTAACTTCAAATGTAACAATAGGCCTATATTAAGTCTTAGATTAATAAAACACCCATTTTCCAATGGCTTATTTTTTACTGACTTATAAATGTGTTGCAACTTTCACTTAATAATTGTCACTACTTTTTTTTAACCACTGTTTTACCTTTTGTTTGTTTTCAAAAGCAAATTTGATGCCTAATAATAAATATCATAACAATTAACAATTATTGGTGAGCAAACAAACTTTACCCCCCACCTCATCCCTACGCACAACTACAAGCCCAGGCCCCCAACCATAAAGTCTAAATTCACCCCTGCTATAAACAAATAAACAAACACACAAATACACACAAAAAAACACAATAAACACATTAGGCATGATTGACAGCCTGCAGCAAACAGAGGTCTGTTGATGGGACAGAGAGGACAACATTACCAACAACAGACAAAGAAAGGGACTAAACTTTGACCCAGGTAAAAGTCAGAAAAATTATTCTAATCCCTCAATCATCGCTCTTATCCACAGAGATGATGCTGCTCCTGCTTAGAGGTCTCTGTCTGCTTTAATACCTTTAGAAATATTTCATAGAGAGACTGACAAATCCAAGAAACAAATTTAGAAAGGTCAGGATGTAGTGCTTAAAGTTCTGGCATCACTCGAAAGTTTTCCCCTCCCTCTGCCATCAGTACAAACCAATAATGATCCATCCAGATCATCACAAAAGTGTATCATAATGTTTTTGCACTATAATTGCGGCATCCTGTCGCCCACTCAGGTAAGCCAATTAAAACTTTAAAGATGAAAATGAATAAAAGCTGTCTTGGTACTGTAAGCCGAAATAATTTGTAGAAATATTTTTAAAAGATGCCAGTTGGACATGAGATAAGATGAATAAACAGTTGTGACTTCTTTACATAAAGACTCAGCCAAAGTGTATATCCTGGCGCTGCCTAGAGAGAACTCAAAGTAAATAAAATAAAGGGGCATGGGAGCGGAGTAGATACTCTGCAACAAAATGCATAAAAAACATTCATGCTCAGGTGAAATAAAAAGAGTACAGGCCAACATAAATTATGTTTATTCCAGGTGGTGTTCTGTGCCTTTCATTCGGAGTGGCAGAGGGTCACTTTAGGGTGTTATGGCACCAAAAAGAGGCATTAAGATCCATGTTTTGACTCTGGTATTGGATGTGTTGGCGCTGGTGCCACGCTGGTACTGGGTTTCAATACTCAATACGCACTGCTTCATTCTGTGAAATATAATTTGCTCAGACAGCTTTGACTTTGAAGGGATTCAAATCCTAGAACTTTTTACCTGATCACTTGAAACTTTTCAAACTACACCACCTTTAAGAAAGCAGCTAACTTTGCAAAAAAGGTTTCCTGCATGATGGTTTCACACCAGTATATCAGATGCAGCCCACTCTCTCAATGAAGTACGGGCATTGGGAGTGTGTCTTGTACACCAGATAGCTTGATCTTCAAAGGAAAATTTCACTTTAATGCTGTTAGTAAAATGCTAAGATAACCTATAACCTTTTTTGAAATTTTAACAGAATAATGTTACACTGTAGCTTTAAGAAATGTGCTCTTTTTTCAGACTCTATTGTCCCAGGAACTGTTTACGCAACAGCAGAGCTCGAGTCATTGGGACAAAATATTACTCAGATGTGAGTTCTTGTTTTGTACTATCAGTGTTTCCTCGTCCACATAAGGATCAGTATTATGTTTAAATGTGATATTTATAAATTGTTGTAACATGTTGTATTTTCCTCGTATAACCTTATAAGTATATTCTTATGAAACTGACCACACGATAATATGAGCGGTTATAACATGGTCACTTGAATTGACAAGGCATAAAAATCACAAAATAATATAACAACTAATATTGTTTTAACATGAAACTCATTTTGACAAAGGGAAATGTGTAGATGAACATATTGAAGATTATGACTCCTTTAAAGGATTTGATTCTAATTAGTTTTCCACCACTCACCCTGAAGTGTGTGTTAATAGAGTTATCATGTTGTAATGTAAAACTGAACCTTATTCATATATTCACAAGTGGCTGCAACAGACTTCCATCCTTGTCTTTAGTTTCTTTGTTGTTACTGCAGAATGTAAAGCAGAAAGTAAGTCGTCAGTGAGACTCTACTTTAAAACTTAGACTTTAACATGCAGTAAGAATAATCCTTAAATAATGTTGTCACTTACATTGTGTCCTTGCCAGTACATATCTAAAAGTCCTTTTGGCATGGACTCACTTTTTTCATTGGACCTGTTTTAATTTGTATTATTACTGGTTTTGTTTATATTTTCTTTTCCAACAGAAATCCAGTATCTGTCGAGCAGCCATTCATGCTGGAGTAATTCAGACTGAGGCAGGAGGGTATCTCGATGTGATGCCTGTGGACAGAAGGAGGCAGTACATCGGCAGCTACCAGAATGGTATCACTGCAGAGAGGTATGGTGGAAAAATCTACAGACAAGAAAATAAATAACTGTATTTCAAACTTTGTACAGTGATTGGCCACTTTATTAGGTTCACCTGTTTAATTGCTTGTTAGCACAAATAATCAGCCAATCACATCGCAGCAACTCAATGCATTTAGGCATGTAGGCGTGGTCAGGACAACTTGCTGAAGTTCAAACCGAGCATCAGAATGGGGAAGAATGGAGATTTAAGTGACTTTGAATGTGGTATGGTCATTGGTATGAGGAAAATATTTAGAGTGCAGCAGTTTTGTGGATGAAAATGCCTTGTTGATGTCAGAGGTCAGAGGTGTTGCCATTAACCTAATTAGGTGCAAAATGTTCCTTAGCTGTATTTCATTTTTTACAACTAACTCTTTTGGCCTTTTGTTGCCCTGTCCCTTATGTTGTATTGTGAATTAAGCATGAGTGTATGAGATGTGACCACAATTGTCTTCTGTTTCTATTTACAAGGGGTTGCTCATCATTGGTCACCATTGTTTTCTGGCTTGCATTACAAGTAAACAGCGACAATAGCTACTGCTTCATTCTCCTCAAATGATGTTAATTGGTTCATTCATTCTCAGACAAGGCACAAACATTTCAGGTTGAAGCGTTGCAAGATGGGTCTGCCTGATGACATGGAATCTGTCCGGTCTATTGGCATGCAGGGTTAGGATTGTGGTCTAATAAGGGAGAAAAGCTGTAACAGTGGGCCAACCCCTGCCAGCTTGGTCTGTGTAATGTACTCCAGCATGTTCTGAGCCATAGATTGGTCCCTATTAAAAGGGACCAGTTTTCAGTGGGATGGGGTCATGACAGTGTGTCTCAGCACTTTAGACTGGTATTTTGGTTCCACCACCATAGATTGCAGCCAGCCTTTTAGATGAAAAGGTAAATATCAAACCTGAGTTTATAGCAAGAGAATAAAGTTCTAATGACTGTTATTTAAGTGTTATTTTCAGTGACTAGTGATTCATTTTTCAATGATTAGTTTTTCTAATCTTAGACTTTATTTCACCTTTTGCATTGCTCTAATCTTCAGTTCTACTATCAAAAGTAACAAATAATGTATACATGTACTTTATGGTTCAATTTTTGTAATAACAAGGTTCAACTTGTTGGATTTTTCATGTCAGCTAATACCTTGAGTGTGGTGAAGCGTTTCCACTGATAATTCTGTGTTAATAATATAATCTGATCTTTCTTTTCCAGCCTACTGAACCCGACAGCTGGAAAAGCCTTCAGAGTGTTTGCAGTCATCTGAGACAAGGACACACAACTGTTACACATAATGACCTCACATCTAACAAACCCACTCATTATCATCCTACAACCTGTAATACCATTTATTGCTCCATTTAAAAAAAAAAACCTTTAGACCTGAAAAAAGACTTTAAGTATAGCATGACTTCACAAAGCTTATAAGTCTGGTCATTTAAGTAGGAGTCTGTCGAGATGTTTGGTGAATGACGCTCCTGGATGTACTTAGCCTTACATCTTTTCTAAACATCCAGAGCTGACCCTAATATTTACTTTAGACATCCACACATCTTAAGCTGACATAATAGAATGACACCAAGCGTTTCAATACTTAAAACTGTTTACAAACCAATAAACTTAGTTTGAATACAACTCTTCATGTAGGACCAAATGACACAAGAGTAAAACCTCAAGTCAATTTTAAGAAATTGCTGTCTATAGATCACTTCTAATGCAGTCAGTCCTGGTTTTTATACACTGTGTTCTAAATTATTACAATAGGATCTGGCTGCAAACCTCTACAATGGGGCGACCTCAACCGTAGGACAGGATGTGACGTACGTTACCCAAGCCTGAACCAGAATGATGTACTGAATGATGTATATTACTGAGGGGTTAAATTTACATTTGACACACCAAAAATGGAAGAAAACCCAAATAGGGTTAGGGTTAGGCACCCAAACCCAAAAGGGTAAGGTTAGAGTAAGGGGGAGGGGGATAAAATTAAAAAATAATACACCACAAACTAAGGAAAAACCCAACAAGGGTTAGTACATCGCTCTCAGCCCCACGGTCGAGATCGCCCCATTGTAGAGGTCTGCAACAGATGCTTCCAATTATTATGCATGTACTGTTTCTTTTCATTTTTCCTAAACAGTCAATGGGATTTTTCATTCCTCAACAATTATATTGTAGTTTGGATTTAATTCAGCAAAATTACCAATGATGACAATGGCATTACTTTTTTTTGCAAAACAACTTAAAATGCAGTGTTACAAATTCTAATGCAAAACAGAGTTTGAAAACACTCAATAGTTTCTAAAGGGCTGAAAACAGAAATCTGTGGTAATATTTTGCATTAGGAGGTAATTTTTCTCAAATCAAAGCGATTTCATTCAAAAACATCTTTACAGATCAAGTTCCACCTTAACATGGGATTCTTTCTTTGATATCATCTTAACAACTCCCTCATCCAGTGAACTTGTACGTCCATGTATAATTTCTGCCTGTATTTTCTTTGACGATGTCAGATTTGCCTCCAAGAGCTGCTGTTTTGAGCTAAACTGCCGTCCACCCTCACAGAGCCTCCTTTTAAGAACGCTCCAAAGGTTCTCAGTAGGGTTGAGGTCAGGTGATGATGGTGGCCACAACATGATTTTTTCTCCACTTATGCCCATAGCAGCCAAGGCCTCAGTGGGATTTTGCAGCATGGGATGGTGTGTTGTTTTGCATGAAAATGATTTTACTCTGGAAGGCACAGTTCTTCTTTTTATACCATGGCAGGAAATGGGCAGATAGGAGTTCACTTCCTGCCCAAAACATGACTCCACCACCTCCTTGCTGCTGCCACCATGACGTGCACACAACTATTCCATCTTAAACATCAAAACCAAGTTTGTCTATTGGATATTTAATCATCTGACCCTGCCTCTGGCCACTCTTTGGCTTCAGACTGTGTCATTTTGCTGTTTACAATGGTAATCTATATGCCAACAATGCAGGCAGTGAATAACTGTAAATGTGTACATAAAGATGTTGTAAATAATGTTGAACAAAATGCTGTTGAATGCTTCATCATTAACGAATGCAATGAGTGGATTCTGCAAGCTTAACATCTATTTATCACCCAAGCTTTTATTTTTCATAAAGGACAAACTCCATCATCATTCCAGATTATTCATACGTTTGTAAATATTTTGTATGTAACATATTGCTTTATTTTATGATATTTCTGAGCTTTTGCTAAAAGATTTCTATGAATGGACCCTGGCTGGCCAGGAAAGAGCATAGGGGACTCACAAATAAAATTAACTGGAGATAAAACATGATGTTGGCTGTGTGTGTTTCGTTTGGTAAAGCATGGATCTTGTAAAATCTGCTTTAGATTAATGTTTAAAAAATGCCAAAACCCTGCAAACCACAAGTTACAGACTAGTCCATTTGCATTCTATATCACATTACACTTGTTTTTAGTTTTTGCAGATGTGTAGCTGCACTTTAGTGGCTGCCTTTTATATATCAGCCCTAAGAGTGCCCAAATAGCCTGAAGAATCTGGGCTTTACCGTTTCAACAACACCTCGTATTCATTTCTGGATCAAAATGTCTTCCTAGAAAGCTGTGGCTGTTTCCTGGAGCTTCAGGGACACAGAGGAAGAGAAACCTGCTGATTTCAGGTCAAAGGAGATTTTATCTACCAGTCTGCAGTGCATGTTTCAAGTCAAGGCCAAAAAAGTGTCAAAACTATGAAGGTTACTGCAGTTTTTAAACCTAAAATAACACTACTCAGATCAGGACTGCTGATCCTGGACAAGATTTGATTTACAGAACAGTAGAAGTCCTACTAGCCTGCTCCAAACTGTGTCTAGGGTTTAGTTTTTTTCATTTGTGTATATCCAGAAATATTTTATTCAACATCTTATTTTTAAGCAGTTATCTGATGTCTGAGCTCTCAGGCCCACTCACTGTGCCAGCTGCCACATGGACAAAGACCATCGTTGTGTTTAGCTGATCTTAATCTCTCTATTTCCCAGGATGCATTTCCGTTCCAGCATCAGGACTAGCTCAGATGTGGGTAAGCTGCAGCCAGAAAGTCCCCATCAGTCAACCTTGAACAGAGGAGAGCACACAGGAACATTAGACACAAATGCACACAAGGCAGAAATGAAAAACATTTAAACAAAAAGAGACTCACAAAGTGAACCGATGCTGATGATATCTTTCCTATTTTGTGTCATGTCATTTTATTTTTGCCGTAGGTTCTTTGCAGATGGCATCACGCAGCAGTGAAGAACTCCAGATGGGGGACAAGTGGTGATTTCTGCAAAGAGAAATGCTAACGAAAGGGCCATTATTTTGAGCTGTTTATGACTATGCTAAGCAAGGATGGAGGAAAGGAAACTGGCACTCAATCATGAGCTAGCTACACTAGCTAACATTAAAGAGCTGTTTCATAGAACAGGCTTGTTTGTGAATTTCACATAGTTTCTCAGTCGCTTGCCCCACAAGAGGTTTATTTGGTTGATAGAATATCACCGTTTTAATTCAATGCATGTGAATTTCTTTTACATGTGAAAGGGTTTCAGCTAGCCTCTTAGCTCAGAACAAGTCTCCTCAAGACTCTTGTCTCCCTTCATCTGGTTAGACAGCCCTAGATTCTAGGAGGCAGTTCAACTGAGGTAAAAATGGCTTTTTCGTAAACTGTAGGGATCGTGCTCAATGTATGTAGACATTTTCTAGAAACAGAAGACAGAAGGAAAATTGAAAAAGTGCACTCTTAGTAGACAAAATTGAACAAAGAACCCTCTTTGGTGCCTAGTGAGTGGAAAATAAAATCCCAAATGTTTCACATAGCCAGCATCAGCAGGTGGGCTGGATGATGCTGTCCCTAGCTACAGGGGGCTGGCTAGCCAGAGCTGAGAATAAAGGTTTGGATTCAATGGTGTGGAGCCGTGTTTCCAAAAGAATTACCCTGTCCTCCAGAGCTAAGGGGAGTCTAAAGGGAGTCTAAGAGAAAAGCATTGTTAACTACTGTATGTCTGCGCATAAACGCACAACAGCTGTAAAGCAGTAGTGATTAGAAGAACAAAGAGTAAAAAAAGCAACTGTAGCTTGATCGGCGCTCAGAAAAACATAAAAACTGCAACGGCACAAAGAGGAAGTAATGCAATACGCTCACTGTACGTCAGCACGCCAGCTGTATTGGTGGATGGGGACCTAATAGGGAGCCAACTGAAGCAGAAAAACTGCAATTTGGAGTTTTATACCAAATCTAAACATATTTATGATTTTATCATGATTCCAGTTGGAAACCAGTATACTCAAGGAGTCCTCTGAGAGGTATGAAATACAATTGGAGCAACAGGGAGGTTTGCAAAGCAAGACAGACATACGTACATACAGACAGCTCTCCAATTATAGTAGTAAGATATCTGGCTTACAATGCGTCATCACGTTGCACCTGCCCATGGGTCAATCACCTCCGCTTGTTTGAATAGCAACACCCTAAGGGCATTCTGTCAATAACACATCAAAATTTGATTGGCTGATCACACTGTCACTCAAAGTTGTAACCCAATAGTAACACCCAGCTAGAGCTCAGGGCTTGCGATGCAATTACTGCTGGCCCCAGCAGAGGAAAGGAGCTGTGATACGTTAAGTAAGTAGGAACTTTATGTTCAGCGCCGCAAAATCTAACTACTCATTTTATGGATAGAGTTGCATACAAAACAAGTAACTGATTCCACATACATTTCAGAGTAGCTTTTTATTTATGAAATAATATATCATTTTAATTTCTGCCCCAGACTGCACACCTCTGTTTAACATGCATTGTAAGAATTGGTGTGCGATGCAGAGATTTGATGCACCTATTGCAGGTACAGGTGGGAGTGGATGGCACATGCTGTGGGAGCGGGCGGTAATGGCCAGAAATCCTGTAGGAATGGGCAGCAGGCAGGGCTCTAGTTTATCTAAAAAGCTAGCAGTAATAGCCTTAACTAATAGTCTAAATCAAACCTTGGCTGCAATAAAACACAAGGCTTAGTGCCTCTTAAAAACTGGGAGGTTTATCATATCTTTGGAGTCACATTCCCATCTATGAGCTACTAACTCTATCTTCTAGTTCACCACTGAAAGTGTTTGTGAATCTGTTCTTTTTTATTCAGGCAAAACATGAAAACAGAAAGCACTGATCCGAAGTTCTTTGATCATACAACAAAAGGCCAAAAAGTTGCCCATGCCCCCCCTGAGCTATTGCACTTTGGCTGAAGCATTCAGAAATGCAAAGTTGTGCATCTTTTCCCAACTGACCATACAGATGGGCCTACCAATAAAGAAATCAACCGGAAAAAGGTCAATAAATGTCAAGCTTTCAGTTGACTTGGTCTGAAAGTGAACATGATCCTTTACCCTGAATGTATATCACAAAAACTACGAACCAAGATTAAATATGTTCGTTGGGTTTGGGCCAGGTCTCCTAGAGAATAAAGGCAAGCATCGCAGTGCTGTCAAAATTCACAGGACCCTGTTGCAGAGGCGGTCACTAGCGTGGGACCCCTGTGAACTGCTGCAGTCAGTTAGTCAGCCTGTCAGTCAGTCAGACAACAGTCAGCCATCACAGCAGTCATTAAGAGGCTTTGAGTAGAAAAACAACATCTCACCAACATGACATTCAGCCTGTATGCCATACTTTAACTCTGTCACAGTTTAGCCAAATAAACAGCCAGCCAACCAGCCAGGTAGTCTGTTATTGTGGAAAGGAGGCTTTTCAGTGAGTCCAGCAGAGGCTTTATGGAGGATTTCAGTATACTGGGAGCATTTCAAAGGTTTAAACAGTGAAGTTACCCCAACCTAACCTCTAACCCAAACAGGCTGGCAATATAGCTTAAAAGCAAGATATCTGATTTGTTCAAGCCAACTCTGATTTACTATTATGATTGGTTTTCTTTCCTGCTTTAGTATAAAGTAAAATAAAATAACTACAGATTTAAAAAACTCACTCAAACAAATTCAGCTTTATTCCACTAATGAAGCACAGCGTTAGTTCATGCAGGACACGGTTGTCATACACCCAGCCGTGATCAGCTGGCGGCCAGCTGATCCCAATTATCGCCTCCCAGCTCCTACAGCCAATCACAGCTCTTTCTCTCAACACAGCGGTGTATTTAAATATAACACACTTCTCACTAATCCTTGCTGTCATTAATGCTGATGGACCACGCTGCTGCTGCAAAGCTTAACCTCCTCCACCCCAGTCTCCTCCTTTACAGCGTAAAGCTTGTTGAACCATCAAGTTGAGACCATGTATTAATTGCTCTGAACTAATTCTATTGTATCACGACACTCTGCCATTAATGTATCCATCCATATGGGGGTTTCTAGCCATGCTGTCACTGGAAAGTCAAAGCATGATTAATCCCAGGAGCATCTTTTGAGCGCAGCAAGGTTCCTGGTTCGCTTCCCATCAGGGCCTTTCTATGCAGAGTTTGCATGTCCTCCCTGTGGGTTCTCTCCAGGTACCCCAGTTTCTTCCCACCACCAAAGGCATGCATGTTAGGTTAACTGGTGACTTTAGGTAGGTGTGAGTGTTAGTGTACCTGCCTGTCTGTCTCTAAATGTCAGCCCTGTGATTGGCTGGCAACCAGTCCAGGGTGTACCCCGCCTCTCGCCCAGTGACAGCTGGGATAGGCTTCAGACCCCCCACAATCCCCAACAGGATAAGCGGCCTCCACGGATGGATGGATGGAATATATCGCAATAAATTACAATTGTATATATGACATTTATTGTATTGCTTTTCTACAAATACACATTTTTTCTAAAAAAAGGTATAAAAAGTCGCTTTTAGTGTTTGGGTATAAATACTCGTGATATTTTAAGAGTTTGATGTGCACTTCACACACTGAGGAAACTGCTCATTGGTGCCTCATTTACTGCAAGAACTGCACTGGGCTCACCGGGTATATAATCATAAACATATGCATGAACATATACTTACATATGCATTAGTCCCAACAGCAGGGGTTTGCAGTAGAAGGGTCTGGGTGCTGATCTCGTCTGCCTGCGCAAATGTTTGGGCAACAAAAGGACTCTTGAGCGGCTAGAATCCTATATCAGAAAAGAATGGGACAACATTCCTCTCCCAAAACTCCAGCGCCTGGTCTCAGCTCTTCCCAGATGTTTATAGACTGTAGTTGAAAGAAGAGGGGATGATACACAGTGGTAAATATGGGCCATGTCCCTACTTTTTTGAGATGTGCTGCAGCAATCAAATTAAAACTGAGCTAATATATATATATATTTTTTTTAAATGGTAAAATGTCTCAGTTTCAACATCTGATATTGTGTTTATGATCTACTGTGAATAAAATATGGCTTCATGAGATTTGAGAATCATTGCATTCTGTTTGTATTCACATTTTAAACAGTGTCCCAGCTTTTTTGGAATTAGGGGTGTATTTCAGCAGACTGTGGTTTATTCCCGGCACTCTAGGAATTCAAGGAATCTTGAACCATTGACCTTGATGTGTTGAACATAGCGCAGTGTAATCTGACATCTTTGATGGAGACCCCACTGAGCTCGAGGACACACTCGCAGGGACCGCTTCATAAATCGGCTTCAGGGCTGAAACCTTCAAAAGTCCACCCTCAAACCGAGCTAGACTGAGTCACACTGCTTTGGTTCTATATTTTGCCCCTAATAGTTGTAACTGTCGTCTCATGATTCTTGTAAATAATGGTACTTACAGGCCTTGGCCACTCACTCTCTAACATTTAGCTGCAATGGCAGTCTTTTCATAGCAAATGAAAGAATAGTTATTGCTGGTATTTGTGTAACTCCAACAACTCACTCCTGTGTTTCCACTTTTAGAAATAAAACCTTTTTGATTGTGTGTTTTGGTCACAGAAACGTCAAATGGACGTAGTAATTATGGGGAGGGGGGGTGAGATATGTTTGACACAGCTGGCCATGCCTGAAACACACTGGTGTGTGGCTCCTCATGTGTAGAAGTGTCTAAATATGCCTGGTGCAATCACGCTCATGCTACTCAGGTGGTTAACTCCAGGGTGGACGCACACCGGGCATGTGGGCTAACAGTCAACAGTGTGTGTGTGTGTGTGTGTGTGTGGTTGGACTTCCTGCTCTCAGCCCTCCACCACTCACAGATTTAGACATTGTTATTATTTTAACATAGTTAGCAGCTGTGTTTTGGTGGTTAAACATGGTAATCATCTAACTATTGCTGGTTTTTCTGTAGGTTGAGGTGTATATATATAACAGTCCTGTTTTACTGCACTTTCTCATGAGACATCCCTGATCTTGAAGCTTTTCAAAGACACAAAATCACTGGGTTCTTGTTTTGTCAGCTGTGACTTGACCTGATCGAATCGATAAGTCAATGTGTCTCCCTTTTTCAGTCCAACATTTTACCATACATTGAAATAAAAGTATCAGATTTTGAAAGATACATCATTAAAGCCACTAAATTATGGCTTAAAAGTCACTTTAATATGATTTGTAACAGGAAAATGATGCCTCTTTTTATCACTTCTCTTTATGTCTTGCACTGAGTAAAACCAAGGTCAGCAGACACATTGTACAATTATAGCCAGATTTGACAAACCTGAAGTGTTATTGGCCCCAAAAATCTATGATTTTGTCCTGTGTAGTGTGTCA
This sequence comes from Cheilinus undulatus, assembly GCF_018320785.1. Taxonomy (NCBI): domain Eukaryota; kingdom Metazoa; phylum Chordata; class Actinopteri; order Labriformes; family Labridae; genus Cheilinus; species Cheilinus undulatus. The sequence goes on along the minus strand of NC_054877.1, from coordinate 38,493,244 downwards.
TAATGAATAACATGTCAAGACCTTCAGACTTCCAGACCAAAATTCTGTTGTTAACATCCATTAAAATGGATATATATCAGTCTTCAGCACTAAGATAACAAGTCCTAATCTTAAATGTTTTGGGCAGACGCATCTTACTGTGTACTGAAGATGGTTGAATGTCCCATTAACTGCATTAGAGTACTCTAAGATGCCTTCATCCTTGTTTTTAAGCAACGACTGTGGCTCGAGCTGGTTGTGAGCTCCTGCAGACACATGCCAGTGTGTCCCCAAATTACTCCCACTGCTGCAATCACCTTCAACATTACGTTTTATCCTGTGGGACAAGCAGAGGTAGGAAGATTACACACGTGGACAAAACTGATGGAACCCCTAGAAAAGATGTGAAATAATTTGACCATAGGGACATGTTCAACTAAGGTGTGTCCAGTAATTAACACCACAGGTGTCTTCAAACTTGTAATCAGTCAGTCTGCCTATTTAAAGGCTGAAAAGTAGTCACTGTGCTGTTTGGTATCATGGTGTGTACCACACTGAACATGGGCCACAGAAAGCTAAGGAGACAGTTGTCTCAGGAGATTAGAGAGAATATGATAAATTACAGACTATAAAGGCTATAAGGCCATCTCCAAGCAGCTTGATGTTGCTGTGACTACAGCTGCACATATTATTCAGAAGCTCAAGGCCCACAGGACAGTAGCCAACCTCCCTGGACAAGGCCGCAAGAGGAAAACGGATGAAATTGAAGAGACAAATAATACAAATGGTAGCCAGAGGCCAGAACAACTTCCACAGAGATTAGGGGTGAACTCCAAGACCAAGGTGCATCAGTGTCAACGCACCATCCATCGCTGTCTGAGCCAAAGTGGACTCAATGGAAGACAACTGAGGAAGAAAGTTGAAGTTGTTGAAAGTAAATCATAAAAAATCCAGAACGGAATTTGCCAAAATGCATATTGACAAGCCACAAAGCTTCTAGGAGAATGTCCATTGGACAGATGAGAGAAAACTAGAGCTTTTTCAAGTCACATCAGCTCTATGTTCACAGATACAACTAGAAAAGCAATTGGAGAGCGCAGACCTCCGCCATTAGCCCTATCTCCCAATAGTAAAGAATCCTTTAAAAAATCCCTGGATCCAGACGGTGATCCGGATCACTCCGAAAATCTAATCAGGTCTTCCTTATGCCATTTCTAACATTTCCTGAAAATTTCATCAGAATCCATCCATAACTTTTTGAGTTATGTTGCTAACAAACAAACAAACTAAATAACAAACCCTGCCGATCACATAACCTCCTTGGCAGAGGTAAAAATGAAGCATACACTGAAAAGAACACTCTACCTACTGTAAACATGGAGGAGGCTCAGTTATGTTCTTGGGCTGCTTTGCTGAATCTGGGTGTCTTGAATCTAAGCAGGGTACAATGAAATCTCAAGACTATCAAGGCATTCTGGAGCCAAATGTGCTGCCCAGTGTCAGAAAGCTTAATCTCAGTCTCAGGTCATGGGTCCTCCAACAAGACCAATGAGCCAAAACACACAGACCTAAAAACAGCCAAGAATGGCTAAGAACAAAAACTGGACTATTCTGAAGTGGCCTTCTATGAGCCCTGACCTAAATCCTTTTGAACATCTGTGGAAGGAGCTGGAACATGCAGTCTGGAGAAGGCACCTTTCAAACCTGAGACAACTGGAGCAGTTTTCTCATGAGGAGTCGATCAAAATACCTGTAGACAGGTGCAGAAGTCTCATTGAGAGTTCCATCCCTACTTCAAGGGGTACGTCAAAACTGCTTGTCCCTTTTAGGGACACGCAGCATAGATAATGGAGTATGGTATAATCTTAATGTGGGTTGACCTAACAGTGAAGAAAATCTATCAGTATCCATTAGAGCGGTGTTTGTGCTATGCCATTGGCCTCCTGTGATTGGCTGAGGTCTCTCTCAGTTCCTGGAAAATACTGAGACAGAAGGTTTCCGTGAAATCCAGGAGGGTGTTTGATACAAAGAAGTAGTCAGTCATTTCTTCAGATTTTTTGTTCAAGAAGCTGAATTGACTAAATATAACTGCCCTAACTTTACTGCTTTCCAGATTGTATCAACCTGCAAACAAAACCAGAAAACAGAAAAACTCATTTTTTGCAGCTGACTGCACTTTAAAGACAGCGATTTAAGGCTCTACCTAGGTTTCAAACCTCCTACCCACTAAATACACACAGACAAACACGCAGACTGATCCAAACTCAAATTATGGGCTTGGCTCTTCTCCCTCTCCCCCTGTTTTGTTGGTAGGCCACATACAGTCCTCCAGTGCCAGCAGAGTGTGGCAGAGGGTCACCGTTTCCCACAGTCCATCAAGATTCACAGACTTTCTTCTTACCTCCTGATCCTCCGCTGTTGGTCCATGCCACCAAAGAATCCCCGTCAAAATTTTCCGCTGTACCATAAATAGTTGTCTGAGTGCTGGCCGTGCTCGCCTGGTGCCCTGCTGTCGCTTACAGCAGACTGAGTACACATACGCCATCAACAACGCTATTTTCATCTTAATCGCTGTGAAATTTATTAATGTGTTGTTTTTATTTCACTTTGAAGAATTTGGTGACTGTGTGTGTCAAAATGATCCAGAGACAGAATAAATGAAAACACTGCTGGGTGTTCTGGTTATCAGTGTGTAGAGAGGACCATGTTCCTATAAAAAGAAGAGGAATAGAGACAAGGTAGGCACTGTTTATGATCCTCAATGCTACTATACAGCTCACTACTGGACCCACATTCACAGTTTTATATTTAAAGAAAAGCGTAAGCTGTAAAATCATATGATTAAAAGATCATACACTGGTCTCTTTAACCCCTTACTGCCCCTTTTTCCTTAATATTTTCCAGGCTTCTCAAGGGCCCACCCTCACTATGGGTCTAGGTAATCATTACAGAACATATTTTCACTCACATTTGATCCACATCGTACTTCTCTGTTGCTAGATACAGCAGTGTTTGCCCACCCAGCTTCCTAGGGCTGCTCATGCTTACAACATCATTTTGTCTTGCCACTCTGATTCGCCCATAATGAATGTGACAGACAAAACGTTAATTTAGTCACCTTTTGGGAAATTTTGAAATGTCCTGCTCTTCCCAGTCACTCTATTGGAGCTTTCCCAGATGAATGTGAAATGCATCCATGCAAAATCCACGCATATGTGACTACATTTACTTTGATTAACACTCAGAGTAGCATCGTGATGATGTCAGTCATGTCCATTATATAAAGATCTGATGGGACACTAATGCATAGAAATAGTACTGGCAAAGGACAACTGTAGACTGATGATGTCACTACCCAGCAGACTAAAGTATAAGTTTTCTTCAACAGCAGTGACTTTCTCTTTGCAGCTCACCCATAAAGCTTTGACTGGTGAAGAACCTGACCAACAGTTGCTGTATTCAGAGTCTCTCCCATCTCAGCTGCTGAAGCTTGTAACTCCATCAGAGTTGTCACAGGTGTCTTGGTGCTCTCACTCACTAATATTCTTGCATGGTCACTCACTCACGGCCTGATCTAGGCAGATTTACTCAAGTGACTTATTCCCTCCATCTCTTGATGATGGATTTGATTGAAGTCTGGGGCATGCTCAGTGCCTTGTAAATGTTGTTGTGTCCATTCCCTGGCTTATACTTTTCATTAACATTTTCTCTGAGTTGCTCGGAGTGTTCTTTTGTCTTCATGGTGTAATGGTAGCCAGGAATACTGATTAACCAAAGACTGGACCTTCCAGACACAGGTGCCTCTATACTACAGTGTTTTGAGACACATACACTGCACTCAGATGATCACCATTTCACTAATAGTGAGACCACTAGCACCAATTGGCTGGACCTCTGTTGAATTAGGTCAATCACTTTAAAGAGGGTGAATATTTATGCAATCACTTATTTTTGTTTAATTGACATAACTTTGTAGAAATCTGTTTTCACTTTGATATTGAAGAGGTTATGGTTTTAAAAAAACCTAAATTATATTGACCATAATTGATTTATGAAATCAAAAAAGGGTAGGAGGGTGAGTACTTTTTATAGACACCGTAAGTTGGCAAAGATTTGCAAAATCAGAATTATCTGGGTTTCTTTTATTTGAAATTTTACACATCCTAACTTTTTTGGGATTGAGACTTGTATTTGTAGGGAGTAATCATGCCGGTGTTAACTGTTGCCTCCTGGATGGACATCCTGTGATTGTTTTACTCATCCATAGAATTTATAGATCACTTTATAAAGCCTTATTTGTCAATCATGAGAAATTCTCCCATTGCTGTTGTTTCTGTTAAGCCAGCAGGTAATTTTACACATTACACACCACTGCTAGGTGATTTGGTGTAAACAGGTTTACCTCATTTCATGCATCCCTAACACGAGAGCTTTTTCTGGATAAAAGTGCTGAGGGGAATATTTTTGAGCAGTGTTATCAGCAACAACAGCTGTTATAGTTCAATATTATTTTCCTTATATACATTTGTAAATGTTTTGTATGCATTTTCCATCACTGTAACATCAAGTTAAATTGCATTTCTTTTCATGTTTTATTTTGAAATTTAACATCTGTCATTTCAGTGCCTTCTCTCAGCTCTGTGATTACCAGCTGCTCTCAATACTCACCTGCCTCTAATTAGCTCGTTAGCCAGCCATTATATATACTCCTTTGTTTTCACTCCTCAGTTGCTTGATTGTCTTTGTTATCCATGTGCTTTCAAGCCTAATTCTAGTTTTAGGATTTTGTCGCTTCAACCAAGAGCACTTTAGAACCTTAACTGTGTCTGGTCTTTTCTGCATTTGAGTCTTTTTGTGCCTGAAACCTTTCAGCCATTCACCCTGGAACCAGTCATGGAAAAATTAAGCCTCCATGTGTGTCTCCAGTTTTTTTTGCCACAGGTAGGTAAATGAATCAAGCACATTTTAAAACATTAGTGGTTATACTCATTTAGACTTTTCCTATAAATATGCCTATGGTGTTTTACAATCACGTGTGGGATGGGTCGTAAGAGGAGACACGAAATTCATTCATTCATTCATTCATGCATTCATTCATAGATACTTATATGCACACTGTTGGCGACGCTGAGAACCTCAGCAAGAACACATGCTGCGAGGCTATACACAAAGTGGCGAGGGCCCTGACTGAGCTACTGAATGTGTTTGTGGTTTTCCCCAGCCAGCTGCCCATACATTCAATCAAAGAGGGGTTTTATGTGATAGCAGGTAAGATAATATAGGCTATGTAAAATACAAATAATGTACACCTTATGATGAAGGCTAACTGAGCTGTAATGCAGCATGTCCCTTTCACAGGGTTCCCTCGAGTCATCAGAGCCATAGATTGCACCCACATCCCCATCTATGGAAGTCTGGGGGAAAATGAGGTAGACTACATGACTCCCGGCTCTTCAGGGAGTCTCCACTGTCGCAGAAACTTGGGCAGGGTATGACAACTGTACATTTAATATTTTAATCATGTTCAAAAACTGTATTTTGTGGTACTAATCAAGGCCATTCCTTTTTATTTTTAGGCCTATTTAGTGGGATGTTGGTAGGTGACGGGGCTATGCCTGCCAGCCCTTTTAAATGATCCCCCATCCTGACCCTGGTGCAGGGCCAAAAACAGGTTTAATGTGGCTCTTGGAAAAACCAGGGTCAGGATAGAAATGACATTTGGCATCCTGAAAGCCCGATTCAACTGCCTCAGAGGGCTCAGGGTGGCCCCTGACAGGGCATGCAAAATAATTTCAGCATGTGTTGTGCTCCACGACATTGCTGCCATCAGGAAGCAAAGGAGCCCTCCTGTTGACCCCCCTCCCCCTGATGTTGTGGACCCCATTACCCTCGACTACCCTGCAGGGATGCTTGTAAAAGACACCATAATGCAGCAGTTTTTTCAGTTAAACAAAAAGTTTTTTTATTAGGCTGTCTCTCATTTTCAGTTTTTTTTCTCTCGTTCCTGAAAAAGAGCACAAATTTTAGTTTCATTCAGCTGCTTGAAATCCTTAAATGCTTTACTTCTAATCTTGTGTTTAAGGTCGGAAAAGTGCTTGAACTTGACCTTGTAAAATGTGCATGAACAAATTGTTTCACCTTGCCTGAAAATGGATACACCTACATCACTGAATTACCTTTTTTTTTATGTTCAAGTTTCTCCAACTCCAGCCTTGCTATTTTAATTTTCAGTTGTTTGTATTCAATGTCGAGCTCCATCTTTCTTTTATGTAGCGCTCTCACAGTCTGCTCCGACCTGAAACAAAGTGAATACATACAGTTGCTTCAGCATATCTATAGCCATTTTTCATTGCTTGCTTTAAACTAATGCCAGTGTCACACTGACTACCCTCATTAAATCAGAGTTCATTACATCTCTTGACTGCCTTGAGGGGGCTTGGGCTCAGGAGGGTTTCCCTCTTCCTGTAAAATAAGCATAGCAATTGATTATTTATATGATAGAGAGCACTTGAGCACACTTATTAGTACAACGTGCAGACCACCACCATTAGTGAGACAGTAAAGACACACCAGCATCCACCGCATTGTCCAGACTTCATCTGTGTCAAGACAGGCAAATTGTTAAGTGCATAAAATTAGAAAATAAGGACTAAGTTGTACCAGGGATGGTCTTTCTGAGAACGCAGAAACTGTCTTCATTAGTGGTGTCCACCTGACTAGGCTACAGAAGATGTGTCATCAACCACAGCTGAAATATATGACAGCTTGATTTTACTTTAATTTTACAGTTTACCTCTACACAGGACAGAGTTCGTGTGGGTGGGGGCAGCAGTGTGAGATTTAAAGTCTCACACTGGAGAAAATGTATACTAGCCTGGCCTACTCACTCCCACAGTAAATGGTATATTGGATAATTGTGTTTTATAAGCAACCCTGTGATTTAACATGGACTCACTGAAACATACCCTGAACAAATGAGGTGCTGTGACTGCTGCTACCTCCACCAGGGTCTGATGTCAACTTCCTCATATTTTAGAAGAATAATTGTCTGTTCCTCCATCAAGAAATACACTGCTCTGCAGGCTTTCTCCATGATTGCAATTGGTCAGACGTTGCAAACGCCACCACTTTTATGTGAGCGCACACTGATCCAGATTGGAAAACCCTGGATGCAGTTACCGAGTTGATAACCAGCTTTGTCACACAGCTGATCTGGATTGTGAATGTCTTGATTAGTAAGTCCAGCTAGCGGAGAGATATCCCGGGCGAGGTATCTTCTCTGCCAATGCCAAATAGCTCTGTCTGCCATTTGCTCTTTTTTGGTGTTGTTTGGTGGATTGGATGATTTAAGTCTGAAGAAACCATAGGGTTGAGTTCAGGACGACTGACACACCATTCTGTCCTCTTCACTCCCAAATTCTGGAGGTAGTCTCTGATAAACCCCCTCTGTGGGGGCGAGCGTTGTCATCTTGGAGGATAGAGTTCAGTCCCAGACCGTGAAGATATGGGATTGCTACTGCTTGCAGAATCTCATCTTGATATCTCTTGCCTCCACCAAAAGATGCTACTCTATTGGTGCATCAATCAGCATAACATTGGACTAATCTGGACTAATCGCTGAATCCGTTCAGGTTCTAGTGCATGTGTTGCCGACACCGGCACAAATGGACCTGATGGCTGATCTTTAAGTTGGGTTTTAAAAATGTAAGGGCCTTTTAATATTCATAAAATTATCATAATTATCTAAACCCATTCACCAAGCGATTAAACGTTCACTCTAAACTAGATAAACACAAGTCTGTTCACTAAAATATTGCTTTTCGTGGTCTGACAGCACACTGCAGGCAGTTGAGATTTATCCCCCGTGTGATGACACAAGAGGTCATCCAAACCCTCCAGTTTGTTTGCACGGCTACCTGGTTTTGGAGAGGGGGAGTCAGTAAACAGGTAAAAATGCTACAAATAGAATCCAGCCACTTAAGATTATAGTCTTGAGGGAGGGCGGCCTGTTCCCGGGTCTGCGTCAGCACTGACCTTTTTGCTGTTTGCTGAAGGGATTTGATTTCACTCCTTACTCTCTCACTCTCCCTTTTTTCAACATCCACACGTTAGCCATCTGAGAGGTATAAAATGGCAGTTTTGTCCATGAAGGAGAAGCTGTGGTAGTTTATTCATGGTCCAAGTGATAGCACACCAACGATAAAGCCGTTCCAGCAAAGACGTGTTTGGCATTTTTCAAGTTAAGGAAAGTTGTTGCAGGTTTTGCATCCTGGCAGACACCTTATTTAACGAGCATGCATATTCATGCTAATTTATACATATACATGCATTCACAGGGAAACCTGGACCAGAACAAAACACTGATTGACGGACTTTCTGAAGTGCATTTCAAAAGTGCAGAAACTTGTTAAATGTCCTCAACCTCATAATATGCAAGTCTTTACTCGCAACTACCCCCTGCTATGAACCATTGCTGACATATATTTACACTCATCCCCCACCAGTTGCTTGCAAACTATAAATATCCTCTTCTGTGAGTTGGACATTAACCGCAACATCTCTCACTCTCTTCTATTCATTGTAGGCTCATAGGTAAAGCCTTCATGAGCCTACAGCACCCCCTGCTGGCATGATAAAGGCATCTGCTTTACTGCTTTTTTTCTGTATTTTATCTGGGACTGAAGGTCCTCAAAAAAATCTAATTAATTTCCTTAACATTTTCAAGAAAATCCCCTGAAATTTCAAAACCGAATTCCTTTAGGATTTCTTGTTAAAATCCCCCAAAATGACAAAAAAAAATTCCCCAAAATTTATGAAAATGACAAAAAAATCCCACTAAACATCTAAACAACCCCCCCATACCAAAAAAAAATCTATTTCCAAAAGACATGAAAATACCAAAAAAGTTAAGTTAATAGCAATCAAATTTACAAAAATTTACAAAAACATTTACCAAATTTCAATGAAACTACCTACAAACCTTTTGAGGAAATAACTCCAAATATTCCTGTCAGATCAAAATAATAATAATAATAATAATAATAATAATAATAATCATTCTCTCAATTTTACATGAAAACTAAAAAACTAAAAGTAAATTCTTCCAAAATATTCCAATCAATTCCTAAAAATTTTCAAACACATTCCCCAGAATTCTATGGAAATGATGGAAATTTCCCCAAACATCCAAACAAATTCACAGAAATGTTTTATCTCTTTGTAAAGCACTTTGTGACTTTGCTGTTCTTGAAAGTTGCCAAAAAAAATGTTATTATTATTGTTATTATTATTAAATGTCCATGAATGTAATTGAATATTTCGATGGACACTTCCAAATTCCCAGTGAAATTCCCATTAATTTACAAATAAATTTTTCAACAGAAAATGAACACATGAAATGTCCACAAAAATACCACAAAAAAATTTAAAGTAAATTCCTTCAAAATTCCAATCAAATAAAAAAAATACAAAAACATTACCCAAAATTCCATGGAAATGATGGAAAATTCCCCCAAATATCAAAATAAAGAAATAATAAAAATTTCTATGAATATCCTTGAATATTTCAATGGGTATTCCACTTCCAAATCCACAGTAAAATTCCCATAAATTTACAAATACATTGTCCAATTTTCTACTAAAAAATTCCCTCAAAAATGATGTAAATTCTCAAAATCATTCCAATTAAATTCCCAAATTTCCCATGAAAATATATTTCTAAAGTTCCTTTAAAAAAAATCCCCAAACAAATTTTCCTAATTTCTGCAAAAAAGCCAAAAATCTCAAAGCAAATTACCCCCCAAACCTCCAGAAAAACCCTTCAAAATATACAAAAAAAAAAATGAACCTTCCATGTAAAAACTTGAAGATTTCCAAGTTTTATATCCCCATAATATCAACACAAATTTCCCAACATTTTAACCTTTAAACTTTAATACACATTCTGGACAATTTTCTCAAAAATTTAAACTGCAGAATTTATTGCTATGTTGTAGGAAACGAGTATGTAAAGGTCTCATGTACTATGCAGGGTGTTAGAAGATTAAAACCATATTTTCATGCCTAAAAATGATTTCCTTTAAAAATATAGAGTAAGGCTTCAAACAATAATAACCTCTTAAACAGAACAAAATGAACGGTTACAGCTGGTAAAACAGTGGAAACAAAGAAAAACTGAAGTCAAACTTAAAAAGTCAAAAAGCTCTGTTTTTATTTAAACCTGCAGGAGTAAGAATAAGAAGAAGAGAAATGAAAACATGTTTTCCTGTACTTTACATGACTTCCTTAACAAAGCTAAAAAAAATTTCATAAGCAGTTATATTTTGTGGTATCCTTGTTGTGTCTGTGTCAGTGAGATAATCTGTTATCAGGCACACTGGGGCATGTTGGAATAGAAAAGGGCCTTAGCCAAACTGTTGCCATAAAAGTTGGAGGCATAGCATTGTCCACAATGTCTTGGTGTGCTGAAGCATTGTTTTCCCAAACCCTGAAAAACAGACAGCCTTGAGTCAGTCTGTTCATATCTGACAGCCACTCTCACAGAACAAAAATGCATGCTACAACTTTAGAAATAACATCAGACTGAACTCCTGTTAAGGGTAATGGTTCTCTAGGTGGGGTAGGGACCCCCTGGGGGTCACGATACACAGAGAGGGGGTCACCAGATGCCTATCAAGAAACAAAGTATATTTTAAAACTTCTCAAATAGTTTATTTTACCCATTTCTTTACAAACATACAAGAAATACTTAATTATTAGGGTAAAGGTTAAGATAAGGGTTAGAATCCCAAAAGTTAAAAGTTAACCCTGACCTGCAAAACCTGAATACAAACTGTTTAATGAAGCCGAATAAACAGTCTTTAGGAAAAAGCTTTCCTCCATGTTAACATTCTGATGTAGCCAGCATAGCTGATGTAGCGCTGTTAGCTGCATAAGCTGCATAGCTAACAAAGCTAAGGCTAAGCTCACAAAGCAGCAACATAAGCTACATGTCTTTGTTATCTGCATAGCTAAGTTAGCTTTAGCTTTTTTGCTAAAGCTCATGTTGCTAAAGCTAACCTAGCTATTGTTAACAGAGATAAGGGAGCTAAAGCTAAACTCACACAGCTATGTAAGAAAAGCAGGTATTTTATCTACATAGCTATGTTAGCTGTAGCCACATTTACTAGAGCTGGTTTTGCTACCTTAGCTACATTTGCTCATGTAGTAATGTTAATTATGCAGCTGGAGTAGCTATGTTAGCTTTAGCTAAGGCTAATGAGGCTAACATCTGTCTAAAACTGGAAATATGTTGTACTGGGAAATTACAGCATGTCCTTTCTGAGATATGCAGAGTCTCAGATGAACGGTCCGTGAAAGTGGCTGTCAAAGAGATGTGTAGTCTGCAGCCAGACCCCTCTCTGAAAAAAAAAAGCCCCCTTTATCCCTCCACCATCACAATGCAGTCAGAAGGTCATGTTTTTTCTCGTTATCCTCCAAATCCAGACTCACCTGACTGCCAAACAGAGAAGCATGATTTGTCACTTCACAGAGCAGGTTTCCACCCCTTCACAGTCTAGTGTCTGTGTGCTTTACATCACTCCATCAAGTGCTTGGCACTGATTGGCGCAAAGTTCTGGATGGTTGGTGGATAACCACCATGTCCCAACAAGGCTGCAACGTCAGCAAGGATGTGGTGGAGTGATGTTCTGGGCTGGAATCATAGGAAGTGAGTTAGTCGGCTCCTTCAGGGTGCCTGAAGGTGTCAAAATGACCTCAGCAAAACATGTGGCGTTCCAACATGTCCATTTCATGCCATGGTATAAAAAGAAGAGCTGTGCCTTCTGGAGTAAAATCATTTTTATGCAAAACAACACACCATCGCATGCTGCAAAAAATCCCACTGAGGCCATGGCTGCTATGGGCATACAGGGAGGAATAATCATGGTGTGGCCACCATCATCACCTGACCTCAACTCTACTGAGAACCTTTGGAGCATCCTTCAAAGGAAGCTCTACACCGCTTTCCACATTATTAAGCAAATGACATTTTTCTCTTATTTTCCTAAATATTAATGCAAATGACAGTCAGAATATTTTTCAAGTCATCAGCTGTTACAGCATAATTCAAATGTTTTTGAACAAACTTCATAATGATAACCTTTTTTTTTTTTTAATAAAAATCTCAAAATGCACTTTTCCACATTATTAAGCAGGCCACAGGTTTCAAGCAATATGGGAAAGAAAAAGGATCTCTCTGCTGCTGAAAAGCCTCAAATAGTGTAATGCCTTGGAGAAGAAATGAAAACATTAGATATTTCATGAAAAATTTATTGTGATCATCGTACTGTGAAGAAATTTGTGGCAGATTCAGAGCACAGACGGGTTCATGCAGATAAAGGCATAAAGAGGAAGGCTTCTGACGGACAGCACCATCAGATTAAAACAGCAGATGCTAAAATGTCATTACAAAGCAGCAAACAGGTATTTGAAGCTGCTGGTGCCTCTGGAGTCCCACCAACCTCAAGGTGTAGGATCCTCCAGAGGCTTGCAGTCGTGTATAAACTTACTATTCAGCCACCCCTATCCAGTGCTCACAAGCAGAAACAGTTGCAGTGATCACAGAAATACATGAAGACTAATTTTCAAACAGTCTTGTTTACTGATGAGTGCTGTGCAACCCTGGATGGTCTAGATGGAGGAGTAGTGGATGGTTGGTGGATGGCCACCAAGTCCCAATGAGGCCGGGACGTCAGCAAGGACGTGGCTGAGTCATGTTCTGGGCCGGATTCATGAGGATAAGGCTGGTAGGCCCCTTTAGGCTCCCTGAAGGTGTGAAAATGACCTCGGCAAAGTATATAGAGTTTCTGACTGACCACTTTCTGCCATGGAATAAAAGAAGAACAGTTCCTTCTGTAGCAAAATTATCTTCATGCATGACAATGCTCCATCTCATGCTGCAAAGAATCCCTCTGTGTCATTGGCTGCTATGGGCATAAAAGGAGAGAAACTCATGGTGTGGCCCCCATCCTCCCCTGACCTCAACTCTGTTCAGAACCTTTGGAGCATCCTCAAGCTAAAGATCTATGAGGGTGGGAGGCAGTTCACATTAAAACAGCAGCTCTGGGAGGATATTCTGACATCTTGCAAAGAAATTCAAGTAGAAACTCTCCAAAAACTCACAAGTTCAATGGATGCAAGAATAGTGAAGGTGATATCAAAGAAGGGTTCCTATGTTAACATGTAACTTTGCCTGTTAAGATGTTTTTGATTGAAATAGCTATGATTTCAGTAAATATGACCTCCTAATGCTGCAAATTCAACAAATGACCATTTTCAGTTCTTTACTACCTATAAAATCTTTTAAAACTGTTGTGCATAATAATGTGGAACAGTGCATTTTGAGGTTTTTATTTAAAAAAAAAATAATGGTTATCATTGTGAAGTTTGTTCAAAAACATTTGAATTATGCTGTAACAACTGATGACTTGCATAATATTCTGACTGTCATTTGCATTAATATTTAGGAAAATAAAACAAAAATGTCATTTGCTTAATAAATGTGGAAAGCGGTGTATGAGGGTGGATGGATGTTTAGCTCAAAACAGCAGCTCTAGGGGACAATTCTGGCATCCTCAAGAGGAAATAAAGGGCAGAAACTACACATGGACGTACAAGTTCAATGGATGAGAGAATTGTTAATATGGAACTTAATCTGTAAAGATGTTTTTGATTGAAATTTTGCTAGAATTACAACAGATTTCTGTTTTCAACCCTTGAGAAACCGTTGAGTGTTTTGAAACTGTTTTGTATAATACTTTGGAAAAACTGCATTTTAGGTTATTTTGCAAAAAAAGAAGTCATAGTCATCATTGGTAATTTTGCAAAATAAAATCCAGACACAATAATATAACTGTTGAGGAATGAAAAATCATATTGAATGCCGATTAAATAGACTATTTAGGAAAAATGAAAAAGACAGTATATTCATAATGATTTGAAACAGTGTATACACCTTCATGTCTTAAAAAGGGTCCCGTTTGAGTTGTCTGAACAATGAACCAGCTTCCAGTTTAGATGATCATCCAAACAGTTACATGAGAGTGGCAATAAAAAGATCATTCCTACAACCTGAAAACAAAGCATGTTTACTTGTGTCTATTGTTGTTAACAGCTGTGTCCTTTTCCCCTCAGCTTTCATTGTTTATCATGCTGCCACTCAAAATAAAGAGGAAAGTTTTTCTCCAAGGCTGCCAAGGTGTTTCCTTTTCTTTCATAATATGTGTGCGCATGAGAGTGTGAAGCGCAGCTGTGCTGAACATAACACTCTACTGCTACCCATAATGCACTGTGGGAAAGGTAACACCCATTTTTTTTCTACCTGGAGGAAGTCAGAGTGGGAAAATTTCAGCCTGAAGAGAGCAGGAGAAACTGGAGCTCAAAGAAGAGACAAGATTGTGATCAGACTGTGCTGCAGACGTGAGGCTGTTGTTTTTAAGTCTGTCTGGACTTTAAAGCTTCTTTGGGAACTTCTGTCGCTATCTCAGAGTTTGTTTCTCCACCTTTTGGTTTTTACAAAGGTGTGAGTGAGAGAAGTGGGACAGTCAGAGTGATGGGAGGAGCTGCAGGCCTCTCCGTGCATGGACTCCACCTCTGTTCATATGGTAAATAGAGGGTCACATGGGGCAGTAGTCTTGGAGCAGTGGGGGGGAAAGGGAGGGAAAGGAACAAGGAGAGATACAATGCAGGACTTTAGCCTGGCCCATGTGCCTGAGGCAGCACTTTCACCCTGAGTTTAGAGGACACTGGATCACTCAAAGAGGAAAGAAACATGGAAAGGAGTAGGTGCCATGCAGTGGTTAAAGTGAGTCTTTAAATTCTCTCACTGCGGCCTTCATGTCTTCTTTTTGACCTCTTTGGAATTTTCTTTCTCCTCCCTGGTGTGGGGTGAGAGTTCAGAAGCTAGTCACTTCCTGGTTGTCGTCAGTTTAGTTTGTCTACACAACAGAGGAGCCAAGATGCCTACAAACTTCACTGTAGTACCGGTGGAGGATGCAGAGGATGGCAGCAGCAGTGTAGCAGCAGCTGGAGACAACAAACCTGTCAGTTTGGGAAATATCTTTAAAGAGGAAGAGGAAGAAAACATCCATGGACTCCACTCAGGTAGGAAAAGAAAGATCTTCTGTTGTTTTAAAACAGACATGTAGCCTCTTTCCTAATGGAGTCATGAGGGAGCAGAAGTCTGTCCCAGCATGCACTGGTGTAAGGACTGTGTAAAATAGTGTAAGTCTGATAAATTTTGTAAGTGAACATGTGTAAAAGGAAGCGTGCTGACACAAACAGACAGGTTCATGTTAAGGCAGGCACGTTCTGTCCACAGACACTTACAATCCCTCAGTGTGACGTTGTTGAACTAGCAGGAACTTGCCAGGCAGCTTGGTGTGTGAGGGGGGTGTGAGTTGTTGTTACTTAAGACTGTGTAAGCCTGATAGCAACCTGTGGCTCTGCCTGTTTAGTTTTATAAAAGAAAACCTGAAAAGGGCAGTAAATACAATATTTTAACAGGGAAAATGTAATACCAGTTTGATCTTGTTTGACAGAAACAGAGCTGGAATTGTATTTAGTACCTTTACATGCGTGGTTAAACCTGGCCACACAGTCAGTGTGAGTAAATCTGAACATCATTCATTTGTTTAACTTTTGATTTTTATTTCTATGCTGGGATCAAAGAATGTAATATGAATGGCTGTAGTCATTTTGATTTCACTATCATTTGCGTGACTTGTAGCAGGTGTGCTCAGAAACGCATCCTGAAAATCACGTGCCCCTCCCTGATGTGCACACTGCTCACTGTAAAGTTAGGTTTTTTACTTTTAATTCTTATTCAATAATTAAAGGGTCAAATTTAAATTTGTAGCTTAATTTACCATGATGCACTGTGCGCATCTCAGTTATTTTGGGAAGGGTATAATAAATCTAAAAGTGCTTGATGCTTAAAGTTTTGGACTTCTATGCACTCCGATCAGTGAGAGAGAGTATGAGTTTTTGCATATTTATCACACTTAAATGTTTGGGATCATCAAACCAGTTATAATATCTCACAAAGACAACCCATGTAATTAAAAAAAACGCAGTTTCTTAATGATGATTTTATTTATTAAGGGGAAAAAATCCAAACCTATCTGGCCCTGTGTGAAAAAAAAGTAATTGCCACCTGAACCTAATAACTGGTTGTTCCATTCTGGCAGCAAAAACTGAAATCAAGCATTTGTGATAACTGGTGAGGGGTCTTTTGCATCCCTGTGGAGGAATTTTGGCCCACTCTTCTTCACTGGATTGTTTTAACTCAGCCATAATGGAGGGTTTTTCCAGCATGAACGGCCCATTTAAGGTCACACCACAGTATCTCAATTGGATTCAAGTCCGGACTTTGACTTGGCCACTCTCAAACCTTAATTTTTTTTTTTATTTTGAGCCATTCAGAGGTGGACTTGCTGGTATGTTTTAGGTTGTTGTCCTGCTGCATAACCCAAGAGCGCTCGAGCTTGAGGGCATGAACTGATGGCCGGACGTTCGCCTTCAGGATTTTCTGGTAGACAGCAAATTCATTGTTCCATCTATCACAGTATGTGGTCCAGGTCCTGAAGCAGCAAAGCAGCCCCAGACCATCACACTGCCACCACCATATTTGACTGTTGGCATGATGTTCTTTTATCAGATGCTGTGTTATTTTTACACCAGATGTAACGGGCCACACACCTTCCAAAAAGTTCAACTTTTGTCTCGTCACTCATCAGACTATTTCTCCAAAAGTCTTGGGGATTGTCAAGGTGTTTTTTGGCAAATGTTTGTGTTCTTTTTTGTCAGCAGTGGTTTTGGCCTTGGAACTCTTGCATGATACCATTTTTGCCCAGAGTCCTTCTTATGGTTGAGTCATGAATTCTTACCTTTACTGAGGCCAGTGAGGCCTGCAGTTCTTTGGGTGTCGTTCTGGGTTCTCTTGTGACCTCCTGGATGAGTTGTCATTGTGCTCTTGGAGTCATTTTGAGTTGGCTGATCAACCCTGGGAAGGTTCACCACTGTTCCCAGTTTTCTCCATTTGTGGATAATGGCTGTGACCGTGGTTCGCTGGAGTCCCAAAGCCTGGAAATGGCTTTGTAACCTTTTCCCGTCTAATAGATTTCAATCACTTTGTTTCTTATTTGTTCTTGAATTTCTTTGGATCGTGGCATGATGTGTTTCTTTGTAAGATCTTGTAGCCTACTTCACTTTGTCTGACAGCTTATATTTAAGTGATTTATTGATTCAACAAATCTGGCAGTAATCAGACCTGGTTGTGGTCAGTGAAATTGTACGGAGCTTTCCAACAACTGTGGTTAATCACAGTTAACTCATGATTTAACAAGGGGGGCGATTACTTTTTCACAAAGGGACAGATAGGTTTGGATTTTTTTCCTTTAATGAATAAAATCATAATTTAGAAATTTCCTTTTCTATTTATTTGGGTTGTCTTTGTGAAATATAAAATTGGTTTGATGATCTGAAACATTTCAGTGTGATAAATACGCAAAAACCTCAGGAATCAGAAAGGAGGCAAATACTTTTTCACGGCACATAAAGGCACAAACGTCATCTAATTTCTGAACCTGTCTGTGTGGCTCTTGATCCACTGACTCCAGCCTCAGTCCTCTCCTCGTGACGCTCCCTTAAGTTCTTGAATCTGCCTTGTTTGTTAATCCTCTGAAGGCTGAGCTCATCCCTGTTGCTTATGCTCCTTTTTGTTTTACCACACTTTTCCCTTCCAGTCAACTTTCCATGAATATGCTTTGATACTTTCTGTGACTACATAAATGTACTGAGTGGTAATCAGCTATAGATATTTGAGAACGTGTCTTTTAAGAGTCATGCACAGTTTGATAGAGTTAGTCCCACAGCTTCAGTGCACAAGAGAAGCATGCATATAAATCATCATAACTCCCATACTTGTTACAATACAGCAGGTACATCCACTCATTAGGTCTATAAAGACAAAAGTTTCAGAGTGTGCCGTGCTGTAAAGAACACAGACCCACATGTACACAAACAATGCTGATTAGACAAGACGATATCTGGAAACAAGACATTTTCCAAAGCAACACTTGACCAGTGTCACGTTTCATAATGTTGACCTTTTGTTTGCATTATTTCTTCATAAGCTGCTGTTCTTAAACGTATAGGTGCATGTTTTTGGCTGTCTATCAAGAGTTTCTTTCCCTTTGCCATATAGAATATGTAAACTTCATTTTGAATTTGATGGCAGCAAACATCTCAAAAAAGTAGGGACGGGGCTATTTTTACCATTGTGTAGCATCCACCTCTTCTTTTAACAACAGTCTGGAAATGTCTGGTTGGCAGGGACCAGTTGATGGAGTTTTGGGAGAGGAATGCTGTCCCATTCTTGTTTGATTTAGGATCCTAGCTGCTCAATGGTCCTGAGTCTTTTTCACCCGACCTTTCATTTTATGATTCTCCAAATGTTTTTAAGTGTAGAAATGTCTGCACTGCAGGCTCTTTTACTGTGATGGATGTGGTATGTGGTTTAACATTGTCCCTGTAAGAGACGTTGTCTGGATGGGAGCATATGTTGCTCTAAAACCTCTCTCTACTTTTCAGCATTGATAGTGCGTGTCCAGATGTGTAAACTGCCCATGCCATAGGCAGTAATGCAACCCCATACCATCAGAGATGCAGGCTTTAGAACTGTTCTACTTGGGTTTCTTTTTTTCAGACAATTTATTGTAGGAGATGTTTTTATCTTGACATGTTTCGACTGTCATCTGCAGTCTTCCTCAGAAGCGTCAGCTGCCGCTGTTGAGGAAGACTGCAGATGACAGTCGAAACATGTCAAGGTAAAAACATCTACAATAAATTGTCTGAAAAAAAGAAACCCAAGTAGATTATTCAGAATAAGAAGACAAAATGAACTTGCTGGATTTAGAACTGTTGACAGATAAAAAATTCAAATTTTGATTTATCTGACCACAGAACGGTTTTCCATGTTGCCTCAGTCCATTTTAAATGAGCATGGGCCCAGAGAAGATGGCAGTTTTTCTGGATTGTGTCCACATAAGGCTTTGTCTTTGCATCCAGCTTTCATTCGTGGTTGGCATGGTGAACTGTGTTGACAGACAATGATGTCTGGATGTGTTCCTGAGCCCATGTAGGGATTTCCAGGACAGAATCATGCCTATTTATAATGCAGGACTGCCTGAGGGCCTGAATATCGTAAGCATGCTTAATCTTCAGCCTTGTCCCTTGTAGACAGAGATTCCTCCAGATTTTCTGAATCTAATGATGATGTTATGCACTGAAGACGGCAGGATTCAAAGTCTTGCCATTTTTTCGTATTCTAAAATTATTCCACAGTTTTAGACAGTTTTTTGAAGATTGGTGAACCTCTGCCTGTCTTTACCTCTTGGAGAAACTGCCTCTCTGCTCCTTTTATACCCACTGATGGTGCCAGTTAATCTAATTAGTGGTAAAATGCTCCTCCAGCTGTTTTTAATTGTTGATTACCATATGGTTCAGTAATATAATTAAATGGGCAATTGTGTAACAATGAGGGAAGTTCAGAATACAGGTCTTGCAGTGAAATATTGCTGCCGCTTTCCTCAGGGTTCTTAAGACATTGTTATTTTTGCCTTAGCAGCGGCTAACTGGCTAGCAAACAATGGCCTGCAACACGTTAGCTGACGTAACGTTGATGAGGGAATATTGTAGTAAGTGTACTCATAGTAGGCTAACAACATGGTTAAATAAAACTTAGTAGGATCAGTAACGGTGGTCTACAGGATGGAGTCGACCAGCATGGACTCTGTTGTGGCTGTGACTGAGTTCAGAATGGCTGTTTTCCACTGCGTCACGATTGTCACGATAACCCCGTCCTCCGCCCCTGACCAAGTTGGTGCTTTGCTCTGGCCCAGCAAAGAGTTAGTGCTTGCTAAGCACCAGTTTTTAGCACCTGGAACCAGTGCTTTGTTGGTGGAAACAGAAAGAACCGGTGCTAACCCAGGCACTAGCCTGGAACTAGCACTAGCACCAGCTCAGTCAAAGGGGCAAAGTAAGTACCTTACTTTTCCAGCCTTCTGTTGCCCTGTCTCTCCTTTTTTGAGATGTGTTGTTGCTATGAAATAAAAAATGAGCAAATACTTTTCATAAATGGTAAAATGCTTCAGTTTCAACATATGATATGTTGTTTATGTTCTATTGTGAATAAAATATGCGTTTAGGAGATTTGTCAATCTGTTAATTACATTTGCAGTGCCCCAACTTTTTTGAAATTGGGGTTGTATATGAATTTATCTTTTTTGTGTCTGAACAGACAAGTCATAACACACCCACTAGCACATAGACAGAGGCTTAGGCTGGATTTGGTAAAACATTCTTGATCCTTCTGTTCTTTCTGCAGGGCATATAGCCTCAAACACATCCTGGCTGCAGACCAACAGCAAAGATGTTAACCATTGCTCATTGTTTGTAATGGCAGTGTGAGCTTACAAAGGTTGCTGCCCTTGTTTAAAAGATCTTTTGTGCAGGGATGGAAAAGGAAGTGTATTTTTAGTCAACTTCCTGTGACTTTTGTTTTTAGTTTATCTATTATTTGTATTGCCAAACACACCTACCTTTGGCCTACTTTATTTCGTCAGACAGGTTCTATTTAAGGGATTTCTTGATTCATCAGGTCAGCAGTGATCCAGCCTGAGTGTTGCTGGTGAAATTCAACTCAGCTTTCCAAGAAATGTAGCTAATCACAATTCATTCATGGCTATAAATGAAATAATCATTTAAAACTGCATATTTTTATTTACTTATCTTTGTCTAATACTCTTCCAAGAGTTGCTTGGCAAAACTGAGCAACCTTAGTATGAGAGCCTCAAGTCAGTGAAAAACACACAGGGAGTGAGTTTTTTGCAAACTCCTTCATTTGTTTTGCACTGAAGACAGGCTTCAGTTGAGACACAAATTAAGGTAGAAGAACCCGAGACAGCTTTTTTTGGAAAGAATAGAATAATTGTGAAAAGAGACAAAAAGGGGTTAATAATAAATGGCATAATTGGGTTTAAAGTGGCAGAAATAGGCGAAAGTGGCAATAAACAATGCTAAAATAGGCAAAAAAAAAAAAGGTGCAAAATCGTTAAAAATTACTTGCACTAATCAGCAAAAAGGGGCAAAAGGTGGTACTGCTACTGAAATCAAAATAGGATTGATGATTCCTTTTATGGCCAACCTTTTTTTGTGTACAGGTGAAGATTTGTAACACCTGCAAATGTAAAAACTGCCCACAAACTTAAAAACACAATACAAATCTGCAGTAATAATCGCAATAAATTTCCCCACAAATGTAATGGCAATAGCCTACTGCACATGCACTGTAAATGTCTTTGTTTGTTGAAGCAGGTAGCAAGTGGCAAAAATGACCTAAATATAGAAAAATGGCCAAAAAGGGACATAAATGGGCAGAGGGTGGGGAAAATTGTGAAAAAGTAGCAAAAAAGTGGCATAAAGTGGCAAAAATTGCAAATTTAGGCAAAAAGAGGTAAAAAAAAAAAAAAAAAAGCCAAAAAATAAAGAAGTGGCAGAAAAGTGACAAAAACGCCCAAAAGTGGTATAAATTGGCAGCAATTGGCAACTAATGGGTACAAGGAGGCAAAAATGGGCATTAAAGTTACAGAAATGGACAAGAAAAAGAAAAAAAAGCAACTATGGGCAAAAGTGGCAGAAAGAGGCAAAAAGGGGTAAGGTAAGAGAGACACAAATGGGCAAAAAATGACAAATTTAGGCAAAAAGAGGTCAAAGAAGCTTCAAAAATGGGAAAGAAATGGTGAAAAGTGGCATTAATGGATGGAGAAAGTGGTTAAATTGCTCATAATTTCAACATCAGACCCCAAAAATAGTTTCACACACTTTTCAGCTCCAAAATGAGGGAACTGATAGCCAGGATGCTAACACCAAGGCTACTGATCCAACACACATGTACTGATTTCATCAGTAAGTCACAGCTGGAATAGGACCATTCTCTGGATTTATCAAAGGCCTGACAATACTATGGGCAGGAGAATAAAAGTTGTTGTTTTTTTCACTGTATCATCAGGCAGGTACATAAGAAAACTGAAAAAGTGAAGAGGTCTGAATGCTTCTTGACTGTACTGTATTTCACACCCATCTTAAAAAACACCCCACAGACGGTATTAGGGAAGTGCAGACCCTTTCAAACAAAAGCCCTCTTAAGTAATGATCTTGTCTATCATGATTGTGTTTGGTTGTTATTAAAAGGCAGTGATACATTTGTCATAATCAGACTAAATCCCCTCACAGGAGCTTTAAGATCTGGTTGTGTTGAGGGAAAGCTGTAAAAATGTATTTGTGCAAGTCTGACGTCCAGAGTCCAACAGACAGCACAGCAATACTGAGACATTGTTCCAAGACAAAGAACTAAGCTGTGTCTGCACTTTCTGTACTTGTAGTCAAAAATGAGCACAGGGAGTGAAATAAAAGAATCAAAATAATCAGAAACAGATTATGCAAAGTCAGTTGCTGTCAGCCATGGATGACTGAGAAATAATGTCTCAATCATCAAGTAGTAATGCCATAAAACAGACCTGACTGTATTCTTCTGAGTCACTTTAACATCAATGAGGAGTAAATGAGCTAGAGAACAGTGAGCACATTATTGTTGGTTTCTCACCATACTCTGCCCCCTGGTGTTTTTTTTAACTATTGTGGTAAATGTTCATTTAGCTGAGATATGTTTTTTCATTTCATATCAAGCAGTATCACCCTCTCTGAATCCTGGTTTCAACAGTGGAATCAATCCAAAGATGAATTCAGAAACACAAGTCCAAACTCAAATCCATAACCTCCCATAGTATTTACTCTCACATTAGTCTTCTGTTGTGCTGTTCTGTCAGACTCTAGATAAAATGTACAAACCACAATTCCAAAAAATGTTGGGACACTGTTTGAAATGTGAATAACAACAGACTGCAAGGATTTTCAGTCCCTAACCTATATTCAATTGAATACAGTACAAAGACAAGATTTTCAACGTTAAAACCGACTCACCAGCCACTTTATTAGGTACACCTGCTTCGTACTGGGTTGGATCCCCTTTTGTCTTTAGAACTGCCTTAATTCTTCATGGCATAGTTTTAACAAGGAGACGGAAACATTCCTCAGAGATTTTGGTCCATATTGACATGATAGCACCACATAGTTGCTACAGATTAGTGGGCTGCACCACATCCCAAAGGTGCTCTACTGGTTTCAGATCTGGTGACTGTGGAGGTCACTGGAGTACAGTGAACACATTGAATGTCAAAGCATCTTGACCACCTCTACATGCACTAAATGCAAAGAGTTGCTGCCATATGATAGGCTGATTAGCTATTTGTGTTAACAAGCAATTGAACAGGTGTACCTAATAAAGTGGCAGAGCATGTTTTCCACTGTATTCCATCACCCTTTCTCCTTATAATACACTGTAGGGGTCTGGGGACTGAAGACAATAATTACCTCTGCCAAGAAGGTTATGTGATCTGGTGGGTTTGTTCATTTGTTACTTTGTTTGTTAGCAATATAACTCAAAAGGTTATGGATGGATTTTGATGAAATTTTCAGGAAATCTCAGAAATGGCATAAGGAAGAAGTGATTAGATTTTGGGACTGATCCGGATCACCGTCTGGATCCAGGGATATTTTTAAAGGATTCTGTACTATTGGGAGATAGGGCTAATGGCAGAGGTCTGTGCTCTCCGAGTGCTTTTCTAGTTTAAGTATTAAAAGTGGATTTCTATGCCCTTTCTCTCTTGATGTGCATCTTAAGGTGCAGGGTTTCCATCATCATAATTGCACTTCATAATTCATCATGCATTTCCAATGGGAGATGGTACAGAACTGGATGCAGGCCAGTTGAGTATCAGTGCTCTTTTATTGTGAAGCCGTTGTACCTTGTGCCTTGCTGAAAATCTCAGTATTATTGGCATCTTCACAGAAGTGCAGATAAGCCTTTCCATGGGCACTACATCAAATATGCAGGGGACTTGACAGCCATTATTTCCAAAAACAATTGAAAATGTGCTCTTGTCAGACCACAGTACGTTTCCACTTAGGCCAGTCCATCTCAGATGAGCTGGGGCCCAGGGAAGTTGCTGGAACTTTTGCATTTTGTTTACATTTTGCTGTGTTAGCTGACTTTTCTGAAATGTTCCTGAGCCCACATTATAATATCTATCACATAATGGTGCTGATTTGAATCGGTACAACTTTAGGGATCAAAGGTCAATGTTGGTGAGTTTTTCTTCTTGCCTCTTAAATGCACAGATACCTCCAGATTTTCCAGATCTTTGATGATTTATGGACTGTACATGGCAAAAACGCCAAATTCCTTGCAATTGTTCATGAACTTTTGGACTACGTATTTTCCCACAGTCTTTCACAGAGTGAAGAACTTTGCACCGTCATTGATTGTGACATACTGAGTCACCCAGGTGTGCTACTTTTATAGCCAATCATGATACATCACTCGTAACCAATTAGCCTGTTTACCTGTGGAATGTTCCAGGTGGTTTTGACTATTCAGCATCTTTCCCAGTCTTTTGTTGCACCTGTCTCAATATTTGGGGACTGTTTTATGGATATTAATTTTAGAGAGGAAAATAACACATTTTTCAGAACCCTTGACAAAGTTTCTTTTTCATTTTTTATTGTTGCTATCTACAGATCATGCTTCTCTTTTTATGCATTTTTATTTATGAAATGTGAAGATGAAGGATGGTGACCTAACCAGCTCCAGGTGATCACTAATCCAAGTGGTTCCCTGATTGGATAATTGATGACTAATGCATTGTCTTTGTTTGTATATACTGAACACAACATTAAAGCAGGCAGGGCCCCTAAAAGATCTTTTGGCTTAGTCTATTTGGGTGCATATTTACCCACTCCTTGTGCAAAAATTGGATGTTCAAGTCTTGTCCTGCTTTCCTGTTTCCTTTGTTGAGTCTTGTGCGCTGCCTTGCGTCATTCATAACATCCATAACAATTAAATCAAATTCTTACGACCGACACAGAGAAGATGGAAGATCCCACAAAGCTAACACTGATTACAGATTAAACCCTGACCATATCTTCCACACGCTCAGTGTTGGATTTTCCCAAAACACTCTCTTTGAGTTTGTTTACAGTCCTCACCGTGTCATGTGTGCCCACAGCACACTGGTCTTCTGAGCTGCTCTTCAGTGATCTCTGAGCCAGTGATGGGCCTTGGGTTCTTTAGGGTAATAAAGACAACAGTGTTATCTGGAGCGATAACACACCAAACCTAATAAACTGAGACTGCTGCATGACAACCAGAGGCAAGAGACATAGAGCTGAGGAGCAGCACGTAAGGAAAATCTGCATGTTTCTCAAAGGCACTTTGTCTTTTCAAACTATGTGTAAAAATATGCAAAACTGTGGACAGGGCTTTCATCTGTCAATAAAAACATTGACTCTCCACTGACTAAATAAAATCAGAAGGATGAATCTGTCAGCTGATATTACAAGGCTGATATTTGCAAAAGATGCATTGGTTTGAGAGTTAAGGCAATACTTTTTTTAAACATTGCTAAGAGTGCTTGAGGAATAGATTAATTCAATATTTTTTCCAGACAAGGATGCACTCACTTTAAATTTGATCATTCATTAATGATTTAACGCATATGTGTTGGGTCTGGTGCTAGCATGCTGGCTAACAGTTTCCTCATTTTGGAGCTGAAAAGTGTCAAACTGTACTTTTTAACCTCTTCTCAAAATGTTTTCTGCCCATTTTTCTACTTCTTTATACCAGTTTGAACCCTTTCTTGATGTTTGACATTCTTTTTGCCACTTTGACACATTTTGCAAAGTTTTGCTCATCTTTGCCAACTTAACCCCTTTTCTCAATTTCTGTTATTTTTGGCCACTTTTAAGCCTCTTTTGCCAATTTAATTCACTTTTTGCTGCTTTTCACCCATTTTGCCACATGTGGCCCAGGTTTGTCACTTTTTATTTGGACGTTTTTAACACATTTTTGCTGCTTCAGCCCATTTTTGAAACTGCTTGTTGGCACTTTTGTTGAGAGGTAAACTTGAATTAATTTGTGGCTCGTGCTGAATTTGGAGTCTCAGGTGTGTCCTACTTCTTAATGCTTCTTTGACATTGTATTTATTGAATTTATTGCTGACCTGTTGGCACTGACATGTGAATGTGGTTGTCTATATGCTGCTGTGAATGTTTTGCATGTTTGTTTTTGTTGCCCTTATTGTTTAGATTGTTTTTACACAGCAGTGTAAGCTGTAGGGGATTAATAAACTTGTCTGAACTGAACAAATTAACTTTCTTTTGCAAGTGTTACAACCAAACCTACTGATGTTACAGTTAACCTCATCTATGGGATAAGTTGTAACATTTCACTTTAGTCACTTTCTGTGCAATTTTCCATAAAGCAGTTAAACATAAAAATGCAACTCTGGTGTTAATTCGTGGCAGATATGTGTATGTTGCTATTTTACCAATATGATTAAAGTAAATTAAATATTTTTAAATTATTGAGCCAAATCCAAAAAAGTTGTGCCCCACTCTGCCCTACCCTTCAGCCCTTGAATACCCATTTTCACTGAAAAAAGAAATTTAATCTCTCAAAAGGACCAAGATAATTTACTTAAACTAAAAGCCCTGCATTCAAAGTATCATTGGTAAAATATTTATGTGTTCTAACAAAAATAATCTGCTTTAGCAGAGGTGAAAATTTCCCATGCAGAAAGTCTCATACTAGGATTACATTTCTCATTGTTTGTTATATGTTGTATTATTAATGTGAAGCTAAAAGTCAAGAATAGGACTTTAAAAAAATCAACAAATAGTGTTTTTAGTCCCAGGACCCTTAGAGAGGGTTGTTTGAAGAAAAGGTAATGTAACACAGCAGTAATCATGCTTCTTTCTACTTTTTTGGGATGTGTCAGAGGCATAAATATATGGACTATCCTGTCTTTGTGTAGGATTCAGCTGAATATGGGTTAGAAAGCAAGAGCAATCAGTGTTTTCTGTTTTTATTCACAATTTACAAAACGTCTCAACTTTTTCGGAATCGGCGTTTGTAGGTCAAACAGTCGGTTATTGTGGGTGAGCAGCTTTGACTTTCTCATGGCCCTTGTTCTGCCTGTGTTGTTTATGAAACAGAAACCCTCCACTGCACACAGCAGTCTACTTTCTGATGTCAAACCAGTGGAAACTTGTTCTCTGGCTAAAGAAGGGAAAAGTAAAATTTCAATGCAAACATTCTACATAATAGTTGGACTGACACAATAATTAAAACGTTTTCTAACTGCTGACTGCTACAGATCTTATCAGCACAGTGTTGAGGACCTGATGATGTTCTTTATTATTTTATTGATCTGACAGTATGTCTCTACTCTCTGTTAAACACCAGGAGATGATGATCAGAGAGAGTCCAGTCCATTCATCACTTCAGACGGTGATGGAGACCATTATTATGAAGGAAAGAACATGGCCCTGTTTGAGGTAAGAAATCATGTTTTACACTTATACTAGTCTCTGTTCAAAACAATTTGGACCAACCACGGTGAGGATTTTAGTTTCTACTCAGCTTTGGGATAAAAGACCAAAAAACCTGAGGCTTTCTCTTTTCATACAAGTCTTAAATCATTTTATGTTCATCTGTTAACTATTCGCTGTCTTTTAACTGCACTTATTCAGGTTGAGGCTGTTTTTTTAAGCCAAAATCAATATTCAAAGAATAATGTCAAGTTTTCAAATTTCCATCTTTTAGTTAATATTTCTTTTTTGATGGTTATATACAGCAGTGGTTCTCAATGTAGGAGTTGGGACCCCTTTGGAGGTCACGAGACACTTAGAGGGGGTCGCCTCTTTTTTTTTTGCCTCATTTTTTTTACCCACTTTTACCACTTTACACCAGTTTGCCAAATTCTAACCCATTTTCATCCCCTTTTCCCACATTTTTTGCCATTTTTAACACATTTTTGCCACTCTAAACCCATTTGTGTTCATATTAGACCCTTTCATCACTTTTGTTCTGCCTGTTTTTGCCACTTCTAATCCAAATTTTGCCATTTTCCACTTGTTGTTGCCTCTGTTGACCCACTGTTGCCACTCTAAACCCCTATATACCACTTTTTGAGCTAATTTTTGGCCATTTTACCTACATCTCATGATTTGTTATGCCCATTTTTGCCAGTTTAAACAATTTCTGCCAATCCTGCCTTAGTTAACCAGTTTTTGCCTGTTTAAACCACTTTTTCCCATATTTAAGTCCCATTTTACCAAATTTTTCACACATTTTTGAAACTTCTAAGCTATTTCTACCACTTTTTAATCCCCTTTATTACTTTTTGTGCCAAATTCTCCATGCCAACCATATTTTTGAAATTTTTTTGTTTATGCTTTTGTCATTTTTATCAGATTTTTTTTTGTTAAACTCCTATTTTACCACATACTGTATTTTTAATACATTTTTAAACCAATTTTCATTCTGTTTTTAAGAAACTGGATTCACATTTTTAAGATGGCTATATCCTATGGCTCAAATGACTAAAAGAGATATTTCTTGCTTTGATAAGAATGCTTATTATTCAGGTTAAATATCAAATACAGATATCACAGCTTGACTCTACAATGGACCATGATTTTCTGACTCCATGGGCCCCCAGTTTGGCTGGGCCCCAGAAAGCTCTCCTCTTTATCCCCCCTTAATGGACGGCCTTGTCTGCACATGACTATTCTTGAATGTGCATGGCTGTGTTTGACCACCTTCAGGTACGGTGGGTGTCCCCAGTCTCTGGCACCTGAAAGGTTGAGAACCCCTGATATACAGTATGGGTTCAGTTTCATCAGGAGGGGGTGGGAGTAGTGAGATGTTTTTTTTTCAACTATTCAGTTATTTTCAAAATGTAAATAAAACATGCTATCCACCAGCAGAGAGCTCTGATTCTCAGGATTCTGACAATTTAAACCACATCAGGATAAAACCACCACAGCAGCCATACATAATGCATTTGTCAACAATAATAAAAGTGACAAAGCTCACCATTAGAAGCTCTGCTGATCATAATATCCCATCACAAGCAGTCCTGCTGCATCAGTAAGAGGCCACACAGTAACATTGTAGTTCAATTCATGATTACATCTATGAAGATTCATGGACCAGAACTGTATGATTTAAAATTTACCGTCATTGTTCTAGTCCACTGTATTTGCTGTAATAATCTTTTTTCCAGGCAATTATTAGCAATAATGGAGATTTGTTTTTTGTTGCATTACTCAAAACCTGTAGCAGCTACAGTGAATCTCACAGTATGGGACAAAAACTTCAGAGTGTAACCTTTCTAAAGCCACCTTGTCTGTGCGTTTACTCCAAATGGTTTAAACACTGCATTCAATTTAATTAGGACATTCCAGAGTTTTTGACTTATTTCACACAGAATTTTAAGGGGTTAAACTATTTCAGTATGAAGAAGAAGAAGAATATAAAAAACATACAACAGAAATAATACTTAATTAAAAACAACAATCACTCTCACATAAATGTGTAAAAAACAATGTAAAATTGTGAAACAGTGCAGGATGTTTGTGAAACCCTATACCTTGAAGCAAAGCCTCTTTCCTCTTTAAAC
The DNA here is from genome assembly GCF_018320785.1 of Cheilinus undulatus. NCBI lineage: Eukaryota > Metazoa > Chordata > Actinopteri > Labriformes > Labridae > Cheilinus > Cheilinus undulatus. Next base: position 38,463,584 of record NC_054877.1, on the reverse strand, counting down.
TCTGAATCTGAAACACAAACTGAGGTGTCTGCATTGGAGGTTAGAGGTAATGCCATGAGCAAGCAATACTAAGAGTAAGTAAACACTGTGGTTGTACCAAATAGATGTTTTAAACTGTTAAAAAAAACTCTGTACATAGTATGCATTCTGTTTGAGCACACTATTTTCCTTGCAGGAGGAAATGGACAGCACCCCGATGGTGTCGTCTCTTCTCAACAAGCTGGCCAACTACACTAACCTGACGCAGGGCGTCCGTGAGCACGAGGAGGCGGACGAAGACGGGATCCAGAGGGTCGCTGTCATGGTAAGAAACCCTCTTTTCCATCAAATGACTGAGGATACTGTTTTCTGTCTGTGGACTGTTAGTTTTAGCTTTTTCAGGAGCCTGCACTCTTGTGATCAAGTAGATTTAGTTTACCCACCCATCCATTATGTATGCTGCTATGGTGGTATCATGGGGAGCTGATCCCAGCAAGAGGTTAAACCCTGGACTGGACTGGTCAGCAGTCAGTCACAAGGCTAAATTACAGAGAAGAATAAGGTCTCAAAGGTCAAAGTCATGTCTATAGGCAACTCAGAGTCATGGTAACCCATTGAGCATGTCTTTGAGGAAGTTTGAAGAACCAGAGAGAATCCAAGCACAGGAGGAACTGCCAAGAAGCTCCAGTTTTGTCTCATCTGTAGATCATTCTCCCAGAAGCTTTGTGGCTTGTCAATATGTATTTTGGCAAATGCTAGTCTGGCTTTGTGATGATTTACTTTCGACAGTGGAGTCTTCCTTTGTCGTCTTCCATTAAGTCCACTTTGGCTTAAACAGCGATGGATGGTGTGTTCTGACACTGATGTCTCTGGAGTTCACTTCTAATCTCTGTGGAAGTTGTTCTAGGCTCTTTGGCTACCATCTGTATTATTCATCTCTTCAATTTTTCTCTTGTGGCCACATCCAGGGAGGTTGGCTACAGTCCTGTGGACCTTAAACTTCTGAACAATATGGTCAACTGTAGTCACAGGAACATCAAGCTGCTTGGAGATGCTCTTATAGTCTTTACCTTTAACATGTGCATCTATCATTTTCTTTCAAATCTCCTGGGACAACTGTCTCCTTAGCTTTCTGTGGTCCATGTTCAGTGTGGTACACACCATGTTACCAAACAGCACAGTGACTACTTTTCAGCCTTTACATAAGCAGACTGACTGATTACACGTTTAAAGACACCTGTGATGGTAAATACAGGTAGGGATGCAACGATTCATCGCTGTTGTCAACAAAAAATCAATGATGACTTCCATCAGCGACAAATTTTATTGTTGATGATTCATTTATTGCGTCCACACACCTTTCTTTCATGCAGCGTGTTGCTGTTGTGTTTGCAAAACATTTTCTCAAGCTGAGATGCTTGGGAGTGAGCCATCTGTCATTCATACTATCTCTGTCCAGAGTTGCGAATGCTCAACAGTGATCGAGTCGTTTCCGTCGTCGGTGACTAGTTGATTATAGGAATAGTCATTAGTAGCATCCGTAATCACAGGACACACCTTAGTTTAACATCTCCTTATAGTCAAATTATTTTACATTCTTTTATAGGGGTACCGTCATTTTTGTCCAGGCCAGTTTCTTTAGTTTGATTTTTAAAATGTTTCTGTTGAACCACAATTCAAAATTAATGTCTGATTTTAATGAGTTAATTTTTGGTAAATTTTTATTTATTATTACTTTTGTCAGTTTCAAGTAATCAGTGACCATTATGGGTTTTTCTTTCTTTAACAAAAGGGTATCAACAATTTTGTCCATGTGTGTACAACTCAAAGTCAGAAGTACTGAAATTTCCCTTTAAAGAGAAAAGACAAATGATAAATAGCCATGGAGAACTTTCAAATTATTTTCTGACAAAAATGTTGGATTAATCAGCTTATTTTGGTCTTAGGGATCACAAGGAGATACAAACATCTAAAGAATGGACTGCATTCAAGCAAAGACATTTCTAAAGTCTTTGATTTTGTGAGCTTTACAATGACCTAGTTTGTAGTTTTTAAAGTGCCTGATAAGACAAAAGCTATACAGTGACCCGCTAAAGCCTGGGGGATTTTGAACGGGGCGATGAGTACAGTTCAGACTGGGTTACTGATACTGGCCCTGCATCGCTGCTGTTTATAGAGAAAAACACGACAGAAACTTTTGATAATACATTTGCATGACAAAATAACATTTTTGCTGTTATTTAAGATGCATTTTGCACTGAATAGTGCTGCCAATAAATTGCACAATAAATGGGTTTGAATTGCTTGTTGACATTTTCACCCTCCTAAGTAAGCCAGGCTGTAGCATCCAGGCCAACTGTGTCCAAGTCTTCACACTGCATTGATCAAAATCATGGTTGGAAAAAACTACATCCCAAAAATACCAGAATCAGCCAGTGAAATTACCACCATGTCCAAACTGTGGAAATCACAAGCCACAGAAAATGAGGCATCAAATATTAATTGGGGCAAAAACATCATGCTGAATTTCTTATTTTTAAATGCAGCATGATGTTTTAATAACGCCAGTTGTGGGAAATTATTCTAAATATTTCAAGCTCAAACAATACGTGCCTCCTCGGTCGTCTCGCTGACACTGAACATCCAGAGGCCTTGGGTGAAACAGTCAGGGCCATTTTTTGGTCCATTTGTAAAGGGGATTTGATGATGGTGTAGAGAGACCCGCCCCTGATAGCTGGAGGAGATGTGAAGCTTGAGACTCGAGAGAACATGAGACAGACAGCAAAAACACAGACTGAGGAAAAGGACTGAAGATGTGGGAGATCTGGAAACCACCATCAGGAACTTCACAGTTTTTAGACAAACTGGGATCAGTGGAGAAAGGGCAGGGCAAAGCCATCATAGCACAAAAAATGGTACGTATTATTGGATGGATTTCTTAAAAAGAACAAAAGATAGCCATGTATGAGAGCTTAAGGATGGGGACTTTACTTTGCACTTAATGGATCAGTTGCAATTTTACCAGAATATTCTGCAGCATTTTGAGCATGCAGGCACAATTCTGTAGCTTGAATTTATTCAGGAGTTGTGTTACTTCTGCTGTGATTTCAAAAAGGAAGAAATAAGCAGGATCAGCGTCTGTAATTTTTTTTCCTGACTTATTTCCCTTATCTTCTAAATTTATTCCTTACGACTTTGTTTAAAAAAAACACCTTAAATGTTGAAAAAAGTAAATATTTCTTATTGTAAACAGTGAAGCTATAACTGTCAAGCCAATTGTGGCTTTAAACTTTAAAGTCCCTTCCCATGTGTGAATGTAGTGTTGTTTATCCCAGGTTTATTTGTTTCAGATTAACTGTGGAGCTACATATTGAGTTTTGATTTTACCTTTGTCTTTGGTTTAACATAACTTCTAATGCACTAATGTAACATGACTTTCTTTTGTTGAAATATTTAGATTTTGGCACCTTGCACATGAGGATTCACAATATATCAGTATAATATGAGTATCAGCAGAAAATAGCTTGAAGATTCAAGCATCAGTGTCAGCTAATATGAAGTTTTCTGCATTATTTAGCTTAAAAAAGATTAATAACTGCAGACGTAAAAATTTATTTACAGCCACACATGTCAAATTATATACATATTAATCAAAACATTAGATTGTGGCAAAAAAGGACAAATGTACCATCAATTATAGGGGTGTGTAAATCCCCTGTTTCATTACAATGTGATACAATATCAATATTTTGGACGATAATATGATAATTTCTGATATCACAATGCTATGATACAATTTTAATGTAATTCAATATGTGAGCCTACAATTGATATCAGGCGATTTTATGCACACATTTCATGCAATTACAGAAGAAAGTTTCTGCAGTTTAATTACTGAAATGTTTCTGCATTTAATAAAAGAAACAGTCTGTTTTACCAAAAGAAAAAAGCCCTGCATTTCACTGCTAACATTTTAAATGCTGTAAATGTTGTCTAATTCCTTTAAACTTTGGGCCCCTGTTACCTTTAAATTAAGATCATAATGTGGACATTTGTATTAAACATGCTGATTTTAAAACGGCAAACATTTTCAGTACCAAACATTTTTTTAGTTCTTCAAGCCCTCACATCACGCTAAAGCATCAATATGAACTTTTTCTGCAGCCTTTTGTAATCGTGATCAAACATTTTGGCCTGTTGACCTATTTTAGATTTGACTTGATCAGATATTTCTGCTCTTTATCAGCCATTCATACATTATACTGCGGCTTATTAATGTGGCATGTAGTTCAGTTGTAGTTTTATAATAAATTATTGGACTGAAATGAGGTTAAATCTGTGGCATGTGATGTAACCATGATGAATTTACGTTATTTTTTATTACTGGCAATCTTGAGTTTTATAAATGGAGAGGTTCGACTTTGAGCAAAGTTGTATTTCAAATGATGCTCTTGGGGTGAGTAGCCTCATAACAAGAGAGAAAGAATGGTTATGTCTGAACTCACATTGAGTTCAGACAGATTATATTTTCATCATATTCTAACGTGACCTATAGGGCTTTGATTTGTGTATCAAAAGAGGCACAAAGCTGACTTTTCCTTCTCTGTTTATCTTTAGGGTCTATATCAGACGACACTGGTGCTATTTCAGCCATAACAAGGAGAGAGGGGTTTTTTTAATCCATGAACGATCACATACGGCAGCTGTATACAAATAAAAATGCAGATGTGGTCAGCGAATTAAGACTAGAGACTTGCCAGATATTCTCCTTCCCTCAGCCGCAAACTTCAAGCAACTGCAGCTACTGTTAGCTGGTGTAGGACACTGCTGGGCAGAAACTGTCAACAGGTGTGCAGGGGGATTTTGAAATAAAAGCATAGCTTGAAGGGGACTATATAGATCAATGTTTTGCAATTTTATTGATCTGATGGGATAATTAATCAACCAATCAATGTATTAATTTACATCAATTGACTGTTATATCCCTAATCAGGTATAGGTGGTTGACTAGGTTAGTGATTCACAACTTTTTCATAGACAAAATCCCAACATGACTGGCCTACATACACCTGTTCTTGACAAAATATCTCTTTGTAAACTATCTGTTATTACGACAGTCAGTTAGGGCTACCCTAAAACCTTTTTCTAATACTACAGCATTTTTTACAAGTGTCCGCATTCCCAAACCCTAACCAGAGGATTTTTATGCCCAACACTAACCCTCTTCTTTTTTAAACTTTTTTTCTTTAATACTACAGCCATTTCCTTAAAATCCCTCCCTGGCAGTCTGCCTTAACCCAATCAGTGGATTTTTAGAAATAAGCTTTGTGTTCTTTTAAACTGTTTTCTTTAATACCACAGACGTTTTATTGTCTACCTAGGGGGTCAATGTTTCTCAACCTTTTTTCCTTAGGGCTTCCCCACTCATATCTAAGAAAGGCCAAGCCCCCTCTTTACACACTTGGAAATATCAAAGTAAACATGTACCAAAACTTAGAATTTTTGAGATTAATAAGTTGAAAAGTCAAAATACCAACCACTGTTTTCAGTTGGGTTTCTTGATGATTTTAACATGACACTGTTCTACAGTCACGATTTTAAGACTTTGACATAATTAAGTTTGTAATGTCAAAGTTTAAGACTTTTTAAACTTCGAAAATTCAAGCTTTTTTCGTGAATTTCCAACTTTTTAAACTCTGAAATTCTGAGTTTGGTTTCTTGCAATTATATAAAATCATAATCTCAAAAATGGTGATTTTTCCCCCCTAAAATGTTGGCTTTTTTCCCATAAATTGACAGATTTGTTTTTTCAACTTTAGTCTCTGTTTGTAGCTCTTAAAAGCTCTTAAAATCCATTTTATAATCTAAGAATGTAGAAGGACCATGCAAAAAAATGTATGTTTTAATACATTTGGTCAAGAAACACAAAAATATCTTCCTGTTGTACACACAGGAGTCATGTGGTCACAGGCCAATTTATTAGGCACACCTATTTGGATTCCCTTTGCCTGCTGAGCTGCTGTAGTTGATCAGCTCACAGATTCAACAATGTGCTGTAAACGCTCCACAGAGACTTCAGTGTCAGCTGCACACCAGTGATGTGACTCTTCCATTCCACCACATCCAAAAGGTGCTCAATAGGATTGAGATCTGGTAAATGAGGACAGTGAACTCATCATCATGTTCAGGAAACCAGTTTGAGATGATTTGAGCTTTGCTTTTCTCTGATGCTACAGTTTTTTGCAAGTCTAACCACAGCCATTTTTCTAGTCTTTCCCCAAAACACAGCGTTGGCAAGTATATCGTAAAGTGCTTTGAGTAGTCAGATGACTGGAAAAGCGCTATACAATCTCAAGTCCGTTTACCAAGTCTACCATAACCAGTGGATTTTTAAGGCCTAAGCCTAACAGTAATCAAATTTCAACCCTTTTTCTTTGATGCTACAGCCATTTTTTACAAGTTTTCCCATGCATCTTCCCTAACTCAAATGCATTTTTATACCCAAGAATAGCCCTAGTCTCTTTTAAAACATTTTTCGTATACAACAGTCATTTTATAGGCTCCTCTGTTAGCCTACCCTAACCCTAACCAATGGGTCTGAAAGTTTTTTTTCTTTAATACTGCAGCCATTTTTTACAAGTCCTCTAACAAATGGATTTGCATGCCCAAGACTAACCCTAGTCCCATTTAAAACCTTTTCCTTTAGTGCTACAACCACTTTTTTACAGTCTCCCAAGTCTGTCTACATTAACCAGTGGTTTCTATGTTTAATTTAATCCTAGTCATATTTAAACTCATTTTTTTTCTCTAATGAAAGACAAAAATAGAGTGGCACCAAATGGCTAGAAAATGAAATATTCTGATTCTTTTAATTCTTCCTACTTTATGATCTCTTCTCCTTGCCAATCTTATGACAAACTAATCTGTTCTCCAAAGTTCCCTCTATCAAAATTTGGCACATTATTTTATGGGCTTGGGATAGTAGTACTTGCACCAATCCAAACCAAGCTGTGCCAGTATGGCTGTGCTGGTCTACGCCGAGCCACACCCAGAATGGTCCTGCTCTGAAACAGGCCCCAAAACACACCTGCCCCACCAACAAGCGCGTTCCAGGGACACAGCGTGTGCATTCAGTGTGACTTATGAACTTAAGCAGATCATTTTGACCATGTCTTTATGCCTAATTGCATTGTTTGCTTCCATGTGATTAACTGATTAGATATTTGAATTGGGGAGTGGTTACAGGTTTACCTTTCATAAGGCATCCAGTGAGTGTATTTTTTGTATTTTTTAAGGCAATATTTCATGTGCAAAGGTTTAACTGTTGATTTGAAGTATTTAATTATGAACCCTGCAGTTCTGTTCATCTAGTATTTCCAACAAATGTATTCTCACTGTGTGCATTTGTCACATTTATCCACTTACAGGTTCCTCAGATGGGAACCTTCATTGGAGTCTACCTTCCCTGCATGCAGAACATCCTGGGTGTAATTCTCTTCCTGCGTCTCACCTGGATCGTGGGCACAGCAGGGATCCTCGGGTCCTTTGCCATCGTGTCTATGTGCTGCATTTGTGTGAGTTGTTATAAAGATCCAGCCATAAAAAAACATTTCATTCCCTGAGACACAAGAAAAAATTAGGCTTCCAATTAAGTGTATTTGGTATGGTTTCAGTTTAGACGCATCATTTCACTTTTATCAAGATGTGAAAGTAGCATTAATAATGCTATGTAAAAACAAAGTCTCTCCAAGACGGTCTTTATCATTGTCTTAACGCCTGAACAAAACAATAGCACATATGAGATTAAGAGTGAGATTTACAGCCAGTTAAAACACCGTCCTCTGGATTTATGGGGCTGCTTAATGACAGCATTAATCTACATGTGTGAGCTCAGCCGAGAGCCCTCAAATCAGGCAGAAAATTCAATTTGTTTACAAGCACAGCTTTACGTCAGCAGCACCATGTGGACAGAGAGCTGACTGTTTGAAAAGTTAGGACCAAATTGCTCAGCACTCATGTGATGTGATGTGAATAAGCTACACTCACCCCCCTTCACATGTATTATCTCTTCTTGCACTGTGATCTTTTCTGCACATCTTTCATTTAATTTGTATATTAAAGGGCTTTTTTTTTTGGCCTACTTTGATTAAATTGTCCCTCCTATTTCTCTCCATACAGACGTTGCTCACAGCCATATCAATGAGTGCCATCGCAACCAATGGTGTAGTCCCAGGTAAGTTAAGCAATGTTGCACCTACTGCATTTTTAAATCGCAATGGTAAGCAACTGAAGATGCAACTTTGGGGAACACACAGTGTAGTGTTTTTATTTGCAAGCTCAGAAAAGGGATTCTTACTGATATGAGACCTTTAATAGTTTTTTTTGTTTTTTCTGTAATGCATTATGGCATGTGATATATAATTATATTTCACAAAGAACAAAAGAACTTGAGCTCTGACCTCAACCTGAACAAGCACTTCTTGCGGATTTGAAATTGCATGCCTTTAAAGGAACCCTGCATGATCAGGCAAGTTCACCTTATTGGATGGATATTTGTACCTCTCGTGTATATTCAGGGGTGTAGTTGTGGAGACAGGGGGGACAGGTCCCAACTAGTATTCAACTCACATGAAATCGACCCCATCAGTTATTATCCTGTGTGTACCAAAGCTATTTTGGTACACAAACAGTAATACGTTAGGATTTCCAGAAGCTCCTTGGAAATCCAAGGAGCACCTGGATGCAGCACAGGAGTCCCGCCTCTTGATCGCAGTCTGGCTACTTGATTGGCTTTTACCAACCGCTCCTAGCTAACGTTTGAGAGGCTGCAATCCTGTGTGGGTGCTGTCAGTCATAAAGTTAAAAGGAAAAGGAACCCTGGGAACAGAGATTGTAAGCCAGGCCTTCTCATCCAACATCAGTGCTTGACCTCATAAATACTTTACAGAATGATTGGGCACAAATTCCTACAGAAGCACTTAAATCTTATGGAAAGCCTTCCATAAAGGCAGACCACTACCACATTAAAGTACATCCCAGTCCCTGCTGGGGTAATGGTCAGGCATTCTAGTACTTTTGTCCATACAGTGTATGTTGATCTTCATCATGTTTCATTTTAAAATGATGAGGGCACTTTGAGAACTATTAGATATTAAAAATCATGAAGGCTTTTTTTTCTTTTTTATATTTGAATTGTAGAATTTATTCATATGATGAGTCGATTTGTTGGAATTTCTAATCTACATTTGTAAATAAGATGAAAGTAGCGCATAGTCCTCATAAACAGGAAAAAATTCAGGGTAGCATTTCCCTGGCCTATAGGCTACAATCCTTGACTTGGGGCACCAGATATTTACCACTGTTGGATCTGCCCCTTACAGCCTGTGTATGTCTCGGTAGACCACTGTAAAACAATACAAAGCAGAATTCCATGAGACCAGCTCATTCAGACTGAAGGTTTTTTTTTTTAATCCTTTCCAAGTGAAGGGCTGCAAACATCTAGAGATGCATTGGTCTAAACATGATCTAATTTCTCCAAAGCTGGAGGCTCATACTACATGATCTCCAGATCTCTGGGTCCAGAGTTTGGAGGAGCTGTGGGTCTCTGTTTCTACCTGGGAACCACCTTTGCTGGATCTCTGTACATCCTGGGCACCATCGAGATCCTGCTGGTATGTTCCTGCTTTTTGCAGAAAAGAGGTCGCCAGTATTCATCTCATCTGCAGATAAATACAACTCTCTTCTTCCTGTCTCCTCTTTGCCAGATGTACATCGTCCCAACAGCAACGTTGTTTAAAGAAGGTGAAGATGCAGCGAGGCTCAACAACATGCGAGTCTACGGGACATGCTGTCTTCTCCTCATGGCACTGGTGGTGTTTGTAGGGGTGAAGTGAGTAACACAGAATACACAAGCACATACAAAAACACATGCACACCAGCACTCAGACTTACAGTTATATCCTTTATTCCTGCAGGTATGTCAACAAGCTGGCTCTGGTGTTTCTGTCCTGTGTGTTTCTCTCCATCATGGCAACGTACGCCGGAGTCATCAAGACACTCATTGAACCTCCAGAGTTTACGTAAGTTATTAACATAAGAAAGACATTTCTAATAGAGCTCTGAAAAATTTAATTTTGGATTCCTGAAGACAAGAGGGTTTATACCCATAGTGGTTCAATGAAACATTGTATGCCACCCACTCATAGTGTTAGCTCACCAGGGAGTGTATAGAATCACTTATTAGAATCACTTTTCAAGTACATAAACTTCGGTCTTCAGTCTTGGTGGGTGGACTGTAGAGGGTATGCATGTGATGTCACAGGAAGTGCGAATTTGCTGTTTGAGCTGCTGAGTTGAAGAAAGGATGAGTGTCAGAAATCCGAAGGGGATGAGCTGTAAACAATTTTATTTCAGGTGAAAACTGCAGGTTTTTAGTAACTACATCTAAACTATGTTAACCGTGGCCAGTATAGATCCATAGCTGATCGAATACATGTATAGAAACGTTTTGAGCTGTAACAGTACATTAATAAAGACACAAGATGAAGCTGTGCTATTACATTTTGGAGGTCACTGATCAAGGTTATGAGGCTTTACGGTCAGGCGTTGCTTATAACATTTCTATGCATCACACTACCACAGAAAGTATGGATTGGATATCTCCTAGAGACTTACAACTGTAAGGCAGAAAAACTAGTTTTTAAAGATTCGTATATGTACTTGTTCATGTTTGTATATACACTCACCGGCCACTTTATTAGGCACACCTGTTCAATTGCTTGTTAACACAGAAAAGCTAATCAGCTAATCGCATGGCAACTAAATGCTTTTAAGAATGTAGACATGGTGAAGACGACTTGCTGGAGTTCAAACCGAGCATCTGAATCCTGCCAGGGAAGAACAGGAAACCGAGGCTACAATTCACATAGGAATGCATGCGGTTAATCGCTAAAACGGTTAAATTAGTTTATCAAATTAGCCGGCACAAGATTTACGAATTACCCATCATTTTTGTAAACATAGGCTTGAAAACGCAGTCTTTAAAGTTGCAGTGTGTAGAAATTGGAATTTTAGCAACATCTAGTGTTCAGATTTTAGCATGAGCCCATCTGTTACCAAAACATCACATCACTAAGCGACAAGAGCCTGTGAAGACCGAAAAGGATAGTGAGCCGGACATCATTTACAGCAGTGACGAGGTGAGGGTTTATTCATTCATTTTTGTAACCATCATTTTTATAGATTATAGGTCAGTCTTCTTCTCCGCCTGCCTTCCAGGTAGCTTTCAGGACCGGCGGGCAGGTTCATATTTAAAAATTGCATTTCGCTCTTTCTGTCCCCAAAACATTGCCGTAGACAACATGGCGGTTCGTTATGTCAGCCTCCATGAGCGCAACCCGCGGTAATGTAAATTTAAAAGTTTTTTTCTAATTTTATAAAAAGAAAACGAAAGTTTTAAGGGGATGATTGTACACTTATTTCAACATACTTCACATAAATATATAAACATTATATCCCATTTACACCGTTTCTGTTCAGCGAAATGCTGCCAACTTCTACACATTGCACCTTTAATGCTCTTTGAAAAAAGAATGAACCTCGTGCCACTAGAGACCGCTGTAGCTTCAGTTAATGGCCGCTGACTTCCTGTGTGGCACTTCACAGATGTAAACATGAGAAGCTCAGCAGTGGCTTCGCAGCTAGTGTGTAGTAGGAACAGCACGGTATCACCGTTTTTCAAAGTAGTAAATGGAAATAAAGTGGTATGTAGGCTGTCAAGGGTTGAACTCACGTATAACTTCCACCTGAAGTGAAAAGAGGCCACCAATTTAAGCATGATATTAATCTGCAAAGAGGAATGAAGGCTGGTGGTGCTAGCTTGTAGTGTGAGCCTTGCTGTAGAGAGTATATCAGGCTAATGTCACACCCGCAAACACTATGACCCTGTGAGGAATTTGTCTGTTTTCTAAGGATTTTCTCATCTTTAGAGCAGTCAGTTAAACGAAATTGAAATGAGTGTTTAGCCAAATATGGAAAAAGACACATAGGAACATCCTTAAATTCACATAGGCTCAACAAAATTGGACAATAGAAGACTGGGAAACCGTTGGCTGGTCTGATGAGTCTCGATTTCAGCTGGGACATTCAGATGGTATGGTCAGAATTTGGCGTAAACCGCACAAAAGCATGGACTCATCAAGAAATTCAGTTCAGGCTGGTGGTGTTCATATAATAGTGCGAGAGGTGTTTTCTTGGCACACTTTGGGACCCATTGTAACATTGTGACAAAGAGTTCCCTGTACTCCAATGACTTCCACAGTCACCATATCTCAATTCAATAGAGCACTAATTCCAAGAGTGTGTTGGGAAGCATGGGAGGGTCATGGGAGATTTTTGGGTTCACCAAATGGCTTTTAAGAGAGCTCCATCACACTAATCATCTGCACCATAATACAACACAAAACGAGACTCTTCCTGTCGCTGGACAGCAAAAGAGCTTGTTTGTTTGTTTGTTTGTTTATTAGGATCCCCATTAGCTTTTGTCAAGTCAAAAGCTAGTCTTACTGGGGTCCAACACAAATAAAAACATTACATAAACATTCATTCAAAAATTTTGCAATCATCAGTCTTCAAAATAATAAAATAAAAACAAGAAAAGCTAAAGTCACTGTCAGGGACATACTGTTTTAGGACAGCCAGCCACTGAAGGCCCAAGGAGCCGAGCGAAAAAACATGTGACAGCGGTAAAGTGGCTCCTTCCAGGCTCATGAAATGGAGGGCACCAGATCAGGACCAGACTGAGTCCAGTATCAACATTATCCAAGCTAGCACTGGCCTTGGCTCAACCAACCAGCCAGGGGGGCAGTGCAGAAGGCAGACTTGATAAGCAATAATGTATGGGAAAAAAGTTGTCAGGTCACAATGGCTTTTACCTTCTAAAAAGTGGGCCACCGTAGAAAGTTTGTGAAACACTGCAATAGAGCACCTTTGGGATGTCTGTCCATTCTCCCTCTGGTTTGTATGCCCCACAGATGGGTGGCCCACAGCTGAAGCTGCATAATCAGTAGCCTACAAACAGACCATTTTAATTAAAAAACACGATGAAAGTATCTCTTTACTTCATGTAGCCTATCATAATAAGAGCTTGAAACAACATAGACAGCATCAATCTTTTAAACCTTCATTGTCCTCTCTATTCCACAGTGTCTGTCTGCTGGGAAACAGATCTCTAAGGAATGATGAGTTTGAAACCTGTGCAAAGACAGTGGTGGTAAAAAACATCACTTATACCACGGGCCCTTGGAAATTCTTCTGCGACACTGAATATCCTAATGCAACTTGTGACCCATTTTTTGATACAAACAACCTAACAGAGATCAGAGCCATACCTGGACTCCGGAGTGGAGTCATCAAAGGTGAGAAGGAGGATTGAAAGGATTCTGAGACTGAATGTACAGTAAAAACGAGGTCCACAAGATCTGACCCAGTGTTTTCTCTGTCTCTCTTTACATCAGACAATCTATGGGGTGATTATGCCCAGGCCAAAACGCCCATAGAGAAGAAAAGCCTGGTTTCAGTCGTCGATCCAGACACTCCCATAGACAGAAATAAACCATTCGTCTTCAATGACATTGCCACCTACTTCACACTGCTGGTGGGGATATACTTCCCTTCTGTCACAGGTAAAGGATCTAATCCATCAATCATCATATATTAACATGTTTAGGCTCCTTGGCTCAACCCGCTTCACCTGACGTTAACATTTCTCTAGAGAGCACCATTGCTTTTTTTTTTTTTCCAAACTGTAAAGTCACACTACAAGGCACAGCATCAGACGGCCTGAAATCATTTTTATTTTTATGAAAGGGAAATTTTAACCACTTTACCCCTAGCTGCAAAACAAAACATTAATTTTACATTTAGCCACCCTTAGGTGGCAGCCTCTGGTGTTAAGAAATGTAGCCAGTACAGCGGTTCAATAAAAGTGCCACTTTAGGCTGGATGCTAAAGCCTGGAGGTTTATCCATACCCGTTTTTGACAGCAGAAATAAATGTTTTACAGCCTTGTTAAAAATTAACAGTGTCGGTCTGATCAGCTCATGCCTTTATTGGTACACGCTGAACCAGTGGTGAAGTTTTTATGGGAATCATTGAGCTGATGATTAGTAAACTGTAGCTTTTAGCTTTTTCTGTTCCTTTTCTTTCCTTGCTTTCCTTTCATTGCATTCGCTTGCCATTAACACTTAGAGGTCACACGACACAGATCTGTGCCGCAGGCACACCCCATTGTAAATTGCTTGGTAACTTTTGAACCGTAAGTTGTAGACCCTAACTTGTTTTTTCCTGTGAAAGCTCTGTGTTGTGCCTTTAAATGCATTCATACCTCTTACAGAACATTTGCTAGTGAGCCCGTAACTTGGCTGACTTCCCGGGGTCTCTGAGGACAGTGTTGTCATGTTCAACAAGAAGTGACACAGTTTAGGAAAACGTTAATAACTTTTGAACCATACGTCATAGACACTTACTTGTTTTTTCCTCTGAAAGCAGACTATTTTGCTGTCCGTTTGCTACTTTTTATTAGCTCTTAAGAGTGCCGTTCTAGCAAGCCTGGAACTTCAGTGACTTTTCAGGGTCTTTACAGATTAAATCCATGGCGTTACATCTGATAATAAGCGTCTTTTTTTCCATTTTTAATCCATTTTCGATCATGTACTTCAATTTTTTTGGGTTGTAGGCATCATATTTGTTGAGGCCAGTGTTTACATGCAATGCATTGTGGGAGGGGCTCTCCTCCAATAGCAAGATGTTGCTTCTCTACTGCTTAAAGGAATAGCATTAATGAATCTGACTACAAAAAAGCAAATGGACTTTTTGTACATATGTAGATATTTTGAAAACCATTAGTCACAGAATATTTATTTTTTCATTGTTTTGTCCCCAAGAGATGAACAAGTCTGTGCAAAGAAAATGCTCAGTCACTATTGTTTACTGTGTGTTACCAGTAAAAATCTTTTGTCTTCAGAGCCCTATAACTTTTCAAAGTTCAAGTGACATTACTGTAGAAGATGAATTCTTAAAGCCCAGGTTGTCCTGAAAAAAAGATGTTTAGAGCTTGACTGTGCACCACAGGGTTGATGTTTTATAAGCTTTTTAAGAAAAAAAGTCCAGACAAGACATGATGGTGGAAAAAATAGCTGTGAGCTCTAAGGGTTAATTTCCTAGCCTTGTCTTACCTTTCCTTAGCTTTCCTTTTCTTTCCTCAGCTTTTCCTTTCCTTTCCTTGCCTTCTGTGCTTTTCCTGTCTTTGCCCTCCCTTGCCATTCCTTTCCTAGCCTTGTCTTGTCTTTCCTTGCTTTTTGCCTTTCCTTTTCCTTCCTTGCCTTTCCAGTCCTTTCCTTTCTTTTCTTTCCTTGCCCTGCCCTTCCAGTTCTTATCTTGTCTTCTCTTTATTACAGGTATAATGGCTGGTTCCAACAGGTCAGGAGATCTCAGAGATGCTCAGAGGTCCATTCCCATAGGAACCATCATGGCTATTCTCACCACCTCATTCATCTGTATCCTTTTTACTGGTCTTACTCATTGTACAATAAAAATGTCAGTGCTATCTTGCCCAGATTTTGAAGATCAATTTGTCCCCTGTACACTGAAGCAGCCATAGTGGTATTTTCACTGTCCTTCAAGTGTATACCTTGTGGAGGCATAAAACCTTGAGTCGGTAGTCCTAGTGACTGTATGTGCTGGTAAGAGTTACTCTTTTACAGCAAGGTGAACTCAGAATTAAAGTATTTCCATCTTAACTTGTTGCTCAGACATCTCCTGTGTGGTTTTATTTGGAGCCTGTATTGAAGGTGTGGTGCTGAGGGACAAGTGAGTGCTTACTTTTCTAATCCTTGGAAGTGTACTAATTACATCCATCGTTTAGTACTTATCCCTGTAAAACGGAGTGAAACAAAATGTATGAATGCATGCTAACTTCAGGCTTCAGTTTAAGAGGCCAGCAGCTTAAACTGTTTTTATTTCACAGTGTGTAGTGGAAATTTGGAATTAAAAGACTGTTGCATAAGTACAAAAAGAGAAATGTGCAGACAGCATCTATATAAATGAAAAAGTGTAACAATTATTAATTAACAAATTACCATTAGTACCTTGTATTCCTTGTGTTCCTTGTAGTTTATAATACTGTGATTACCCAGCACTTCCACTTTAATGTGTTCATGTTGGTGTTCCAGGTTTGGGTTCTCAGTGAAGAAGACCCCTGTCATTGGTGTTCTCGCCTGGCCATCACCCTGGGTGATTGTGATTGGCTCATTTTTCTCCTGCTGTGGGGCGGGACTTCAGAGCCTTACTGGCGCCCCCCGGCTGTTGCAGGCCATCGCTCGAGACGGCATCATCCCGTTCTTACAGGTCAGCGCTAAAATGTATCTCCTCAGTTTCCAGTCATCTGTGCACCAAAAACTAGTGCACTGCATCATGTAATCTTTTACTGTCATTCAGTTTCAGTGTAACTATCAGAGGGATGTTGTGTAAAATACCAGTGTTTTTTTACTAAATAACTTTACAGTAATTCTAAAAAGACAGAAAAAAAACCCCAATAGATATTTCTCGTATAACTTGTTGGCCACATAAAAATCCACTGATAAGAATGCACTTTTTCAATTGGAGGGAGTCATCAAAAAAATACGCTATTCATAGTTTTCTCGTTCTTTCATTCTTCCATTAAAAAAAAAAACAGATTTAGGTGGCCTGGAGCAAAAAAATGTTCTTTTGAGTCTGTGCATGGTGTCATACTTTCAAAAACTGATTACATTTGTGACTTCAGGTCTCACCAAAGTGGTGTTTTTCTTTTTAGTAATTACTGGTGTGGTTTTTTTCATGAAATATCCAGTGTATTTACACCTTTTGCAAGATAATGCTCTATTTCATGCTTTTCATCTGCAGGAATATCTTTCTTTCCCCAATATTGCATGAAACCTGGGACTTTTTAATAATGTTGAACAACCTCCTTGAGTATTTTCCCTTTAATTAGGCTTACCTGGTGAACTAATGACCAAACCTGTCACCAAGACAGGGATGGAAACTGACAGGAGAAACAGCACAATTAAAACCTTTAACTGACAACTTAAAATCAAATGTTTTTTAACTGGAATCGTATTTTCATAATCATTTGGAGCATAGTGTATGTAAAAAGCCCTCTCTTTTTCACAGACTCTTGTTTGCTTATGTTTTGTTCAATATTTTTTACAGACCACCTCTCATTGTTTCTGTCTCTGTCAGGTCTTTGGTCATGGGAAGGCTAATGGTGAGCCAACATGGGCTCTGCTGCTGACAGTCGGGATCTGTGAGATAGGAATCCTCATAGCTTCTCTGGATGCTGTGGCCCCCATCCTCTCCACGTACGACCACTCTGATCCACTCTGATCCACTCTGTACCTGATTCTTATCTCCAGCCTAAAAGCATAGCACTGAACTCTCAAGGACTTCAAGGCACCAGGCATCAGGCGTGCAGAGCATGAGTGCTTTGAGAGCGTAGATCAAGTCCAAAATGTCCAGCACAACCTTACCTTAGCCTTCTCTCTGAGCCCCGTCCATTTACTGTTTATTTATTAATCAATTATTTTACAATAATTTGGCTTTTGAGATTAAAGTCCTGAAATGCAATTCAGAGTTGTTGTAATGTCAAATATCAGTTGTATTTAGATTGTGATAACAATAGATAAGCATATATTACAGACAGACCTAGTTATTGTTTATGATACTCAGAGCAGTGAGGATGAGGAGCAGATGCACATGCGCAAGTTACTTTGGATAAAATGTACTTAAGTAGAAGTCAAAGTAGCAATCTATACAAATTTAGCTGTGAGAAGTATCCTCATGTTCTTGACATGACCAAGTTTGTAGTAAAAGCTGGGTGAGTCCTACAGGAAAGTCTGCACCAAAGGTCCAAAATTGACTTATCCCTATATCCCCACCTCCTAAGTTCTCTTGGATAAGCAACTTCCATGCATCCCTAGTTTATGTAAGTGGTTTTTAAGTTGGGACTTTATCTAATGCCTTTAGTTACAGTTACATTTGACTCCATGAGTCTGAGATTCCTTCAAGCCCTGGAGAAAATCCCGTCTATATCAAATTTGCTTTCAGTCTGTGTAACATTTCTTTCAGGGGTGGTAAAAATGTAATGACTTTGCTTTCTCTCCTCATTTGTTTTTGCTCAGGTTTTTCCTCATGTGCTATCTGTTTGTGAATCTGGCATGTGCTGTTCAGACTTTGCTTCGAACCCCCAACTGGAGACCTCGATTCAAGTTCTATCACTGGTAAGAAAAACATTTTCTCACCACTGAATATATATGAAAATGGTGTTGTGGATTCTGGGCATGATTCTATAGACTCATATATTATTGTATATAAATTTGAACATGTATTTCAATTCACCTCCTTGTATGTCTTACCTTTTATTCATAGATTTTCTAAATCAGTCATGGTCAGTACAGTTTGGCTTGTTTGAATAACACAACCTCAAAGTAAAGTCAGTTAAATAAAAGTATGCAATGTAAAAAAGTGACCCCATAAAGATTCACCACCTTCAGGTCCGTATTTAGTAGATTCACCTTTGGCTGCAGTCGCAGCACTGAGTTTGTGTGTTGTTGTCTTGAAACCATTTCTGAGTCCTCTGGGATAATTACATATATTTTGCTGCATTCTTCTTACCCTCAACCTTTACAAGCCGTCCAGGATCGACAGCATGATGCTGCCACCACCATGCATCACAGTGGGAATGGTGTGTTTGTGGTGATGTGCAGTGTTTGGTGTCTGCCAAACATAATGTCTTGTCTGATGGCTGAGAGCACTTTTTTTTTGTTGCATTAGACCACAGAACTTTCTTCCACTTGTCATGGAGTCTCCCACATGCCTTTTGGTGAGATTTAATCAGAGTTTCCTTCTTTTTCTTCACCACTCTCCCATAAAGCTTTGACTGGTGAAGAACCAGGCCAACAGTTGTCGTGTGCAGAGTCTCTCCCATCTCAGCTGATGAAATTTCTTTGTATCCATCCCCTAGCTTATACATTTTAATGACCTTTTCTCTGAGTTGCTTGGGGTGTTTTTTTGTCTTCATGGTGTAATGGTAGCCAGGAATTAACCAGTGACTGGACCTTGCAGACACAGGTGTCTATACTACAATCCCTTGAAGCACATCCACTGCAGTCAGGTGATCCCCATTTCACTAATTGTGAGATTACTTGTACTAATTGGCTGGACTTCTTTTACATTAGCTCAGTCACTTTAAAGGGGGTGAATATTAATGCAGTCACTTATTTTACCTTACATATTTGTGATTAATTTGCATTACTTTGTAGAAATCTGTTTTTGTTTTGACATAAAAGAAGTTTTGTTTTTAAAAATAAAGCACATTCACCATGATTGGTTTATAAAATCAGTCAAAGGGTAACACATCCAAGGGGATGAGTACTTTAAATAGGCACTGTAACAAACAGATACCATATCCCGGATTTGCTGACTGTGGGAACACTTAGCACGACTACAGGAAACGAGTTGGCATGCAACAAACTTCTGGTCCAAAACTGGCCCAACTGGTCCAAAGTCCTGTTTTCAGATGAAAGTAAAATTTCCCTTTCATTTGGAAATCAAGGTCCCAAAGTCTGGAGGAAGATCAGAGAAACAGAATCTGAGATGCTTGAAGTCCAGTGTTTTCAGTTTCCACATTCAGTGATGATTTGGGGTGCCATGTCATCTGCTGCGCTTGGTCCACTGTGCTTTATGAAGTCCAGACTCAACCAGAAACTGGTTTACTGACCATGGTGTAACTGTTTGATTTGACCTGTGGCCCGTTCAGGTCCTGTTGTAATACCATGGTCAGCAAACCAGTTTCTGTTTTTCTGGTTGTTAGTAGCAAATTCTACAGCCAATAAGAGTCTTCTATATGTTTCTAAGGAGATGCACTCAGTTATTGAGAATTGCATGACTTTTGTGTTAATGTTTTTTATTTCCTCACCCTGGTCTGTCTCTATTTTAGAAACAAAATGTAAGCAGGGACACAGATGCCTTTAAGGTCACAAATTATGCAAAATACACTTTTTCAGGCTTTTCTAGCAAAATATGTGGTCCTGTCTTGTCCACAATCCCCCCAAGAATGAGAAAAATCTATCCCCACCCCCTTTCTCCAGCTTTCAGAAAACATGTGCTTAAACAGGCCGTTCTCAGATTTTCTCCTTATGACATCATGTGGGGAGTTAGCTCCACCCCCAGGATCGGTTGGCTTCTTGGAAGGAAGTTCCGTCCTCCTCTCCTGACCTGAGAGGAGGATCAGGAGAGTAACATCCATGAAGTCACATCCATTTCTTGAGAGGGGCGGAGTCAGACATGCAAAATAATCCAATACTGGAGTGTTTTTTCAGCAACAAACTTCACAGGCATGTTTTGGGGACAAGTTCTGAGACCAATATTAACTTGTCTTAAAGGGGTTAAATATGTGACCTTTAATATTCAACAGAGCATTTTCACAGCATTAGGTAACCTATTTTAATCAAACCTCACAAAAATGAACAATTACGCATAAATCAGCATAATGGCATGTACCAGAAACCATGTTTGAGAAAAATGTTGTTCTATATTGATGTACAAGTTTGATCCATGTTCCATCATCTTACATAGAGGCAGACTTAACATCCATTACTGTCAGTCAGAAGGGAGAGCTCCAAATGTGTTGGTTTAACTTTTCAAGATCTGTCCATTTTATACAGTCAATGCTTGAAACTAAAAACTAAATTAATAATAGAAATAAACTTAATGTCAGACACAAACTGTCCAAAACTTTGAGTGACAGAAAAAAAGGTTGGCACTAAAACTTGTCATGATATTACTGAATCAGTCTTTATATGTTTAAATGTCATCTGAAGACACTTGACCAAAACATGTCCTCTTTGTTTTATTTTTTCTGTGTCCTGTAGGACGCTGTCCTTCCTCGGGATGAGTCTGTGTCTCTCTCTCATGTTCATCTCCTCCTGGTACTATGCCCTGGTTGCCATGGTGATAGCCGGCTGTATCTACAAGTACATTGAGTACAGAGGGTGAGTCTGAAGTGTTAGTGAAGAGATTTAACTACTACTGATTTTAAATCTCAGTACTAGGTGATGATATGACTCTGTGGTCATCTCTCAACTAGAAGTTTGAGAGTTTAGTCCTCAGCTCCTGCAGAAACTTTCCCTAATACACCTTTATCTAAATGAATCCATCTGCACTCTGAATCATACACAAATTTTTTTAACAGTTCATTGATCTCTCTTTTCATGAAATATCCAGAGCACTATTTCAGGCTTGTCATCTGCAGAAAGATTTTTCTTTTACCCATAAAGCATGAAACCTGTGACTTTCTTTATGAAGCAGCACAATTGAAAACTTTAATTGAAAACAAAAAATCTAATGTTTGTTTAAATTGAATCATATTTGTACAATAATTTGAAACACATTGTAAACATTTACATGTCTGATTTTTCTTGAATGTGATTCTTTTCTGTTTGTAATTTTTGGCTGCAGGGCTGAAAAGGAATGGGGAGATGGGATCAGAGGTTTATCATTAAATGCAGCACGTTACGCTCTCATCAGGCTGGAGGAAGTTCCACTGCACACCAAAAACTGGAGGTATGAATGTGACAGTTGTGATGTGATTCATAATGAAGCATTGACTCTGGATTATTTCATTGGGTTGTTACCTTTGTGTTCTCAAGTCTGAAATGATTCTGAAGTTGTCATTTTTACATAGATGGTAAATGTCACAGATTTTCTCATTGTGTTTCAAATGAAAACAAAGGTTAAGACAAACTCAAAATAAAATAGTCAACAAAAAAGGTAGAACTAAATACACTCAAGAGCCATAGAGCTGTTTGCCATACGTTTGTAGTGTTTTTGAGAGAGTGCTTTGTGACAGCCTTTTTGAGGCCTACTGTATAACCACCAGGCTCTTGTTCTATTTTTTCATGTTTTTGCCCTTATACCATATGCTGATATATTGCATGTCCTCCTTAAGGCCTCAGTTGTTGGTGATGTGTAAGCTGGACTCAGATCTGGCGGTGAAACACCCTCGTCTGCTCTCCTTGACCACACAGCTGAAGGCAGGAAAAGGACTGACCATCGTCTGTTCAGTCTTGGAGGGAAACTACATGACCCGGGGGAAGGACGTCAAGACTGGAGAGCAGGTTTGTCTACACACTGACACCTGTCATCATCTTTCACCTTTTTGAAACTGTTTATGCCTGCCATCATAAATGTTAATAATAAACATACAGTTAAGGCTTCTGCTATGTTCCACAGTATGTGAATAAAATCGCCTTAATATATACAAAATTCCTCCTTTGCCACAGTTGAATTATCCTCATCCTTTCTTTTGTCTTGGTACCTGCAGAGTTTAAAAACAGCTATGACAGCAGAGCGGACAAAGGGTTTCTCCCATGTGGTGGTGTCGTCCAACCTGCGAGATGGTTTCTCCCTGCTCATCCAGTCAGCTGGACTTGGAGGAATGAAGCACAACACTGTCCTGATGGCCTGGCCTGCCGGCTGGAGACAAGCCAGAGACTCGTCTGCAAGAAGGAACTTCATAGGTGAACTTTACAAGAGCATCTCGAACCGCAACCTGTGAGATGGAGGCTTTTGGGGGGAGGGGGGGTTACAAAAGCTTAATCTTATGAAAGCCATAAGAAGGAGGGTTTGAGATGGTCTCTTCTTATGAATATGGTAATGACGACCTCATTTGAAGGCAAGGTTGGTTGGTTTGGTTGCTTGCTCGCTTGCTTGGCTTGGCTTGGTCAGTTGGCTTGATTTGTTGGTGGTTTGAATGGTTGGTTAGTTGGTTTGAATGGTGGTTAGTTGGTCGGTTGGTATGTTGGTTGGTGGTTTGAATGGCTGGCCGGCTGGCTGGCTGGTTAGTTGTTGGTTGGTTTGAATAGTTGGTTGGATGGTTGGTCAGTTGGGTTGGGTTGAGTTGGTTGGTTTGCTGGTTTGCTAGGGTGGTTGGTTTCCTTGGTTGGTTGGTTTGCTGGCTGGTTTGAATGGTTGATTGGTTTGTTTGGGTGGTTGGTTTGCTTGGTCAGTTGGTCGGCTGGTTTGTTTGGCTGGTTTAAATGGTTGGTTGGTTTGAATAACAGTAGAACAGGACAGAATTTGACTTTCTGTACCTTGTGTTGTCTGTTGCTGAAAATTTTGTCTGACACCAACAGTCTCAACAAGCCCTTGAACGTTTTGTTCAATCTTTTCTCTTGTTTTGAATCTTTTCTCTTCACAGAGACGGTCAGAGAGACAACGTCAGCTCATCAGGCTCTTCTGGTGGCTAAGAACATCGATCATTTTCCCAGCAACCAGGATCGTCTGGGGGGAGGAAATATTGATGTGTGGTGGATCGTACACGATGGCGGACTGCTCATGCTGCTGCCGTTTTTACTCAGTCAACACAAGGTGCATGTTTGTCCCTTCATTTCTGCTTTTCTAACATTTTATGTTTTTGACAACTCGGCTACAAAACACATCGGTGGCTGCATAAAAATGAATGCAAGCCTACATTTTTGGGTGGTGTATTGATGTGAGTAGAAGTGGGTTTGCTCTTAATTTATTGAATTGAAGGTGACATAATAACACGTAATGACAATCATGTGATCAACAGTTGTTATGTCCTGAGTATGACAGTGTCATGCCAGGTTTATGCATACACCTTCATATAAAGTGCAACCCAATGTTCATGCTACCTACCCCAGCACATGGCCCCCAGTTTTCTCACAAAAAAGAACTATTCCTGGTTCCAACATATCGCATTAAAAAGAGCTGGAAAGAGGAAGGTGAAGAAATCTAGAGGACTGAGCTAAGAACAGGGGAGGCAGAGCCACAGCTGGACATAGCACTAACTACCACAAGACCATGCTGCTGCTCTATCTCCCCCTACTCCTTCTTTTTCATGATGGTAGAGAAGAGATAAGATAAGTGGTATTCGTCTACATTTCAGGACCACTTAGTTAAGAGACACTCATAGTTAATAGTTATTAGTCATTTAAATGTTATGAGAAGCTATTATTATGGATTTACTGCAATTTTATATTTGGCAGCATGGTTGTTCTGGGGTCCCCATGCCCTTCCATTAGCCTTCGCAGAAAGCATCAAGCAGGAATAGCACAAATTCCTGCCCTTCCTGTGCCTACAAGGAAAGCCTGAGGAAGGAAGAGAAGCAGAAACAAAACCCAGAGCAGAGCGGGAATCAACAACAAGAGAATGGCACTGATTAACACAGATGTAGCATAATAGAGGAGTTAGGGTTTGAGGAGGGTTGCAAAAGCAGCTTGCAGAGGGGGCAGCAAAGAGTATGCAGCTTAACTATGGTGGCATGAGGGCATTTAGCCAAGCCTAGCATGAATTAGCTGGCAGTCAGCTGATGAGGGCTTGCGTGTGATCAGCTGATTCGGCAACGCTTGACACCATCGCCTGCCTGACTGTCTGAACGCCATATAAGTGTATTTTGTGTATCATTCCATAAACCTTTCACTAAGCGTTTTTTGTAAAGGGCTGCTGTTGAGTTTGAAAAAAGAAATTAAAGAAAGAAATTAAGCCTGTGAGTATGACACTAATAGGGTTATGTTTCCCCTGTAGGTGTGGAGAAAATGTAAAATGAGAATCTTTACGGTGGCGCAGATGGACGATAACTCAATAAAGATGAAGAAAGACCTCCAGATGTTTCTCTACCATCTACGCCTGGATGCACAGGTGGAAGTGGTGGAAATGGTGAGAATTTCATTTTCTCTATTTTGCTTTTCATATCATTTCCAATGAACCAAAAGGCAGTCAATGTATAACAGCAAAAAGCTTCCTGTTATTTTATACCACTATAAAAAGACACCATTCGCTCTGTAAGTACATTTAAGGGCTGTTTTGTTCATTTATTTTGTTTTTAAATTGGTCATTGTGTCTTGCAGCACGACAGTGACATCTCAGCGTTCACATATGAGAAGACGTTAAAGATGGAGCAGAGGACTCAAATGCTCAAACAGATGCAGCTGTCCCGCACAGAGAGGGAGAGAGAGGTACTGTGGGTGCTAACATTTTATCATTTATTCTCTCAGAAAATATAGATTTAAAGGAAAGAAAAACCTGGTTTCTAATTTCACAAACATCATGAGAAAATTGTGCACTGGGTTTTTGACATTTTTTGATTCTGGTTTATACATAAAGTTTGTATAAGAAGTTACATGTCAAAATCAGAAGAAACAAAAATACACTATGATATATCAATCATTATTATGGATATAGCACTCAACTTCCATGTATTCTAGATTCATCTCATACAAAGTAAAATATCTAAAGACTTTGTTTTAATCTTGATGATTATGGCTTACAGCAAAAATATAAAAACTTCTATCTTAAAAATCACAATATTGTGTAGAAGTGTAATTTGTAAAGGTTTTCTGAGCCTCTATTCTCTCACTTTGGTTTAGTACAAACAACCACAATCATGAGGGAGACTGCTGACTTGACTATTGTCCAGAAAACAATCCCTGACATCCTCCATAAGGAGGGTAAGCCATAGAAGGTCACTGCTGAATGGGCAGGCTGTTCTCAGAGGCCGTATCAAAGCATATTCATAGAAAGTTAACCGAAAGGGAAAAGTGTAGCAGAAAAAGGTCCACAAGCAACAGAGATGAGCTCAGCCTTCAGAGGGTTGTGAAAGAAAGCAGATTCAAGAACTTAGAGGAGCTTCACACGGGCTGAGGCCGGAGTCACTGGATCAAGTGCCACCACACAGACATGTCCAGGAAATAGGCGACAAGTGTTGAGCCACTCCTGAACAACAGACAACTTCATAAACATCTCACCTATGCTAAGGAGGGAAAGAACCGGACCATTACTTAGTGGTCCAGAGTTCCTTTCTTCAGATGAAAGTAAATTTAGCATTTCACTGGGGTAATCAAGGCCCTAGAGTCTGGAGGAAGATCTGAGAGGCAGAAAGTCCAAGGTTTTTGAAGTCCAGTGTTTACAGCTTCCACAGTCAGTGATGGTTTGGGGTGCCATGTCATCTGCTGGTGTTGGTCTGAAATTTCAAAAGGAAGATCAGAGACACCAGACTCAATAATACAGATGAGCTGAAGGCTGCTATCAGAGCAACCTGGGCTTCATAACACCCCAGCTGTGCCACAGACTGATCACCTCCATGCCACGAGTAATTTGTGCAAAAGGAGCCCTGACCAAGTACTGAGTGCATAAATCAACACATTTTCTCAGAAGATTACCATTTCTGTATTGCACATCCATTTTTGTAGTGCTTTTAAATATTGTAATATTTTGAGATAATTTTCGATTTGAGCAATAGGCCATAATCATTGAGATTAAAACAAAAAATGTCTTGAAAGATGTAAGTTTGATTTGTATTTGACCCTGTAGCATTGAGGAGGAGGGGCTTATGAGCTATTCTGTAGCCAGTCAGCAGGGGTAACTAAGGCCTTGAGAAAGTGAAAAAAAGGAGCACCTTACAAACAATAAACTTTTAAAGTGCACAACAAAAAAACTTAGACGACACTGAAGAACACCACGAGTTGTGCCTTACTTCAGTAAGACTGCTTAAAGGGCATTTTTTGAGTGCTGACATCTCATTTTCCAGTTACTAAGGCCTTGTCCACACACGGATGAAAACAATATATTTCCATTTCGTTTTGAAAAAGTTTTTTCCATAAACATGGGTTCCTTTCGGGAAATAACGCGTAGGTATGGAACTACCAGAAACGACTGAAAATGCTGTAGTATATATGCCAAGTTTGTAAGTGGTGCTGTAATGCTGTCAAAGAAATGCACCAAAAGGAAGATTACAGAAAACTGCCCAAAACTCCTCCAATTCTAAAGATGTTCTGTTGCATATTAAAAATGACGTAAACTGTCCTTATAAGTCATCAGCTGTTGTAATTGGAGCATTTATCCTCCATCCAAGAAGAAAATGCTTCATCACTCCTTGTGGTCTCTTCTGTTGTTAATCTGTAAACTCTTCCCTCTCTGACCCTGTATGTGATTGGCTGGCTCAGATTCAGAGTATCACAGACGTATCACGCAGCTCCATAAAGAGGAAGAAGTCATCCAGCCTCGGCTACCCATCCGTCAACATTTCATGCATACCAGAGGAAGAGGTAGCCATGATAACCAACCAGCCTGCAGTTGCCAGCTTTGATGTCATTTTGTCCCCTTAATTTTTCCTGCCATCAGTCATGCATCTTCATCCATTCATAACAACTGCATTGCCTTCAACGGTGTTGTAAACAGAACCCTCCATTCACTGCTGGATTCTGTGTAAAAGTAGTCACTAGAGGGAGACAGATTCCTGTCTGAGCAGTTCTTGTGGTAGTGCTGGAGGATTTTTAATAGGAACAGTAATTCCCTCAGAGATTCTCTGACTACCTCATCCAACAGTTTTACCTGATAAAGAAAAATCCACCTGCCATTATCTGCAGGGAAATATAATTCTAGATTGGTCTTCAACAGAGTGGAACCAGGAAAGAATTAAACTATTATGGGTCAACTTCTGTTTCAAAAGGGCTGTGTTGAGAACAATTTGTGTTTTTGGGATGCATCTTGTTAAATTATCAACTCTTTAAAAACCAAGCATAAAGGATTTATATATTAACACCATGTTTAAAATTATGAAATAAAAACGTTCACAGATGTGTAGCATCTGCATGGTATCTAAGTTGTAGGCAGAACTAGTAAATAAAAGCTGCTCTGTCATGTCATATATCACATGCATACATACCAGATGTTGAAATTGAGACATTGTAACTTATCATTGAAAATATTAGCTTATTTTGAATTTGATGACAACAAAAACAACAACAAATTCTCAAAAAAGTAGGGACAGGGCAACTAAATGCTAGATAGTGATACAATGAAAAACAGCTGGAGGGGAATTTTGCAACGAATTAGGTTAATTGGCAACAGCTTAGTGACATGACTGGGTATAAAAGGAGCATTTTAGAAAGGAAACGTCCCTCAGGAGTAAAGATGTGTGGAGGTTCACCAATTTGCCAAAGACTGGTCTCCTTACTTTACAGACGTTTAAAGACTGTTGTTAAAAGAAGAGTGGGTTCTCCATAATGATAACCATGGCCTTAAAATTCAAATAAGCTACTGTTTTTCAAGAAATGGTTTAAGGTCTCAGTTTCAACATCTGAAATATTGTTTAAGTTCTACTGTGAATGAAATATGGGTTTATGGAATTTGAAAGTGATTGCATTCAGTTTTTATTTACAGGAGCCATTTACAGGTGAAATAACATATGTGAATCAGAGTAAGTTACCCAAGGTATTAAATTTTAATCTGAAAGACTTGATTTGGTTGCTAAAAGTCTGTATGATATGTTGCACAGATTATAATGTGGAAGTTTGGGTTATTTTTGCCATTAATCTGTCATTTCACAGAGATAAATGGTCATTTAACACTAGGTGACAGAGCAAGAGCTTGGAGAGATTTATTTTTTTCTGCAGAGTGCAGAAGGTTTTCTAAATCCAGTGATAAGGGCAGTGTGTGTTTGTTGTCATGTTCTGCTTGTGCTGGTATCACATTCACCTGTTCTGCCCTAAATATAACCACATCTCCATCTCATCCATTTGACCTCATATTAACATGTGACTCAATGGAAATATTTATCAGAATTTCCTTGTTTGTGTTTTTGCATCATGGTCTACACTTCCCTTGTTTTAAATCTGAATAAATACAACTTTTTTTTATTATAATTTTGTATTACTTCCCTGTTTTTTCCTGTTCTTTTCAGGCTCAGCTGATCCACGACAGAAACACAGCGTCTCATTCAGCAAATGAAAAAGCTGCCAGTGCCCCACCTGACCGCGTCCACATGACCTGGACCAAAGACAAACTGATCCAAGAGAAGAACCGACACAGAGAGGGGACTGGTGTCAAAGACATGTTTAGTATGAAACCGTAAGTCTGACCCTGATGTACATCAACATTGTTTTTTAAAACACAGTTATAATAGGAACTCTTTTTAAAGTTGTATATAGTGTTTTATAACCATTATCATTATTATGTATTTGCCAAATATTATTTCTCACATTGTAGGTATCTGTAGTCTTAAGTGTATCCTCTAGTACATGCAGTAAAAATATTAGACTTTTGGATTAATGTACTGAAACTCAACTGTCATATCCTTATTATGTGAGTTATTATACAAGCAGCTTTACCAGGAATTTCCCAAAGTTTTCAACATTTTTTCTACCATTTGCAAGTTTTGTGTGATAGCAAGGAAAAGCTCCTCGCACGCTCCTTTTTTAATCCTACAGTATCCAGATAAGCAGTAAAAATATTTTACTTAATTTCTTAAAATGCTGAAAAAAAACTGAATTCCAAAAAAGTTGGGATTTTTAGCAGAATGTGAATAACATAATGCAGTTATTTGCAAGTCCTTTTCAATCCATGTTCAACAGCACAAATGTTCAGATCGATAAACTTTTTTCATATACACATGTTCCAAATTGAACGGCTGCTAAATATCTCAAAAAAATTGGGACAGGACAGGAGCATGTTTACCACAGTATTGCACTACATTCTTCAGCAACACTCTGGGGACTTAAGGCACAAATTGCTGTTGGATATACATCGAAAGGCCTGGTCCGAATACTCGACTTTAGCCAGATTTTAGCCAGACAGTAACGTTCAAGCTCATCGTCAAACCTCGTATTAAATCATGTGTGTCAGGAATAGGTTTATAATAGTTTTGTTTTTCTCGTTATTTTACATTTTTATTTAGTTTTAGACTTTTGTTTTAATTGTAGTTTAGTTTTAATTAATTTTTACTGCTGTTTTTTAAAATTAGTTTAGATTTTAGTTAGTTTTTGCCAAAATGCTTCATTTTAGTTTAGTTTTTATTAGTTTTAGTGTTAGATTTTTTTTTTTTTTCAGCAATGTGGCATACCTGTCAGAGACAACACTCAACACTCATGTCTGGTTTGGGAAATTCACGGTATCCCCCAGAAAGAGTTGGAAAGTGTCCCCAAAAGGAAGCCTGAGTTGACTTGCTCAGCCTGCTACACCGGTGACCTGGCCCTGGATATGTGGAAGATGGATGGATGGATGGATGGATGGACGGACAGATTTCATAATTAAATAATTCAGTTAATACATCTGAACAGTTGTGTTTGCACTGTGTTCAACTCAACATAGGTTGAAAAGGATTTGCAGATCACTGTGCTGTTTTTATTCACCAACTCAGCTTATGTTAATGTCCTTTTTTTTTTTTGCTCCATTCCTCTAGTGAGTGGGAGAATCTGTAAGTCACCTTCACTCTTTGTTTGCATGTGCATGAACGCCCTCTGTGCATGTGTGAATCATCTGTGTTGCATGCTTGTGTACATCACATGTTAAGTCTGCATGAGTGCATGCTGTCAAATATTCAAAGCTGCATGCATCTTTGTCCTGCATTTGCTGACAGCAATATCAAAACATCCTGTCATGCTAACTGTGCCTCCTCTAGGTCCCTGATTAAAAGTTGCATGTTGAAAAATGTTCTTTCTGACTGTGGAAGAAATGAAAACATGAGAAATGTTCTGTGGTTTAATGTAGTAACCAGTCCAATGTGCGGAGGATGCACACAGCCGTGAAGCTGAACGAAGTGGTGGTTAAAAAATCTGAGAATTCACAGCTGGTCCTGCTCAACATGCCAGGTCCTCCGAAGAACAAGAAAGGACATGAGAACTGTATCCTTTATCTGCCAATTTGCTGATAGTCAATGCGTCCTTTGGTTATTTATGCAGTTCATCTGTGAAAATATGTCACAGGGTGAAGATAAAACATAATTGTAAGCTGTTGACCCAAAATCTATCCTGAAAGATGCAGGATGAGCTAGTCTGATTCACATAATGACCTTAACCAGATTGTGTCTGCAGACATGGAGTTCCTGGAGGTCCTGATGGATGGACTGGACCGTGTCCTGTTGGTTCGTGGAGGAGGACGGGAGGTCATCACCATTTACTCCTAGCACCCATGGGGTCCTAATTAAAAGGAGAACAGAAATATTGTTGGACTGCATGACCTCCGGAGAGAGGGAGACTATGGGATAAGTCATCAAACAGGTGTCGCACTGTTAAAGTAAAGTACCCCCCCCTCCTCAAAACACTCTACAGCACAAAAAACAACAGTGCCGTGTCCATTTATGGGGAGCGTGTTCATTTGGAAGAACGGGAGAGGCTCCAGCAGCTCTGACTGAATTCGGTGCGTTTAAAGGAGGAGAGTGTTCTCTACTGGAACGACACTGAAGCACAGAAAGCTGTCTGTAGGTCTTACACACTGCACTCCTCTGAGCACCTGATGGATGATAGAACCACTACTTTTAGTGTGTAATGGTATCATAGTTAAGACTGCTGTATTACAGGTTAGTGCCATTGATGCATGACCAGCAGAGTTTGTGTGTCCTGGGATGAACTGAACAGATTTATTTGCAGAAAATCATCCTTGAGTCATATCACTGAGTTAGACAAAGTCTTTACTTCTAGCAAACATGGGAGGAACTTGTAAACTAGGGATGAACTTTTAATTTTGTTTATTTTTAATCAATAGACTATATTTTCTTGGCAGACCATGTTCCTGTGATGGCACTCTCAGGGTGGGAGGATCAAATATTGAGCCAGTCAGTGTATTTCATAACATGAATTCTGTCCAAACAGCATGCAAAATAGATTTTGCCAAGGAGAACAGAAAGGGTTGTAACAAAAAACCCTTAAGAGACCATGAGACATCGTTGCACCGTCACTTTTCTTAAGAGATCTTGAAAGGACTTCATAAAACCTGTTTTGCTGACTGGTGACTAAACAGGCATTAGGGTTAGAGGTTGTTATGGTGGGGGAAGCAGAAAGAAGCATGGACACTCACAGTGCAACTACACTACTAACAAAATCCGGCACCTATTTGTCAAGTTCTCGCCGTGTTTCTTTAGAGCCTGACGCTGTAACAGTCACAAAATAACATACTTTTGTTTTTACCAGCACTTCATCCAGCCAGCATGTCTATGTAGGTTATATGTGGACAGCAAATATGGGTCCCATGTGGGCTTGTCCACCAGTTCCATTGTAGCCCCACCTGTGATCCCCCATGTTGACTTCAAGTGGGATCTACCTAGGATCTCTAAAGATGGGGCCTACATAGGTCCCATATGGCCTGGCTTACATTGCAGCCTGCAAATAATCCATTTTGAGCCCACATGGGCATGCTGGCTGGAATCACCCTCTGTCATGTACCCTCTCTCTCTGCGGTTGCCTGATGGGATTTTGGTCAAAGAAAAGCCCACCGACTACCTAAACCAGTATAATAGAGGATCTGTTAATTTTCAAAACAAGAACTTGAAATTATCAAAAAAAAATCAAGACACACTCACACAAAATGACCATATAAATCAAAAAGGCACAAATCAAACCATTGTTTTCATTTTTGTTCCTTGAAAACTTGCCATTTTTAAGTCTCTAATATCAATATTTAAGATTTTTTTAAGTCAGAAATTAAGGCTTTTAAACTCTGAAATTCTGAGTTTGTTTTCTTGTAAATACAAGCCAGGAATTAATGGATCCTCTTTATTTTTTAAAATCTTTTTAGTGGCCCTCATACGGCAGCATACATTAAGTTTCTAATCATGATTTTAAAAGAATATATCCCTGGGACCAAAACCTCAGATCACCATTTTTCTTTTTTTTTTTTTTTTTTCATAAATCAGTGCTATAAGTCACCCTTTGCATATGTCAGGGGATTTGAACCCATTTTAAATCAATAAAAAGTGTCAAAAGATGCTGACTATCACTATTCAGTGTTAGTTACCTGATACAGCTTTTTTTCTAACTCCCTGGAAAGCGTTGATTTTGGAAATACGACGTTTTGGCCAGCAATGCCAGCAATATGTGCATCGAAGTTTGACAAGGCCAGAGAAGACAGGGCCAAAGGTAGCTCGATGCTAACATTATCAGGTATTAGGCATGTTTCTCCACATGAAATGTGGTCTCATCTCTTTCTTTATGTTTAATATCTATTGTGTTTGTTGTTGCTTCTCCTTTATAAATGTTTGTTCTTCCCATCATGGGCGAAACACCATGAGAACATGGCTGCTGTGAGAATACAGCCCTGTGTTTCCAATTTCTTCGATAATGTCTGTGTGATCAACAGGAAAGTGAAAAATGGGATACAAATTTTACAATTTATCATTTCAGAAAATCTTAGTTGTGTCAGATTTGTTTTATTTTTGTGTCTGAACGAATAGTTTGGCGCATGTGTGAGCTCAGTCTGAATCTGCTGTTGTACAATAATGAGTGAACTGAGCATCTTCAAAAACTTTTAAAGTAGTATTTTATTTGAGTATTTTTTAAGTCCAGCCAGTGTAAATGTATATAGAGTGACTTGTGTTAATTTAGCACAGAAGGCACACATAATAAACACTTGAAAAATGAGC
This sequence comes from Cheilinus undulatus, assembly GCF_018320785.1. Lineage (NCBI taxonomy): Eukaryota > Metazoa > Chordata > Actinopteri > Labriformes > Labridae > Cheilinus > Cheilinus undulatus. The sequence continues at coordinate 38,430,139 of NC_054877.1, read as the reverse complement.
GTCATTGTTGAGTTGTTTCATATTTCCAAATCAATACCAGAAGCTGAGGTAGAAACCTTCACAGGTGGCCATCTTTGTCAGTAACCTGATGTCTTTAATTAGACCAAGGGATGTATTCACTATCTACAAAAGCTGCTCCTAGTGATGAAAGTTGAAAAAAAAATCTTAAATGTAAATGTACTTTATTTATATAGCCCTTTACAACACCCCACAGGTGACCAAAGTGCTTTACAAAAAATCAAATAGCATTAAAAACACAGCACAAGGCAAATCCAAAAAGATAAAAATAAAGGTATTTATAAATACAGATTAAAAGCATAAAACACTCACAGCACTACTAGGTATGAAAAGCCATCCTGAATAAATAAGTCTTTAGTTTTGATTTGAAGAGGCTCAAGTCAGAGATAACATGCATATCAGGGGGGGAGATTATTCCAGAGCCTGGGTGCAGCAACAGAAAATGTTCGGTCACCCCAGTGTTTGTATTTTGACCTGGGAATTTCCAACAGAAGTTGGTTGGATGACCTCAAAGCCCTGCCATGTTCCCGAACAGTTAAAATCTCTAATAAATAAGACAGAGCGAGAACATTCAGAGCTTTAAAGACAAAGATTAAAAGTTTAAAATCAAATCTAAAATGGACTGGAAGCCAATGAAGAAGAACAGAGAATGGGAGCAATGTGTTCTCGTCTGGTTGTGTTGGTTAAAAGACGTGCAGCTGCATTTTGCACAAGCTGAAGGCGCCTGATTGAGGATTGAGGGATTCCAACATAAAGTGCATTGCAGTAGTCCAGCCTGGAACTTATTAAGGCATAGATAGCTTTCTCAAGATCACTGAAACAGGCTGGGAAGGCAGACCACAAAGCAGAATAAAGTCTAACCCTCCTTACATGAGCTGTCCTTTTATCAGAAGTGACTAAACTAACTGCTGGTGTCTTCAAACAAATGTATAATTGTTAATACAATTATACAAATGTTTAAACTTAAACTTCAGGTGATCATTTTTCCCCTTAGATCACCCTGACTCAGATCTGACCTAAAGCCTCCTACAGACTGTGCGATTACTAGTATAGCTACCTTTAAGTTTCTGTCACGCTACGCTGTGCAACATGAATGTCCCACAACATCAAGTTTGATGTGTTCAGACTGCACAATGATTAATCAACGCAGCTAAACTGCATGCTATGGCCTGTGTTTAGGTAATTACTGGAAAAAGTAATCCATTACACATTAATAGTTACTTTCTAAAAGATGTAATGAATTTCAGTACTTTGTCACAGCAAGAAGTAACTTACACTTACTTTACCTCGTCCTTTATGAACACTTTAAGTAACAGGCAGGGACTCTAACTCAGTGGATAACTTCACTCATGGTGCAAGTGTGTCTCACATCAAAAACAACAACAATTATCTAGAAACATGAGCAAAGAACCCCAGCAGGGATCACTGAGAAAAGTCTGGCTGCAGGGTTAAATGGTGGAAACTGCAGCTCTGCTCTCAGTCCCTGGCTGCTTTGTGGTGTCCACTTATAAAGATAAGGACTCATATTTCACAAATAGTGTTAAAAGCATCTCTTTCTGAGATTTCTTTTTTCTTTTTTTTTGATTGGAGGATTATTGCGTGTATGATTTTTAGCGTTTTTAATCAAGCGTTATTGCCTTATCAGTTTGTGACCAAACACATTGATACCTTTCTGTTGAATGAACTAATGCTAAAGCACACCAACACACTAAACTAGGATGATAATCATGATAATATTACCTGATAACATATAACCCTCTTCATAACATCAGAGAGCTCACATCTAACCAAAAACAGTCATACCCTCTCAAGCATGGCTGCAGACTTCAGTGTTGTCCTCATTAAACTTTGGTAGAAGTCTCTTATCTTTATTATGTCAGAGCTGTACAGATCACAGACTAGTCTACAGTAAAAATAAAGAGCACCAGAATAAACTCCGGGGATCACTGACATGACTTTTGTTTTTTTATAATCTGAAACAATAAAATGTTTGCTGACACAACAATGAATTTGTTTTTTATATAGCCAAAAACCATTCAGCAACTTTTAAGCAATACGTCTGACATAACTTTATTGTTCCTTGTTTCTCATAACACAGCATTTGATGACTAAAGCTGTTTTTGTGCTCTTTAACAGTTTATGAATGTCTTTACAAAGACTGGTGTCCTCGCTGCACTGTAACAAAAGCTGCAAAACAAAAGTGCCTCAAACATTCTTGAGATCTTGTGTCAGCAAGCAAGGGATAAACACGATGCCCAATGTACTTGACCCTTGACATCCAAATCTATCTCATGGTAGACATTGGTGCAAAGATTTAAGAAAATACCTCAATGTTTTCTTGACATATTGTGTTCAAAAGAATAGCCCATTTGTCGGTACATCTATATCTATAGACAGACAGATGGTCAGACCAAAAAAAATGCATAAATAGGTTAAAAAAAAAAAAGTCGCAAAATGGGAAGAAACAGCAAAAAATAGGTGAAACGTGTCCAAATAGTGACGAGAATGGGCAAAGATATCATTAAATGGGATTAAAGAGGTAAAAAAATTAACATAAAGCATCAGATATTGGTTAAGAGAGGAAAAAATGTGCAAAGAGGGGCAAAAATGGGATTAAGAGACTAAAAGAAAGTGGCAAAAATGGACACTAAAGGTAAAAAACTGGTTACAGATTGTAAAAATGGGCAGAATGGAAACAACATGAGCAAAAAAAGTGTCAAAATATGGTAAAAATTGGATATAAGATGTAAAAATGGACAGAAAGGGGCATAAATTGGTCAAAAGTGGCAAAATGAGCAAAAGATGGCAAAATGGAAGAAAGTGCCAAAAAGAAGTGGCACAAAAGGGATTAAAGAGAAAAAAAACCAGTGGAAAAATAGAGTCAAAATTGAGGGAAAATGTCAAAAGTGGCAACAATGGCATAACTAGATGTAAAAACAAATGACGGGAATGGGCAAAAAATTGGTCAAAAGTGGCAAAAATTGGGGTAAAAAGTGGTAAAAATGTCATACGAATAAGTTATTTCAACTGCAGAACCCTTGTTTGGTACACTTTCCAGGTCAGAAATGAGGAAACTGTTTTCCAGGACACTAGCACCAATGCTAATGATCCAACATATATTTAGTGGGCATATGCCACCCAGGGGCAGCATTAATCATTTTTCATTATCAGTAAAGCCAGCCGGTAAATTAACTCTTGCCAAAGCTGATGGGAGAGGAGAAAAAACAAGAGAAAAGCTTTCATTGCTGTTCTGTAATCTTTATTTTGTAAGAAAAAATGTTGTCCAGTCCTGATAAAACGGTACATGCAGTTACACATTGTGTGATATTTCCTTGAAATACAGCACACGGCTATTCTCAATTAATAATAGGGACTCTTCTGAGGAAAGCAGGGGACATTCTTTTGTAATGTAGCAACAAGGAATGCTGGTGAGAAGCACTCTGAAAATGAGGTTATAGATGCTGCCAGCGCTAAAGCACTGGCTGTTGACACAGGATCTGGAAGTAAAGACAACTGTGTGGGATTTTGGAGACTGACCAGTATTTTATCCAATCAGTATTCTTACAGGGACCAATGTTACGCCATACATTTGGGCTAAAAATAGATTTTAAAACCTACTGAATATTAGATTCCAGAAATGAATTCTTGATGAGCTTTTGGCGGGCTACATTTGACTCATACTAAGGGGGCCCTGTATGGAGACCAACAAAGTTACATGAAGAACCCATCTGCGCAAACCAATGAGGGGCTTCACTGCAAACTGTGGACTGAATTAGCAGTGACTGTCCCATTAAAGCTCCATGCAGAAGCTGGCTGCCATGTAAAGATAGCATTCAGAAGTTCAGTTCAGGATAAGGAAACATGATTGGCAGAATGATGTTATAACCAGTAAGATGTCCACTATCTTTTGAGTTAAACATTCACAGATATTGTTTACTTAAACCTGTGGTGCAGAGCTATTCAGACCTCCACACCGGGAGATCACAGGCTAACATGGCTGATTTTGGTGAGATCCTGGAGCATGTTGGAGAATTTGGATTATTCCAGCAGCTTCTTCTGCTTGCAATTTGCTTTCCAAATTTTATTCAGTCTTTCATTTTTGCAAGTTTTGTTTTTGTGGAGTTCAATCCAAATCGACACTGTAACACAGACTGGATCCTTCAGGCGGACTCCACATTGAGCCCAAAGGAGCAACTGAACCTGACTCTGCCCCGAGAGGAGGATGGGAGCTTTAGCAGGTGTCAGATGTTCACACCTATTGGCTGGAACATTAGTGCCATCAGGGAGTACGGACTCAATGAGACCACAGGGTGCCAGGATGGATGGATTTACCTCAACAACCTGTTTGACAGCACCATTGTCACTGATGTGAGTAAGGAGGTTTGAATCAGCGGTCATTAATGTTGCACTTGCATGAAATATTTCATCAAACATTTTTGTCCCATCAGTTTGATCTAGTTTGTGACCAGGCCAATTTGGTGGAAGTGATCCAGGCAGTGTTCATGGCTGGTCTTCTCATTGGTTCGCTCATATTTGGACCTTTGGCTGAATCGTAAGTGAATACAGTGCTGTAGAGAATACTCTCTTTTTTTCCTGTGATGCACAGTGTTGGATAGTGTTACTTTTTTAAAGTAACTTGTTATGTTACTGCTTACAAAAGTAGCACATTAGAGTGCTTTACCAAAAACATCTAATTTATCATGTCAGTTGTTAAATTCCTGCCACGTCTGCCGGTAAATCTGTCAACTCCACTGTCATTCTACAGCCTCTATGGCTTTTAGTCTTTCCTTCTGACACAAAAATAATAGACATGATAACATTTACAGTTCTTTAATGTGCCAACAATATGACAACTGAACTGGGCAGGGTCACAGTATTAGACACAGGCTGTGCGTAATACTGCATGCCTCATTGAAACAGCTGCACAGCCATTTCAATGAAAACAGTACAACATACTAAATATTTCCAAGTGTAGTCGTTATTGTACTGTTCGGCCAAAAATTCAATATAATGGGAAGTCTTATTAAGAGTTACAGAGATCACTTGATTGCAGTGATGCTAGTAAGTAAGGAGAAGCATCAGATTTGTCTTGGCCAGTTTCATTAGTTTGTTTTTAAATGATTCTGTTGAACCACAATTCAAAAGGAATGTCTGATTTTCATTGGTTTATTTTCAGAAATGTTTTATTTATTATTACTTTTGTCAGTTTCCAGTTATTTCAGTTACCATTGTGGGGTTTTCTTTCTTTAATAGAATGGTACCAACAATTTTGGCCACGTGTGTGTCTAATTTATTTTTCTATTCTTACTTGTACTTTTATATTTACATTTTTACATAAAAAAATTGGCCACTTTAACCCAATTTTTGGGTCATAAACATAACCCAACTGACGGGGACAAGCCCGTAGCCCAACCCCGCTGAGTTGAGACAGGGATCGATTGCTTCTCCCTGGTTTACTCAGTCTCTTTTGATGCTGAAGTTGAATTGTTTGCTATTGAATTTTTTGACACTGAATTTTTTTTTTTTTTTTTTCTTTGTTTCAAGGAATTTTTTTTAAGATTTATATTTTGGTATTTTTGTGCCTTTATTAGATAGAGGAGGACAGTGGATAGAGTCGGAAGCAGGGTCAAGAGTGGGGGAGTGACATGCGGTGAAGGGCCTCAGGCCGGATTCGAACCCTTGCCATCCGTGTACATGGGGAGCGCCTTTAACCACTAGGCCGCCCGCTCCCCGAGAAAGATGGAATTTTTTAACACTATTTTTTTTCAATGTTGAATTTTTAAAAAACTGAATTTTTTGAGACATTGTTTTTTTTTACACTGAATTTATTTTCGCATTGGATAAAAATTCAGTGGCAAAAAAATAAATAAAATCGGTGCTAATTTGATGGTTTTTCAAATTCAAAATCCAATTTTGATGCTAAAAAAATGCAGTTTTAGAAATTCAAATTCAAACTCAGATGGCACTGATTTACTTCCATATGTTTACTTCGGACCTGCTACCTACCGGCACCTGACTACCTGGGCTGATTTAGCTTGGAAACGATGCAGGAAGTTGCCTTTGCCCTGACTGCAAGTTGAACAAAGAAAGTTAGAAAATGGACGTGACTGAGCACCAAAACCTGGCTGTGTGCCTTTCCTTCAGTGATACTGAGGCGCAGCGGATCATCTCCCAACAGTCCCTTTTTGAAGATATGCCCTCATTGACTCTGGATGATACCAGATCTAAGATGCTTTATTTGGAGAAAAAGGACTCGCGCCTTAAGTGGTACGGGATCGTGCTTTCCGAGTACTGGCCCAACAAACAGATTCCCAGAAGACTGCGATCAATAAAAAACCCACGCTGGGGAATCAAGATCCAGAATTTTTAAAAAAAACGGAAAATAAAAACGTGGGAACAGACCCTGAACAAGTGCTCTTTAGACATGACTTTACTTATCATTGAACAAACGAAACAAGAAGCTTTGAAAATTAAAATTGAGATACAAGAACCGAGAAGTGTGCTTATGAACTCTATGGAAACACCCGACTTCAGTAAGATGGAATCTGGTTTTAAAAAAGAGTTATCAAGCTTTAAAGATGAACTTAAGGCATATTAAAGAAAAGAGGTTTGAACGGGACGCAGAGGACTACAGGAAGGGAGCCGTTACAACTGCACATCCACGTGGACACCTATGCAGCGTCAGAGGGCACGCGCACAGCGGGACGACGTCGGAACCGAGGTCATCACGGACAACGTCGGGAGCTGTTGCTGACCAGTGAGGAGGAGACTACTGAGCACGGGCGAACAAGTGCATCCTCCGCAGATGATCATTTTTAGGCGGTCACGGCCAGCAAAGAAGAAAACCAGAAGGGGGAAGAGGAGACATCAGAGTCACCAGGAGGATGAAAACACGGAGCCTGAACACTCGGTAATTAATATCTCTGATCACACTCTGACTACACCTCAACTTAATGTTTTAAGTCGTGGACTCTCATTTGTCCCCACCAACAGAGTAAATGCATTTAAGCTCAAAGTTAACTCTTATAAATTTCCAGACAGTTACACTTAAGACATTTCCTTCATTCTAAGGTGAATGTGACGTCAGAAGTAAACACAGACTCCCTTAATAAGTTCAAGAAAAAAATCCACATTCATGCCTCCTGGTTCTGTTAACCCCACACTAACCACATTCAGTAAACTGATGGAAAAGGACATTGAAAAAGGCAGCTAAAACAAAAATAAGACTAGAAATCAAAATAGCAAGGAAAGCAATTAATGAATTGCAGAGCAATTCTAAAATTATTGTAAAACCTGCCGATAAAGGAGGAGCTACAGTCGTACAAAACACAAAAGACTATGTTACTGAAGCCCTCGTAATTAAGAAATATGACTTTCTACAGGATGTTGCCACAGAACCCAGTGGAAACATACATGAGAGAAAGGGATGACATTTTGAATAATGCTTTGGAGAAGAAATGGATAACAAACAGTCAGTATGAATTATTGAAAGTTGAACATCCCATCATTCCTGTCTTCTACTTACTGCCTAAGATACATAAAAACCTGGTTAATCAGGCAGACCGATTGTGGCAAGCAATAACTCCTTGTCTGAACCTCTGAGCCAGTTTGTGGATCATTTCACTAAAGACATTTTAAAAACACAACCTTCATATGTGGCAGACACAAGAGTTGTTTTAAAACTGGTTTCTGACATCATTATGCCTGATAACTCTCTTTTGGTATCTTGATGTGGAGAGCCTGTACACTAATATTCCTCATGATAGAGGACTGGAAGCCATGCAGTACTACCTTGAATCTAAGCAAGATGAAGTCTCAGTGGAATTACTTATGTCCCTCACTAAGTTTATCCTTAAGTCTAACTATTTCATGTTTGATAATAAGTATTACCTGCAATCTCAAGGCACAAGCATGGGGTCCCCATTTGTACGAAATTATGCAAATTTGTCTATGGGGTTGAGGGAGAATCAGTATATCTTCAACAACAATCCCTTTGCTTCCAATATTCTGTTTTTTAAAAGGTACATTGCTGGTATTTTTATGGGGTTAAAAGGCTCTGAAGATGAACTTAAAAAGTTCAGTGACTACATAAACAACACCTATCCCAGCTTACATTTCACAATGGAGTATAGCCCTGAAAAAATTACATTCCTAGACCTTCTGATAACTGTGAATCCGGATAGAAAATTACAGACATCTATCTATCAAAAGGAAACAGACAGAAATACCATCTTGCACGCTACAAGTTTTCACTCCCACCATGTGGTCAAAAATATTCCATACAGTCAGTTTGTGAGACTAAGGAGAATATGAAGTAATGATGAAGACTATGAAGCTAAGGCCAAAGAAATGTCTCAACGTTTCATTCAAAGGGGCTATGATCAGACACCTATTGTCCAATCTATGGAAAATGCAGAGGAAAGATATGGAGGCATTACTGCATTGCTCCACTAAGCATAAAGAAAATAGAACTACCTTTGTATCTGAGTACTCTCCAGCATCTAAGCAAGTCAAACAAATTATAAACAAACATTGGAAAGTCTTAGAATGTGACCCCAGCTTAAGCCACATAGCATCCTCTAAGCCTCGTTTCTGCTTTAAGAGAGGGAGAAATCATTGAGATATCGTTGTCACCTCTATGTTTAAAGAACTTACACAAACCAATTGGCTTTCTGAACAGGTGTACGGTAACTATACATGTGGCAGATGTGCACACTGTTCTAACACACTCAATACCAAAGCTTTCTGCCATCCTCATTCAGGAAAGAATTATGACATAAAACAATTTATTAACTGCCTCACCACCCATGTTATCTATACTTTAAAATGTCCTTGTGGTATGATGTATATAGGCCAAACTAAATGCAATCTCAGCTTGAGAACTGCCGAACATAAGGCTGCCATCAGAAATAGTAACATGAATCGTTGCAAGGCATTACAAGGAGAAAAATCATGGGTCAGCCTCAACCCTGAAATTTATTGGTATTGAAAGAGTGATACCCAAACCTAGAGATGGCAGTTTGATTAACCAACTCTTAAGATCTTTTTGGATCTATGAACTGAATACCATTGAACCATATGGCCTCAATGAAGCACAAGATTTGAGCTGTTTTTTAATGAGATGTAGATACTTATTATTTATCTTTTCTTCCCTACAGGTGATACAGACCCATGGGAAGGATGAAACAGGTCCCTAACCCCCCCCGTAATTTCCCCTCCCTAAGCAGTGAGAGGGACAGCTGCTTCATTTTAATTTTATTAACAAACTTCTTCCAGCAGGCCAGGTTGAGAAGGTTATAGATCCTGAGCGTTAATATGAACTAATATATATATTTTTTGTAAACTGGATCAATTAAGTCTTGCATTTCTTGTTATGGAGTTACACCTTTGATATTTGTACAGCACTTATTTTGTTTGTTTCTTTATTCTTGTAACTCTGTTGTACTATATATTCCATGTTTGTTGTTTAACTAAATGATTTGGTTGATTATTGGTCATGTGACCATCTGTATTAAACACACCTGTGTATGCCCGTTTGATTATGATGGGCGAACCTGAAGAAGCTACAGGCGAAACGCGTTGTTTGCTAATAAACAGTAAAGTCTATTTCAGTGTGTGGCGGATCATTTCTTTTTGTTTACTTGGGACCTGCTACCAACTGGCACCTGACTACCTGGGCTGTGCATGGGAATCTCCGTTTAAGATTTAGGTTATTTATAACTCCTCAGTTTTAAAAGTGTACCTCATGTTTGATTAACACTTTTCAAAGCTGATGCTTTGAGGCTCTTGGTGCATGAGACCCCAGGCAAATGCCTATCTTTGTCTCTTCCTGAAGTCACCTGATAGCAATAAGCAAATGATGTTCGCACTTGTTGCATAAATATTACAGTGACCTTAACAGCCAGTGTTAGCTCTTTTAACAGTCCATGTTAACAATAACAAATCTGTTTTAAGTCTAATGTTGTTCTTCTCTTTCTGTTGCAGGTTAGGTCGCAAACGAGCAAATCAAATCCCAGCAGTGTTCATGTTTTTTTTTGTCGTAGCAGTGGCCTTTAGCCCAAATTACTACCTTTACTTAGCCTTTCAGTTCTTGGTGGGAGTTGGAGCTGGAGGTTATAAAATCAACTGTATTATATTGAGTAAGTATTTCATACACAGACATTTAAACACATTTAAAGACCCTGTAAAGTGAAATCCAAAGTTTTTGTCTTAACACTCTAGATATGTTGGAATATGGTTGCTGTAAACATGTGAAAACACAGAGATCTACATGTTGCTGATCATTGGATTTAGACTGTTAGAAAGTTTTTCACCTCTTTCCTGGCTTGGTTTCATGTGGGCAGGACCAATATGTGGGCTCATGATGTCACCAGCCCACAGTGGGAATGATCCCGCCCCTCTAACACTACAATATAAAATCACAGAGCAGGTCATCTCAGAACAGTCTGTTGTTAGCTGATGTTACTGCCTTTATTGAAAGTTAACAGTCAGTTAAATGTCGTTTTTCTGTTCATTGTGAGGTAAATTTGCCAAATCTATCAACCACAGTGGTCTAAGATAAGATAATATAGGATAACACAAGACAAGATAATAAAATATAAGATAGGACACTATAAAATAAGGTTATATAAGATAATATAAGACAAGACAAGATAGAATATAAGACAAGAGAAGACAAGACAGAACTTCATTAAACCCAAATAAAACTGGTAGTCCATGTCCTTTCTTTTTGCAAAATCAGCTACTTAAAATCTTTCTTCTCAAACATGATACACTCTGTTTCAAATGCCTTTATTTCCAGTTCACAAACCAGCAAAGAGCAAGATGGGACAAAGAAAATGCCCCCAATGACATTAAAACTGATAGTTCTGTCACAGTCCCAGTACTACTACTGTGGTGGTGTGTGTGTGATAATATTTCCAATCATTCAAGCTATTTTTTGGTGAAAGTAAGTCGATATTGATTGTTTATTCCAGCCACTGAGTGGATCGGTGCGTCCAAACGTTCATGGGGAGCGTGTGTGACTCAGTTATTCGGTGCAGTGGGTCACTGTGTCCTCGCTGGTGTGATCTACTTCGTCAGAGACTGGAGAGTCGCTCAGCTCATCACAGTAGCTCCACTCATACTGATTGGTATCTACATATGGTCTGTATCAACCCATTTTTGACTGCTCTTTATAGTTGGTTTTGTAGGTTACTGAAAATTTCATTTGTCTCTCAGGTTTATTCCAGAGTCAGCTCGATGGTTGTTGAACAGAGGAAAGACAGAGGAGGCCAAACAGCTGATCTTAAAGGCAGCAGCCATTAACAAACGCACTGTTCCAGACCATGTGCTAGAGAAGGTATTATAATTTTATTTATTTTAGGTATTATTTATTTTATTTTACAAAGAAAACCCCCAAAATCCTACAGAAAGAACTCTGTGAAAAAAATAATAGCACGTCATCTTTTCTCTGTTAATATTTATGTTGCAGATTGACATAAAAGAAGCTGAAAACGAAGCAGGCATTAAAGGTTTATTCAAATCCCCGGTGCTGGTTAAATACTTTTTCATCATAGCACTGGCATGGTGAGTTCAAATTTCCAGGAACTCTTTTTGTTTTGGTTTAGAATAGAGCAATTAAATGTATGTAGTTTTAAGTGAGCATAAAGTGAGGCATGTTCCACTTTTTCAGCAAGTCTGGTTCCAGAAATAAAGTTCCCCATTCAAACTCACCATGGGCATTCCAAAAACCAAGCCCAAAAAGCAACATTTGAAAATGGGGGAAAAGGGCAATGGTACAAGACTGGATATATTTTTTCCTGATCCAGCCAGCATGTCCATTTGGGCCCCATATGGCTTATATGCGGGCTAAAATATGGGCCCAATGTGGGCTTGTCTGCAGGTTCAAATGTGGCCCCAGCTGTGACTGCCCATATGGACTTCAGTAGGCTCTACCGGTGATCTCTAAAGACGGGGCCTATGTGGGTTGATCCTACTTGAAGTCAACATGGGCATTCACGGGTGGGGCCACCTGTGGACAAGCCCACATAGGACTCATATTGCAGTGTGCATTTAACCCATATGGGGCCCACATGGACATAAAACGACACATCCCACAATCCTTTGCAATTCCTTTTATATCTTGATTCTTAGCAAACCATTTGCGGTGGGTTATGGAAGTGTGCATGGAAAAAAAAAACAAATGTCAAAAAGTCAACTATTAGCTTCGATTTTAAAGGACATTTCTTCCCTTTTCCTTAAAAACATCTGCTTTTGATTGAAACATTTTCATAATCTTGCATCATTAAGGAGGTGGTGGTGTGTCCTAAGGCTGGGCCAGTTGAGAGCCACTGCTTTAGCTCAAATTAAAAAAGTATTTTCTCAGTAAAAACACACATTTATGTCTTCAACAGGAGCACAGGTATATGCTCATAGCTTATGGCAAGTTTACCTTGAATGGTTATGACATTATGAAACCTGCTATGGAGAACATGAATGGGACTGTTACTTGTGGAACCACACTACTGAGCTCTGTTCAAAAGCTGTTCTGAATGTTCATAAGAGTTACACTATATGGACCAAAGCATCCAGAAGCCAGACCTTTACATCAACAGGGACTGTAATGAATTCAAATATGTGTACTTTAATATGGAGTTTCCCCCCCTGTTGCAGCTCTAACAGCCTCCACTCTTCTTGGAAGGCTTTCCACAAGATTTTGAAATGATTATTTGGGAATATACGCCCGTTCATTCTGTAAAGCATTTATGAGGTCAGGCACTGATGTTGGTTCTGAAGGCCTGGTTCACAGTTTCTGTTCCAGTTAATCCCAAAGGTGCTCGATTGGGTTGAGGTCAGAGCTCTCTAAGGACCAGTCAAGTTCCTCCAGTAGTTTATTTCTGATGTTTGTTCTTCTTTCTGTGCTGCAGGTTTGCTACGACCCTGGCTGTATTCTGTCTCTACTTCAATATGGCAAACTTAGGCTTGAACATCTTCCTCACTCAGTTCTTGTTTGGAGCGATTGAAATACCAGCTCACACACTGAACATGTGGCTGCTGGAGATTTTCGGAAGAAAAAAACTATTCATAGCTACGATTCTGCTTGGGGGAATTGCTTGTATTCTCATCTTAGCCGTTCCTCAGGGTAAACCTTATCAAATGTTAGCAAAATTCAAAATAATCTCCCTTTTTTCATGCATATTGTATATAAAATGTGTGTATTATGTCTCTCCAGGACAAGACATTGCTGTTACATCCTTAGCCGTCATAGCACGTTTTCTCCTGATGTGGGGGACTACCATATGCAACGTTTACATCCAAGAGCTGTTTCCAACATCTGTAAGGTAGGTGTTCACAGAGTATATTTATGCAGATTGCAAGATCTTTCAGGAAATTAATCTGCAGCTGTGTCTGTAACCCAGATGTTTCTTACAAAATTCAGTTTTTTGACCTAAATGTGTTTGACTTCCTCCTTTAGACAAACAGCCACAGGTTTGGGAGCCATAGCAGCGAGAGTGGGAGGAATTCTGGCTCCACTGGTGAACATGTTGGCTGTCTATAATCCAGTCATACCAACCATAATCTTCAGCAGCACTGCGATCGTTAGCGGCGCTCTCGGTTTCCTGCTGCCTGAGACCAGAAGAAAAGATCTCCCAGAGACAGCTGATGAAGCTAAAAACAAGAGGTGACTATATATGTCCATTTGATTATTACTCCTTTAATATTTTTTACTCCTTTAATATGTGATTTATTTTTTATTTTACAGAAATGAGACTTCAACCAACACCTACACATGTTCAACTAAGCTGTAGATCTATGTTTAAAATGCACTTCTAAACAGAGAAACCAAACAAAGTAGCAGAAGAGGTTGGAAACAGAGTCACGTACGCACATATATTTTTAAATCATCTGTTTTGTCCTTCAAGTTGCAACATAGTTAAGCAACTGCAGGGCAGCAGCTGGAAGCTACAAACCTTACTGTCACTTTTCTTTCCCAGTGATGGAATAGACACGTGCATCTCAAAAAATCAGACTATCATGATAAAGGTCTTTTTTCCAATGATTTAATTCAAGAAGTGAAATTTCCACATATTCTAGATTCATCATTACAAAGTGAAATATTTCAAGACTTTTTTGTATCAGTGTTGATGATTGTGGTTTAAAGCTCACAAAAATCAAAAATACACTTTCTCAAAATATTAGAATATCACAAAACATCAGTCCGAAACAGGATTTATAATACAGAAATGTTGACCTTCTTGAAACTTGTCCTCATTCATGCACTCAGTCACTGGTCTGGCCCCTTTTGCACAAATTACTGCATCTATGAGACATTGCACTGAGGCAATCAGTCCGTGGCACTGCTGGGTTGTTACGAAGCCCAGGTTGCTCTGATAGCAGCTTTCAGCTCATCTGTATTGTTGAGTCTGGTGTCTCTCATCTTCCTCTTGACAACACCCCAGATATTTTTAAAAGGGTTCGGGTAATCATCAAGATTACAACAATAAAAAGTCTTGGAATGATTCAGTTTGTTTGAGATTAATCTAGAATTCATAAAATGTAACTTTTGAAGTAAATCACAGCGAAAAAATGAACTTTTACATGATATTCTAATATTTTTGGATGCACCTGTGAGTCTACCACTGTCCTTGGAGATGTCTTATTTCACTTTGAAAACTCACAGACAGCTCAGTGGAGAATTAAAATGTATCTGCACTTGTTATATCAAACATTCTCTTTTTAAATTGTTACTTTTAGATAATTTGACATTTTTCTATCTGTTGTAGTTCTGTTTTTTCCATGGTTACGCTAATGTAACTTTTTATCTACTAAATATTCCTTATTTAAAATGCATATATATATATATAAGTATTTTTTATCCTATTAGGAAGTTCAGTATCCTTTAAACAGTACAAATTTCAAAGTAAAAGCATAACAAAAAAAGGGTTTCTTTAGATTATCTCTTAGCTTTGTTGTTAACCTTATCTGGTTTAAGGTTAAACTCAATAAAAAATTCCTCCTTAAGGATCACTGGACATCAGAAAGTCATTTTGTACATGCACTCCTGCATGTTTCTTGATGTTTACAGTGTAAAACATTGTATTTCACAGAAGCATAAGTACTTTGAAGCTGTCTGTAGCGATTATATTTGTAATAACTCTAAAAGGAATGATCATAAAGTACATCTATTTGCATTTGTTTGCATCCAGAATCAACCACTTGGCAATAATTGCTTCACATTGTTAACATAAACTTGAAAAACGTGTTTTTTCCAGATCTGATTTCTCATTTAAAGTAAGTCGCACCTTGTACATTAATATGGCACATTTGTTATGATGTAAAATGATAAAATCAGATGTACACATTTGTTTAATTTGCTTCATTCACTCTTTTTGTAAGTAACATTTGTTGTTGTATATGCCAGGAAAGAATAAAACTTTACTTTGAAGAGTCCTTGTGACTCCATATCGAATCAATCTCTAAAGAAATTAACAATATATGTAATTGTGTAATATTTGCTTCAGTGCTAGTGGCTGCTTTCAGTGCCTCAGTGGCATTTAATACTGCAGTTATTAAAGAAAGGAGATTGATTTTGTAGTAAAGAGAAAACGTCATTCTGTAGTGTTGGACCAGTTTAATCTGATTCGATTATTATTATAAGGTCAGATAATTCTTTTTTTCAAGGTGAGAGCAATTGTTAGCCAGAAAATAAAAAATAAATAAAACTTTTATACTAGATAGAAATAGGTGAAGCTATAGAATATTGCAAAAAAAAAAAAAACAGAAAAACACAAGCCCCTGTTCACAAGCATGTTCTTACTGTGTCTCAGTCATAAAATCTCATAATTCCGTGGTTTAAAGGACGTGTCTACTAGGACGAAACAGAATTTTCTTTGACGAGGCAGGATCAAGTCCCACTGTAAACAAACAGATTTATCTTATTGAGCACTTTATTTTATGGCATCAGAAAAATAGCTCTGTCAATGGTTGCATACTTGTAGGATGAACTCCAAGAAGAGATTATGTGACAGCATTTTATATGTTTAATTGCAGAGATTGAAACAGCAAGTGGTTGGTGGAAACACGGGTTAGTGCTGTTGCCTCACAGCCACTTCCCGGTCAGGGCCTTTCTGTGCAGAGTTTGCATGTTATCCTCGTGCATGCGTGGGTTCTCTCTGGGTACTCCTGCTTCCTCCCACCACCAAAAACATGCTCATTAGGTTAATTGAGCACTGTAAATGGGCCCTAGGTGTGAATGTGAGCATGCCTGGTTGTCTGTCTCCATATGTCAGCCCTGCGATTGACTGGCGATCAGTCCAGGGTGTACCCCACCTCTCGCCCAGTGACAGCTGGGATAGGTTCCCCCCGCAACCCTGAACAGGATAAGCGGTATAGAAAATGGATGGGATGGGATGAAACAGTGAGAGGATGTGCCAATGCTTCAGTCCTTCAGTTGAACGGTTGCTGTTGTTTAGTGTACCACCAGGTGTCACTGTTTTTCCTGAGAACAAAACCCTGAAAGAAAGCCTTAATGCTTCATGAGGCTTCATCTCCCCATCACTACATGCAAATCTGTTCGTGCACATTAAGTTCACCTAAAAATGGACACTAACTATAACTATAAACACTAACTTCTGCTGCTTGACATTTTGTTGTTATGAGTACCATAACCTGTTAGGTCTGTGGTATTTCCTGTTCTTTTTTCTTGTGTTCCCAGAACAATAATTAATAGAGAAAAATTCAAAACAGTCAGACTGCAGACGTTCCTCTCAGACACCATCTATTTCACACAGAAGTGCCATCATTTGCTGGTACAACACATTTCCAGTTTCAGATTTTTTTTTTTAATTCAACTTTATACATAAAGTCTGGCCCTGACATCCATGAAATATGCTATCTACCTAATGAGCGTTACTACATAAGCCAATGTAGCTAATTCAGCTTTAGGAACTCGAGCTTTAGCAAATGCAGCTAAGGCTAACAAAGCTATATAGATTATGCAACTATGTAGCAAACTTAGCTGCATATCTACGAAACTTCCACAGCTAATGGAGCCACATTAACTATACTTGCTGCGTTAAGAATTTTTTTTTTTCTTTTTTTTTTTTTTAATGAAAACCAAGCTTTCTTTCTGTAAGCAGCCTGTTTATTGGCTTTATAACACATTTTGTTATCAGGTTTGCATGCCAGATTTTTAGCTTTTAACTTTTGGTATCCTAAAGTTTGGGCCCCAGAGCTACTTCAGGTAGGCTGCAGAAATTTTCAATAACTACAAAAATAGAATACTTACATTTCAAACGCTCATAAAATTAAAGTCCCAGAAGTAACAAAGCATAATTGATGTATGGAACCTATATCATGGTTTGAATAGTATTGGATTAACTGATGACACTTTGTTGAAAATGCTATGCCACCTGCTTCCCTATTTTAACAATCTGGGCCTTCAGAGACAATAATGCCACTAAGAAAGTTTGCTGGGTCAAATAGTACATTTACAGAAATAAATATTAGAAAAGAAAATTCAAGCTCCTTTTCATTTGCCTGATCAAAACAAAATAAATGGTAATGGCTTATTAAACACTTTTCAAGTAATGGTTGTGTCTCCAGAAAAACAAGCATTTGCATTGTATCCTTCTGTTTATCAAATTAAATATAAAGGAAAATACTTTGAGTCTTATGTGATAGTTGTACAAAAGTTTTGTTTGGCCCCAAAAGGCAATGGGTGTTATCTATTTGGAGAACGAGATTTTTAACAATAAAATCAGAAGTGTATTAAATGACATTTTGTCAGCACCAGGCTAACATGTAGCTAATCTTTAAGCTATGCCTTAAGCTATGTGGCTGATAGCATAAACTTCAGTTTCATGCTAAATTACAGAGGAAAGTTAGCTGCATCACAGCCTCATAAAAAACTGAGATTTAACTTGATGGGAATTTACAGCACAGAGGGATCAGTTAATGAGATAAGCTAATGAAAAGCTATTTGATTGAGAAATGTTAGTACCAGTTGTTACTATATGACTCAACTAGCTTAACTAGAAATCCTGCTACTTGAAGCTCTGCACTTCCCAACACTTTAACATCTGTTTTATGACTCTAACCATAAAAACAGAAGAGTGAAAATGATAATGACATTTCGTCAGAGCCAGGCTAATATTGTCCAGTCTTTAAGCTAAACCCATGCTATGTGGTTCCTAGCTTTAAGGTTAATTTCAGACTAGATCAGATGTTGCATTTAGAAAAATTCCCAGAGAAAGCTAGTTGGGACGCTACTGTGCTGCTTGACCATTTAAAAACCTAAACCAAAAGAAAAGAACATTTATTGAGAAAAGGCGGGCGTAGTAGTCACTGAGATATTTAGCTGTACTCTGGTGATCGTATGTCCTTATTTACCTGGGACAATCCAGTTTTCAGACTCTGTGTCCTGTGTGAAAAATCTGTAAAACAGATGTACCATTTTTTGAACAACCCCTGTCCTGATTTTAGCCATTTTTAATACCAAAACAATGCACCATTACTGCTGTATATATGTCAACCAGTCTTATTGCCAAGGTTGATATTTGACCAATAGAAAAACTTAACTAAACATAAGCAAAGCGTACAAGCTGGAAATAACACTGTTATGACCCACTTCAGTAAGGCAAATACCAGTCACGTTTAACTTCAAGGGCATCTATGTAAACAATCTCAAGTTACAAATTAACCCTTGCCTAAAAGTGATCTTTTGAAAAACACACATTTTTGTGTTTTATGTTTCACTTTAAGTTTGATGGCCACTGTGTATTTCTAGGCCCACCTGATTTTGCAAAATAAGCATAAAACTCTCGTTTTATATTTAATCAGAAAAACTGATTCATTTTTACATTTCAGAAAGCTAATGCTTAAAAGTTCTAGAAAATATATTTTCATTTTTTTACGTTGTGCTGAATCTTAGCCATGTGGCTGCTAGCTGTAGCTTCATAATTATCTCAAAGAAATACATTTAAGACCTCAAATCCACTACATCCAACGAACAATGGCGCAATGAAATAAAAGTCTGAAAGCAATTATAGTTCCCAAAATGTAATATTATTGCTTAAACAAAGTTTTGGCAGTAATATGATACATTACAAAATTTATTAAACTTAAAGAGGTCATTAAAGCATGGTCAAAAAATCTCAAATGCATTTTATCACAGATGGATCAGTGAAAACATTCAGCGTGCAGACATTGACTATCAGTGTTTTTACAGTTGAGTAGTCTCACATGTAGACCAACATTTCATCGACAAATTTAACTTTGTTATATGTCTTAACTTCTTAATCTTATTCATAATTCAATCATACAAACTCACTGTAAAAAGTACTTAAAAGGGGGTTACATTAACATTATTGGCTGTCTTGTTAAAATCCCAGTTACCTTGGAAAGTCAAAACATGTCAAAACAATCATTTGTTGCCTGATGTGAAGTTTTAGCATAACTTCAACAACAAACTGTTACAGATTTTGTCTTACACATATTTCAACAAAATACAATGGTCAAAAAAACATTTAATGTGTGGCTGTACCTCAGTATTGTGCATCACGGTATAAAAATGGAAACTTAGAATTCTCTTTATGTGAAGATTATTAAAAAATCATGAAAACAGATGAAAGCCATTTGTCTTTGTGCTCCCAGATGATCATGGCTTAAATTAAGAGATGCTACTTGGTATGTACATTTATTTTATTTCAAAGGCATATTAAACAAGTCTTTCATATTTAATATTATTATTTATTTCTCATAAATCAGTAATATTATTAACCTTCTGAACACACACATTTAATATAAGTGCATTTGAAGTTTAATTTTCTCAAATGTAGACCAACATTTCGAAGGCAATTAAAAAACTAGTTATCCCTCTTGACTCCTTTATTTTTATAACAATTTATTCATTTAAAAAAGCACTTTAAGAAGAAGTCTATCTATACAATTGCACTGATTCTCATTTTCAAAACTTCTTTTACAGCTATCATGCAAAGTCTTAGATTGACAATGGCATATATGAAAAAGATTTTATTTCATACATATTTCAAAATAAAATACATAGTAGAAAAGCGTATGATGTTTTTGTAAATTAGCTGATTTGTGTTTATTGTATCCATTTGTGTTCTTTTGAGGAAATCTTGACAAACAAAACCTTTATTTTTGTAATGAAAATCCAATCATGTAAACTCGTGTAAATATTGCACTGCTTTACCCCAGTAGATCATCCATCCAGCTATTATCTGTGACAGTATTTTGTGTTTTTTGCTCGCTGCTAATGCTTTCTGACACCAAAAGACCACCCCCAAATAAATCTACAGCACTAGGCTCAGATGCTGGCAGCAGCTGTGGCTCTGATGTGAATATATTATCAGCAAAAAGATCCGTCTGCCCTGAAGGGGCCACAGGTGAAAATGGGTCAGTACCAAGTAAATCACTGAATGTGTCAGAAGTTTCAGTGGTTGCAGGCAGCACTGCAAATGCCTCAACAGCACCTGAGACGTCACTAGCCCCAAAAATATCATCAGGAAAGGCAGAGGGTTGGTTTGAGGGAGCACCTTGATGAGTGTTATCAGAAGGTGATGGGGTGAACAGAAAGTCATTTGAGCTGAAGATGTCAAAGTTGGGTTCCTGCTCTTTGGTCTCACTGCCTAGACTGAAGGGACTTTGATCCTCAGTTTGCTGTACAGGTTCTGAATCAAGGATAGAAAGAGGATCCGTCACGCCAAGCATCTCTTCTTTCCCAGCTGATATCGAGTCAGGTTTGGAGTCGAGGAGATTAAAAGCATCTGCCGGAGCTGCCTCAGACAAAGTGGTGTCATTCAGTGACGTTGAAAATGGATCAGGTGGGTTGGTCGTGAAAAGCTCCTGAGTATGAGGTGAACCAAAAGGATCAGTTGAGCCTTGAGCGAGACCATAGTTGATATCAAGAAGTCCTCCACCAAACAGGTCCTGTTCTTCAACACCTGGTGCATCCAGAAGTCCATTTGGTGTTTGAGCAGACTGATCAGCATTCATCTGAATGGCAAATGGGTCAGCAGTGGCTGAATTGAAGCTATCCCCAAAAATATCATCATTAAACGGATTTTTCAAGTCTTGGTCACTACTGTTCCCTTGTGTTGAGTGGATGCTCAGCTCCTTGGATGCTTCACTCTCTGGTTCTGCAGCAACGGGAAGATCTTTAGACTCAGCTTTTCCAGGTTCATCTACAGACAGACCTGAAGATGGCCCCTTTTGCACGTTTGAGTCTTGATCGTCAGTTTGACTTTCATCAGATTGTTCTAGAGTTATTGGCTCATCTGGTCTTTCACCTGTTGAAGTCTTGAGCTGGTCAGAAGGCTCTTTGCTTTCAGCCTCACTTTTGTGTCTGTCCTCAGTGTCAGGCTCTGCAGAATTTGACTCTTCCTTTTTCAGCTCTCTGCCCTCTTGTTCGTGAACTGGTTCTTGAACCACGTCCCCTTTGTTTGGCATCCCCTCAGTTTCAGGCTCCTTAATCTCCTTGGTTGTTTTTCCATCAGTAGACGTCTTGTCAGTTTCTTCATCTTGTGCTGCCTCTGTCATTGTGTCCTCAACCTTCCCTGAGGATGACTGAAACAGTCTTCCCAAGAGTCCACCACCTGGTTTGACATCTGGTTTCTTGGCATCTTTGGAGTCACCTTTGGTTGTCTTGTCACCTCCACCTGATGTGAAGAGCTTTGACAGAGGACTCTTTCCTTTGGACCAGGATCCAAGTTTAGCCTTCGGCTTCTCAGATGATTGTGCAGAACCCTTCAGAGAATTTGTTCTTGAGACCGCCTTTCTCTGACTGCCACTTCCTTGATCATTGGTAGAATCAGACTTTTCTAAGTGATTTGTATTTCCCTCAACTTTAGCTTGGTCTGGTTCTGTAGGAGCACTGGGATTTTCTGATTTACTCGGGTTAATAGGGTCTGTTGGTTTGATGTCAGACATTTCAGGAGCCTGTTGGCATGTCACGACTTCTTCAGTTTCAGTGACAGTCGCCACTAATTCCTCAACTTTTTCTACAGCTTCACTCAGAGCTGGCACCTCTGCCTGTTGGATCTCTTGACCACTCTCCACCTTAACATCTGGCTTTAGCGTTGATGTCTTGTTTCTTTTATCATTGCCTTTATATTCAGGGATTTCAAGGTAGACCTCACTGCCTCCTTCAAAGGACAAATCTACGCTGTTTTTGCCACTGTTGTCACTTACGTCCTCCTCCTTGGACTGAGGCACCATGCCCTCTTCAGAAACCTTAGCATTGCCCTTTCTG
Organism: Cheilinus undulatus; assembly: GCF_018320785.1. Lineage (NCBI taxonomy): Eukaryota > Metazoa > Chordata > Actinopteri > Labriformes > Labridae > Cheilinus > Cheilinus undulatus. The sequence continues at coordinate 38,407,866 of NC_054877.1, read as the reverse complement.
TCTTCATGACCTGGGCTCAGTTGAGTTGACACATCGTACTGAGCAACATCAATATTATGAGAAAACCGCACAGACTTCTTGGCTTTATTTGGATTAGAGTCCTGCTTTTTCAGTGCTAGACTGTTGTTGGTTTTTGAAGTTGGTGTCACATTTTTCTGTTCTGGTTTTAGGCTAGCAGCAGTGACTCCCTTTTCTCGAGTAGGCATTGAGAAGTTAAGCACTCTTGGAGTGACGCTGTCCACGCTGTCTTTGAAAGGCCCTGCTTTCACTGGATCTCTCTTTGGTTTGGTTTCCTTCAAGGAGTTATAAACTGTTGTGTTAGATTCTTCCTTCGTCGCTGACACGAAAGAGCTCGACAGTGTCTTCACTCTATCTTTTGTTTCCCCACCATGACTGATCTTTAATTGGTTGGTGTCACCTTTCTGACGCCCTGATTCGCCTTTACTGTAAGACGTCCTGATGTCAGATGTCTTACTTTCCATATATGTTTTCTGTGATTGATTAACCCCAGGACTCTTCTTCTTCTCAGGTGGCCAGCTCATTTTTAATTTGCCTTTAACATCAGCACCACCGTTGGACCCTAGCTCTCTCACAGATGACTTGGTAACAGTTGTATGAGCAGAGGACTCTCTAGCGCCCTCACTGGTCTTTGAGTTGCTTTTAGAGCTTTTTGTCGTTTTAGGGACAGACACAGCATCTGGCTCATCCGTGCCTTTATTTTTCTGAATCCAGTGGTCTTTATGTTGCTTGTGTCCAAACCCTTCATCATAATTCCCTTTTCTTTTAAAGAGCTGCTGGTAGTGAGGATTGCAGTAGAACTCCCCATATAGAGATGAATGGTTGCGAATGCTGCAATAAAGTGAAAAAGTATTTTTGTAATAAAAGGCCAAATTTAAAATCTGATACAATTTAATTTGTAATATGATTTATAAGTGGAAAATCAACATTTTTTTTCATTTCAGATGATTGGTGATTTCCAACAATCATATTTTAGTGTATTGAATCATGGCTTTTATCATTAAGACCAATGTAATTATCAAGTTTAAGTATGAATTATAATGAATATTCTGTGATTTGATTCGAGGCATTTCCTCATACAGTGAATGCTATCTCACCTCAGCTTCTTCTTACAGTATTTACAGCAGAAACAGCTTTTGTGCAGAACCAGTTTATTGGCCACCATTTTTTCCATTGGATAAACTGGTGTCAAACAGGCAGAACACATTTCCTTTGCAGGTGGCAGGAACTATGAAAATAGAACAGATTTACTTTAATTAAGGGCAAGGCTTTCTGGGACCCAGTGTTGTGAAGATGGGCATAGACATGGCCCATCCTAAATCAAAGCAATGATGAGCTTTTATTTAGACCTAAATACTCATTATTACTCAATGTAGCAAAAAATATATATATCAGACATATTAATAAAATGATTCCATAGTCTAATCATGTCAGATGTTCCTCCTTATTGAGCCAGTTCTTTAATATGTTTAACCTATTCTGTAAATCTTCCTCTGATTCAGCCAGCAGAGCAGTATCATCAGCATACATCAAGATACTCACACTCAATTCTTCCAAATGTAAACCTAAGTTAGCATTCTTGATCTCAAGAGCCAGATCGTTGATATAAAAAGAAAATAGACGAGGGGACAAGACATCACCTTTTTGACACCAGTGTTTTAAACCAGGCAGTCCTTAAATCATTGACTTGAATACAAGCAGAAGAGCAGCTATCTAAAGATTTTAGAGCTTGGTAGAACTTGCCATCCACCCCAGCTTGTAAAAGTTTTAAAGAAAGTAAATCTCTATGAACCCAATCAAAATCCTTTTGAAAACCATGCAAACATACAAAGGTAGATTTCCTTTCTGAAATTGGTGTCCCCCCCCCCCCCATTACATCTGAACCTATTCTACTCAAAAACCAAGTATTCCACTGTCTCCAAGTACTGTGTTGGATGCACTGAAGAATACTGGAACATGATTTAAAGGTGTCAGCTCTTTGAACCAACTTGTTTTTCGAATGACTCTGTTCCATAAAATCATCACCTCATTAAGCACATTTACTTCATGGAAAAACCAATATTTTGTTTTCATTAATATTTTGTTTAGGGTGCGCTGGAAGCAACACTGCTTTTTTTTGTGCATTTTTCCCTTTTTATGAGAAATTTGCAAATGAAAACCAAACCTCGGTTTTCTCTTAAGTCAGCAGGGCCACATACAGAAAATTTCAAGTGATTTGATATGCTTTAAAGTTAATTCAAGAAAGCAGTACATGAATAAATTGCTGTATCAAAATGTTTGTTTGCAGAATTAGCACAGTAGCCTTGCCTAGTGCTGAAAGTAAAACATACGCTAATCCAAATAGATTTATACTGTCTTCACAAAATATATTCTTTTTCTTTGCTCTAACTGATGGACTGCTGTAGTTTTGTGTTGCCTTCCTGGACGAGCCCCCAAGCACACAAAACTATATTTATCTGTCAATAAGAAAACACAGATAAACTATACACTACAGAAAAGCACAAGTTTCATGTCCTAATGTGGGACATTTTTCATTTATGTTTTGGAATTTGCTGCAGGCCAATTAAAAATGGGCCAAGGGCCACATTTGGACCCTTGGCCATAGTTTGGACACCACTGTCTTAAGTAAATATGCCTTAAGAGCTGTCATTTTTATTGAAGAGTCCTGAACAGTCTCAATTCAAAACAAGACATACGAGGGGATGGGCAGCTGTGGTCTGTACTCATCATATTGTGTTATTGTTTTGGTTATAAGCCCCCTAATGGTGGAATTTTACGAACTGTGTGTTTAACTTATAATTCTGTGATTGCTAAAATTCATGTAGCAAAGTAATTGATTTGTTTGCTCCATATTTTTCACAATTTCCGTGTTTAATTCGCTTAAGATTTTAAAAGACGTAGAATGACAATAAAAACACAATGAAGGAGATGGACAACATTTTACTCTCCCATCTTTTAGATTTTTATTTATTTCACAATTTACACAACATAACATAAACTATATGCTTGATTTTAATAAAAGAACTTTATCATGTGGTTACAGTATAAAATCTAAGACATTTTAAAATCAAAGTCAACATTATCAATATTCCATAATATAGATTGATCGACTAACAAAACCATTTCCTAAAAACATAATGTAATAAATACACAAATGAAATAACTGCTGTTCTAGGGAAAAAAGTTAGGGAACTCCTTTATCTATTGCTTTTCCTTTGGTTGGCTGAATGTTACAAACACTGTCCCTTCTTCCTTGGCATTACTCAACACTTTGTCTTCAAATGGGCGACCAGTTCTTCGAATTAAAGGGGATGTCATGACTTCATATCTGGCTGGATTTCCAACTACTTCAAAAAGTGCGGCTGATTTGTTGTCCGACTGTTTGGTGACCACTGTTGAAGTCACAGAGGAAACATACATATTGCCAAAGCTGTCTGTTTCTTCATAGGTTTCACTAACAGTCTTTTTGCCAATTATCCCTGCAGGCTGCTCTGGGACAGTTTGTACCTCAAGCACGCTGACCTTACGTTGTGCAGGACTGTGACCATTTTTTGAAGACTCCATGGCAGAAGACTCCTGTCTCAGATCACCACTTGAATCAGGTAAACTAGAAGAACTACTCTCTGTGTTTGGTTTAAATGTAGACATGGCTGGCTTTGGTTGTTCGGCAGGCTTTCTGGCAGCTGAGTGAATGGAGATGAATGAAGGCGAAGACTGGGAAGATGACTGTCTGACAAGTGGCTTCTTGCACTCTTGTTTGGGCAGATCTTGTTTAGGCTGAGCTGAATTTGGCACTGTTGGTATATTAGCATCTGATGTCTCTTTAATTTGACTTGATTTGGCCTTGCTTGACACAATGCTTATCTTCCTGATGTTGCTGGATGGCTGTAAGTTTTGCTCTGATTTCAAAGATTCATCAAAGAGCCCTGACAACCCTACAATGTCTGCTTCAGATTTCAGATTGGAGACAGAGTACAAAGCCTTTTTAATTGACTCTTCGATGTCAAGAAGTTTTGCCAACGTTTGCTCCTTCAGATTCATAATCTCTTTGCTTGCCTTTTCCAGATCTTCGAACGCAGTCTCGACTGAGGAGATACTCTCTAGATCATCTTCCTGTGGCTCAATTTCTACTTTCTTTTCCTCAGCTTTTCTCTGATGTACATTTCTATCCATCCAGGTAGGTACGTTGTCATATATCGTCTTCATAGAGCTAACGTCTGCATTGCTGGTCTCACTTTCTATCTCCTGCACTTGACTCAGGATTCCTTTAAGTTCCTCTCGTTTTCTCAGATTTTCAAAGATTTCCATTGCTGCTTTCACGTTTCCTTTCATGATCTCCTCCTTGTGGACAGAAAGCCTTTGCCGTCTTTCATCATCAGTCTCCTTTACTTTCTTTTCTCTTAAAACAACCTTAGCCTCAAGATTGGGTTGCTTTTCAGTGATGTCTTTTTGCTGTGCATGGCATTCATAGGCTGGACTTTTGGCTTCAACGTTAGGATGTTTCTCCAAAGGTTTGGGGTCTGATTGGTGTTGAGGATTAGCTTTATTAGATTGTTTTTGGTCACTTCTATCATCATGGTTTTGTTTGGTCTTCTTGGACAGTGACAGGGTTCTTTTGTCCAGAGTGTGAGTGTCTGTCCGCTCAAAGTTCCTCAAAGCAGTCTGCAAGCCTGCATTCATTTCATGTTTACCTTCTTCTGCATATTTCTTCATACACATTTGTATCTCCTCAGCTGCATTGATTTTCTGAATTACATTCTTCTCCATTTCTACGTCACAGTCCCCTTTCATTACTTGTCCATCTGATTTGCTCTCTGTAAATGTTTTCTCTATCTTAATTTCCTGAGCCTTGGCATCCAGTGGTAAGTGTTCCAATTTTTGGTTTGAATCCACACTGTCTTGTTTCAAGGGTTCAAACACAGTTACTTTACTTATTTTGCCATGTCTCGTGGTTTCTTGAAGTGTGGCTGTTGAGGGTGCAGGTAGCTGTATACCTTGTTTACTTTGCATGCTGCTTTTCATGGGGAAAGCGACCTCGGGAGCAGAACCTGAAGTACTTGGTTCTTCCACAACTACTGATTTAGTCCACTGTGGCTTCGGCGGTAAAGCTGGCCTCTGCACTTGCACTTTCCCACTTGTCTTTTGAGGGATTGGAGGTGGCGATACACCCTCAGGACTGGATGAATTAGAGTATCCATTTGCTACGAGGTTGGGTGATGAATTCTGTGATGTTATGGTGGGTTGTCCTTCATAGGTTACTGAAATTGAAGGAGACAGTTTTGTGTCAGATGGAGGTACAGACACCACAACACACTGACTGTGATTAGTCTCGCTCCTCCCTGAACAAGCCCTTCCTGAATTCCTGTATATCATTGCAGCTTTATAGTCTCCTTTGGACACATTTACACTTGACTTTTCAAGAGATTGCAGAGCCAATTGGACATTACCTCTTACAATATCTTCTTTATCTAGAGGCTTTAGCTCTGTGGCTGCGCTCTGCAGAGACCTAATAGCTGCCTTCACATCTCCTCTGATAACTTCTTCTGTCTCATCTTCTGCACTCTGTCCATTACACTCATAACTTACAAAAGCTGGCAGTGATACTTGTGCACAATTACTGACTATAACTGCTCTCTGTTGACTAGCCTCACAGGAGCTTTCCTTAGCTTTCCCTGAAGCACTGACCTTTGATTTGCTTGTCTTGACTTGTTGGCTTCTGGAGGAAGAGGAACACGTAGACTGCGCCATTGTTGAAGTGCTCTGCTCTTGTGCGGTGACATTGAGATTGTATATTTTCCCGGGGACAACCACTTCACGTTCCACATGCATGCTTTGCTGTTTGGCCATTTCCAAGGACTTTTTGGCTGCTTTCACATCTCCAGATATAATGACCTCTTTTTGAACATGGCTGCTTTCCTCTACAGGAGCTTCTGCTGACAAGTCCATGTCATAGATAGTTCCAGGTTTAATGATCTCCCGCTCAACACACATACTCTGCTGCTTTGCACGTTCCAGTGACTGCATTGTTGCCTTGATATCACCAGCGACAATGTCCTCTTTTTCTACAACGACAGGCTGCTTTTCTGCAAGTTGTTGCTTTGCAGTTGAGATGTCCCCAGGGATTATTTCCTCCTTTGGGATGCAGCTTTCAACAATGATTGAGCACTCTGATGAAAACACCTTTTTAGTATTCTTTACATCCCCTGGCAAAACATCAGAAATGGTTCGTTCTGCTTGGTCTTTTTGCTGGCAGAGACTTCTCTTTGCTTCCTTCACATCACCTTGAACTATTTTAATGTGTTCCTCCGCCGTAGTGCTGTGATCAACTTCATCTCCCAATGCCTCTTCATGGAGGCTTTTCAAATAGTGCAGATCTCCTTTCTCAATGCAACTTTTGTACAAATTCACATTTCCTTTTTCAGTTTCGTCCACTCTACAGGATGTAGTAGTCTTCTGACTATTGGCAGTAGCTAAAAGACTTCCAATCGTAGACTTTACATCTCCCTTTTCTATAACGTGACTTTCAGTTTTAGCTTCATAATTGCAGATAAGTGAATAAACTGACATCTCAGCCTGTCCCTCTTTAGTCTCTTGCATTATGATTCCCTTTTTCAAACCCTTATCTTGAACAAGCATTTCCTCGATCATCTGGATAATGCTTTGTACTCTCTGGTCTCTCTCCAGTTTGATCATCATGGATGACTGGTAGACGGGGAATTCTACCACTGTGGTGTTGACTTTCCCCTTCTCCACTTCTCTGAGAAGTCTAACCTGGGGCTTAAGAGTCGGTTTGAGTATGAGTTGTAGCATGATGTTTCTGATGTTCCCCCCAACAACATCTTCTTTCTGAATTTGAACACCTTCTTCACTTTGAAGCACATACTTTGCCATGTTAACATTATTGCTCTCATTTGCTTCTATTACAATGCCACTTGAGTGAACATAATTCATATGATACAGATAGGACAGGGTGTCAGAAACACTGCTGGCAGTGATTTTATCCAGTGGAGTGGTCTCAAAAAGCCAGGTGGTGCACTTTACATCAGCTTTTGGTATCTCCTCCCCTGTACTTTGCACTGAAGTCCCCTCAGACTCCTTGATTTTATCAAGAGGCTGCGATTCAAACAGCCAAGTGCAGCGTTTGACATCTCCTTTCTGACTGTCTTCCCTGTGGACTGTTTTTACTGGACCTTCCTCCTGAGGTTCCCCTTTCAGACTGTCAATAGGCTGATTCTCGAAGAGCCAGGTGGAGGTCCTGACATCCCCTTGCTGGACATCAGTGACACTAACCATTCGCACAAACTTCTTGCTTGCCTGTTCAGATTCAAATATCTGTTTATTAAGCTGAACATTACTACTTCCTAAGTCTTCTGTGACTTTGACAGAGGGCTCGTCTCGGCTGGTAAGGGAGTCCAAAGGTTGAGTCTCAAACTTCCATCTTGCTGATTTGACATCCCCTTTCTTGACATCCTCCTGGGTGACAGCTCGGATCACATAGACTTCATTCTCTGCCTTGATAGCATCAAGGGGTTTTGTCTCGAACATCCACCTTGCTCCTCTCACATCACCGCTCAGTACCTCTTCTTTTTTCACTGTTGTAACTTCATGAAACTGGCCTTCTTTGTCTCTGATGGCATACAGTGGCAGGGACTCAAACATCATGGTGCTTGACTTTACATCAACATTGCTCACAGGTTGTTCAGTGGAACTTGACACCTGTTCAAGGGGTTGGTCCTGGATTTTGTCCAGAGAGGAGGTTTCAAATATGAACTTTTTGTTCCGGACATCACCACTCTCTGCACCACTGACTTTCTGAACGTTTGCATCAGTTTTGTCCTTGTTGATCTGGTTCATGGGACAGTTCTCAAACATCCAAGTAAATGTATGAACTGAACCTTTTTCAACCTGCTGATCTTGACTCTGCTGATCGGATGTTGTCACCATTTCTGATCCTATTTCATCCAGAGACTGGGACTCAAAAAGTTCCTTGACTTTTGAGACATCCCCTGACTGAAAGTTGACCTGGCTGACACGTCTCACGTCACGTTCACGATTGGCACCCTTTCTAGTGCTACCCAAGGTTTCTGTTTCAAACAGATGTTTAACTGTTTGAACACCGGCCCCTGATTTGATGGAGTCTTTAATGGTGCTGCAGAGCTTCAGATTGTATTCTTCACCATCTCTGATGCTGTCAAGAGGCTGTGATTCAAAAAGCCAAGTAATGGACTTCACATTGGCGTTGTCAATGGTCTCTTTCTCATGTACTTTGTCAGATTTCTCATACAAAATGTCCATTGGTTGTGTCTCAAACAACCATTTACAGGTCTTAACGTCACCTTTAGGATGTTCCTCCTCAGTGCTCTGCTCTGTCTGGTTGAACTTTGAGTGGATACCGTCTATGGTCTGAGTCTCAAAAAGCCACTTTGCCATCTTGACGTCACCCATTGTATCCTCGTGTCTTGTGATGCCTTTGATAACTTCAACGTTTTCTTTCCCCTCTGTAAGCTTGTCTAAAGGTTTTGTCTCAAACATCCACTTATAGTTTTGGACTTTTCCTTTGATTAGTTCTTCTCGGCTGACTGTTGTGACTTTATGGAGGTTACCAGAGCTGTCCTTTATCGCATATAAGGGAGTCATCTCAAATGTTGCCTTATTGCCTTGTACGTCTCCTGCTTCGATAACTTTTACCTTCTCGATAGATTCCTCGTCAGAGTGTGCAATTTTGCTCAGAGGAATCGTTTCAAAGAGATGTTTGAATCCTTTTACATCACCTTTTTCAATCTCTTGCTCCTTGAACAAAGTGCTTTTCTGCATGCTTGCACTCTCAAATATTTGTTTTTTGCCTTTTACTTCTCCTTGTTCATTAGCTGAAAGAGTGATTTTCTTCAAATGCCCAACTTCGTAGCTATCATTAAGAGACTCCATGGGTTGAGTTTCAAAAAGCCACAGAGAAGTCTTAACATCTCCGCCAATAACTGCTTCTTTTTCCAGAGACTTTTCCTCAGAGTCTCCTTTCAGAGCTGCCAAGGGTTGCATTTCAAAGAGCTTTCTCTTGCTGTCGACGTCCGCCTCTTCTGCGCATTCAGCCAATGTCCCTTTAAAGTTGTCCTCTCCAACAACTTCTGTTATCGTGTCAAAAGACTGAGTTTCAAACATCCACCTCTTCTGGTCAACTCCTCCTCTGTTGCCTTCTTCTAGAGATATACCTCGGATTATTTTCACCCCATCAGTTCCCTTATTGATCAGGTCCAGTGGCTGTGTTTCAAAAAGCCAGCGGGCAGTGCTGATATTGCTGCTGTTGATTTCCTCCCTGCAGATAGATTTGATCTCATGGATGTTGCCACTGTTGTCTCTGATAGCACAGCAGGGTTCTGCCTGGAAGAGTTTAACAGTCTTTTGGACGTCTCCTTTCTGCTCCTGGAGCTCAGATTTCAGTTTGAGGAAGCTGTGGTCCTCGATGGAGTTGCAACGTCCCAAGTCACTCAAAGGTTTAGACTCAAAAAGCATCCGCGTTCCCCTCACGTCTCCCGTCTGCACTGGTTCCTTCAGCACTGCTTCAACCAGTTCACCTTCTTCTGTTTTGGATTTGCTTAGAGAGTCTAAGGGCTGAGTCTCAAACAGCCACATTGACGTTCTCACATCTCCACGTACTGAAGTCTGTCTTTTAGTTGACATTTGTTGGGTGCTGTCAATGTGCTCAAACATAGAGGAGGTACCTCTGACATCTCCACCTTTTAACTCCTCATCAGACAAAAGCTTCTTGGTTTCATGAGGATCCCCAATGTTGTCCAGGGTCCAGTTCTCAAAGATCCACCTCATGGACTGGACTTCACCTTGGTAACCTGATTCCGCCTGAGGGTTTTCCGACTGAACTGCCTTCAGTATCTCGTCATCCACCGCAACATCAAGATTTGCCCGTAGGTCTGGGTGGATGTGCTTAAAGAGCCTCTTCAGCTCACTTTTCTGCCGCTGCTGGTAGAACCCAGAGAAGGTTTCTTTGGGTGGAGGGACAGGAAGGCCACAAAGCTCTGAAGGCCCTTCATAGTCGAGGGGTCTTGGTGGTATTGGAGGAGGGGGTGGAGGCAGGTCTTCGTCATCATGAGATGATGGTGAGACTGTGACTTTCCTGGCTGCTTCAGCCATCTTTAAATGAAAGACAGATGGTAGTAACATACATTTAGGTTTCAGTAGTTAAAAACAGATTAATTGAATAGTTTGGTAGCTGGCATGCATTTTAACAAATGAAGCCATACTTTACCTTTCTGTATGCTCGCTTGTTGTTTTTCACAGCAAATCATCTTCTGCTACACCAAGGTTATCAAAACACTTCAAAGCTGTTAGTAGGTAGACATCACACACCTAGACACCTTCTTATCACTTCCATTAATACTATTTCTTCACCTGTTAGAAAAAAACTTTTATAATATAAGCTTATCTAAAATGATGGCCTATATGATCTAGCACAGATAAGAACTATATCATCAGATTTAAGTTGTGTTTATTTATATTTTTCAGCTTTTTTGTAAGGATTGTTTTATTATTTTCCCTGGAAATAGCTTTCTCTTTTGTCTCTTTAGTTTTGACTGAGTTCAACACAGTGGCTTTTGCATTCCTGCTGAAAAAAATATCTTTACTGTGTTAATATTAAAAGATAAAAAGTGTAATTGGTCTTTTGTGATCTACCATCTCAAAAAAAACGTTAGATTTCTTAGCATTGCAAAGCAGATGGATACACCTATTTCCATGTTTCTCACTGGCAAATCCATCTTGGGTGCTGCTATAGCGTCAGTTTTATCAGAACTTGAGACATGTCTTTGCTAAAAGAAGAACAAAGAACAGCACTGAGTTGTTGTCTTTTCAAAAATGAAAAAAGTCTACAGTCACCATGGTTATGTATTTCTATATGAAGCATACCTCTCAGTAGCGGCGCCCATCCGTAGCGGCTACATCACGTGTTACATTGCTTTGATTGGCCCGTAAAGATGTGACAGACAGAACGTTCATCCAGTCACCCTCTGAGTTTTTTTTCAAGGCTCTGCCCTTTCCTAAACACTGTCTATGGAAGGTTTTCCAGATGAATGTGTGAAACAAATCCATCTGTCAAGTTATCAATTTCTGACATGTTAGATCATAATCTAATTGGCATCAGTTCTTTTTTAAAATACTTTAATGGTTTAATTTTTGCTTTAAATCTTTTTCAGCTGATTTATTCCCATTTCATTTTATTCAGTATTTGTTTGTGCTCTTATCTTTTATTGGGACTTTATATCAATTTTATTCCCCTTTTTGCCATACAGCACTTTGATTATCATATTTGCTCAGGCTGTAACAGGAAACCATCAGCTCAGGTTTTCTACCAGACTTGTTAATTATGGTCTGTGACCGTTCAGAACTCTGACAGAAATATGTGACCCAAACAACATTACTCTTATACAGCAGAGTAACTTCAAAAATGATCATAATTTTAGGCTAACGTTGAGTTAGCTTTTACTACACATGTGTTAACATTAGCCATTAGCTAACTAAACTAAATTGCTGCATGCAGTTTCAGTTGTCCACACCATTTTATTTATATCTGACATCTCTCCTCTCAGTTTTTGGCTTTGTGAAAGTGAAAAATTCAACACCACACTCTAAAGATTTGGAGTATTGGCTGTCCGATTTGTAGGTCTCATAAGCTCACCGCTTCAGTACACCATAATGTATAGTTACGGTTGCTAACCTAGGACTGATAGATAGATTCTTTTATTATTGTCTATGACCTGTGTGTCCAGGTGAATGTGTCTGTATGATGTGAATTAGGCATATGAACTGGTCCTAAAGTAGGCTACATTAGTTTATATAGTAAGCAGATACGTCGAGTCAGGCTTCCTCATACCTGGGACTGTAGAATCCACAGTGAGTCTTAAAACTTTTCTTTTGGAAAAGCAGGACTGGCTGAGTACTCATGGCTCTGTAGACAGTGCTGGCAGTATTTTAGACATTACTGTCACTAAGAGCTAGCGCTGCTAGTGCTAACAGCACAGCTAGCAGGCATACACCTACAGCAGCATCTGAGTCTGAGACTGCACACGGAGGGAAAAACTTGTCTGCAGTTGAAATACACCCAGGATGTAAAAAAGTCTTTTTAAAAATATCAATTTTTGACTAATTTGAATGACTTCAGAATCATAGAAATTAACTGTTGCGATTCAGTTGTGAATCCATTTTTTCTGGCACCTCTATGATGTAGTATAAACCAAAGTATATTTGACTCATCTAAGTTAGAAACAAAGGAGGCAGAAATCCTAAAGCTACAAAAGTTTTGACTTGTGAATGGTGAGTTAGACAATGTTAAGCTGTTAGCATGCACACAAAAATGTTAGCTTAGACACCTTTACTAGCTGCTGTATCTATCTTAAATGATGCCTCTTTTGTGTAAAGTAGTGCCTTCTTATAATGGCATTTTCTTGGATTGTACGTCATACGGAAAAAAAAATATAGTGGCAGCCTCTAGGTTTTCCACACTGGGGCAAAATAGACAACGAAATATTTGTTTTCAGCGGCTTCCCTACTGCAACCGATGTGCTTCTGGCTCACATACTAAGGCTCATTTATGCTCTAGGTTCATACAAAAATAGGTCAGTGCATTTTTACAAAATAAATCAAGTATATACTGCTGTCTCACAGCCTGCTCAACTCTGTGGTTGCCTCTCTGTCCATCCTACACCCAGCTTTTTTGCTATAGTTGTCTGTATTCGGGCCCAGGTTGGCTTCCATCATATGTAGGTTTGTAGTTTCTAACGAAATACTCAAAACACCTTAAATTAAAGAGGCATATTTTACCCTTTCAAGGCAAGTTTATATTGGTCTCAGAGGTCCCCAAAACATGTCTGTGAGGTTTGTTGTTGAAAAAACACTCCAGTGTAGGATTTTTGCATGTCTAAAAACTGCTCTGTGTCAGTCCTTCTCAGAACAAGCCGTTTATGTGTCTGTAAAAGGCCAGTAGCTGCATTAGCCTTTAAAGACAAATTCAATCAGAAAGTTCAATCAAGTTTCCTCATTTTTCAACTGATTTTTCTTCATTATGTTTTGCTGCTCTGGCTGAACTTTAAGCTACATTGCTCCACACAGCAACATTATATTCAACATTTGATTTGTATCTTTAAGCTTTTAGAGAACAGGCAATATACGTAAGAAATTAACTACAGAAAGCTCCATCCGCATCTGTTTCAAACGTAGAGCACAAACGAGCCTTTGGGCTGACAATTTACGTGACGATATTTACAAGGAATCAGCCACCTAAAGGATTTATTTATTGATTTTAGACAATTTACAGTGCTGAAATCTTTTTACATGTCTACTATTACATGATTACTTTTAAGGTATTGTATATACATTAAGTTTGACTTGATTTGACATAAGACCTTTGATTGCTACCATTGTTATGGGTGTTGGTTTCACGTGGATTATATGTTCAGAATTTTTAGTTGAGCCTGTATACTGTGTATTAAGGTTGACAGCGGTCCTCAGTCTTGTTCTGTTGTAAGCCAAAATACCCCTGTGACAGTCGACCATTGCCCTGTCTTCTTATATACAGTTTGTGGTTTGGCTAAGAGTTTCAAATTCTACGTAAGAGAACGGTACTGCTTATGGGGGTCAGCTCTAGCTGTTAGTTCACTTTCCCTCCTTGATGACATTGTGCCTGGTTGTTCAGATACAATATATTTAACTTCAACATTTAGGTCAAGCCTGGAACAAATGTTTTTTTTTTTTTTTAGTAATTTAGAGACCACAAGTAAGAAATCCATCTGTTTCGAGGCTCTTTTGGAATTGTTAACATGTTTCTGTCACCGTATTTTTAACGTTGAAGGTCACAGGTTAATATTTGTTCAGAATAATAGTCAGTTGCACAGCAAACACACACTTAAGTAAATGATGCTAGTAAAACTATCTAATACCTTTGTGGTTTTAGTCCTCTTGACTTGAGTGTTGATGACTTCCTGTTAAACACCAGAGACAGAATTTCAGATTCAGATCATAATGAATGAGAAGTTACATTTTATTTCTGCACAGGTGTTTTAAATTAAGAGTGTGTGACAGATTTATTGTTGAATGTTGAGTGTCATGTATTGTGGCAGAGCATAGCGGTCATTCTGTGATGAGGCCCAGGACCTCAGTGTCTGTGGAGGAATGCCTGGTATGTCAGGAACTCACCGTGTGTGTGGAGCCTCCTGTGGAGTCTGCTGCTGCTGTTCTCGACAGATACAGAGCTGATCGGTCTCTCACAGACGACGACAAAGATATCCTGTCTCTGCTTAGTCTTGATGGGGAGCCCCCCTGAGTCAGTGATGGAGCGTATTTGTCATCTGAAACAGAATTAAAAAAAATACTGTAAACCAAACAGCAAATCTATCAGAAACTTTTGCTAGATATGATGCCTATGGTAACAAATAGTTTGTACACAAGTCCAATACAGCTGGAATTGCCAGAATAAATCAGGATACAATATGATATGATGCAATAGCAATTAATCCATAGTAGCAGGACTCTAAATATGAGGGTGCAAGCTTTATGCTATAAAGGAGGAGGCTGGGGTGGAGGAGGTTAAGCTTTGCCAGCAGCAGCTTGATGCATCAGCATTGAAGCAAGCAGGCATTAGTGAAAAGTACGTCATGTTTAAAAAACCCACTGTGTTGAGAGAAAGAGCTGTGATTGGCTGTGGGAGCTGGGAGGCGATTAGTGGGATCAGTTGGCCGCCAGCTGATCACGACTGGGCGTATATATACCATGTCTTGCATGAACTAACGCCAAGCGTCATTATAAGAGACAGAGAATTTTGATTTTTGCTCGAAAGTAGCTATTTAACCACAGACATGAACAGCTGATTAACCATAGACAGAGATCGTGATCTGTCACATCTGAAATCTTCCCAAGACTGATCACTTCGTCCTGACACTTCCCAACTATTAAATTCTTCTTCATTCGATGCATTGAGCAGATCTAATGCCACCTTACATTCATAAATCTCTTATTTTTACAGTGGTATCCATGTTGATGGCTGTCTATGATATTGATCATCAACTGGTGGCCCTAAAGCAATAACAGGCCCCCCAAAGCTTCCTATCTGGCCCCAAAAAGACAAATAAATTCAAAAAAGGTATGGTTTTTATGGAATTTTTCATCTTTATATCCCTATAGCTATTAAATCAACCCTAAAAATAGTCAATATTGCAACAGTTTTATCAGAAATGATGTAACCATTTTAACAGAAATCCACCCGTCAGCCATTATTGATCAATAATACATGATAGACACACAGCAGATTTTTATACTTCACTGGACACTCTGGATAATTATCTAAATAATTCTAGCAGCAGAAATTAAAACTGTGTTGTAGGAAAGACAAAATGTAATGTCCTCATATGTACATGCAGGGTCATAGGAGAATAAACAATAATGATGTTTCAGTGATTTAACACCACATTTAAATGTGAAATGATGGTTTCTGGACATTATGAAGTTTGTCATAATCATGTTAAAAAACTTGAAATATGTGCGTACCATCTTAGGTGAAAATATTGTTAGATTTGTTTAATTATAGAGAGGGTAAAGAGACATTTTTGGTCTTTAAAGTCCCTGTATAGTGAAATCCAAACTTTGTGCCTTAACACACTAGCTATGTTTGAATAAGGTTGCTGTAAACATTTTTTGAAAACACTGAGATCTATGTGTGACTGAACTTTTTATTTGGACCGTTAGAACAGCTCTTTCCTGGCTTGGTTTTATTTGAGCAAGGCAAATATAGGAGCCCATGACATCACCAGTCTTAATGGGGAATAACCACGCCCCCCTGATGCTGCAATCACAGAGCAGTTCATCTTTGTACAGGCTTTAGTTGTCAGTTGCATGTTTTTGGTCAGCAATTTATCATCTACGGTGGCCTACAGGTCATTAAAAGTATCTTAATAGAGAGATTTGTACCAGAAAACAGTAAATTTAATCCCCAACTCCTCTCCCTCTGCTCTGGCACAGAGCCAGGCAGCTGTGCTCTGATCAGAAGCATTTTTTCAAATCTTAGAGGATCGTGTTTCTCCTGAGTGGGCGTGGCTTCAGCTCATTCCACCTACACACCCACATTATCCTCAGGCAGATTTTACAGCCTTGTGTTTCATGATTTTGAAGCTTATTTTTATAATCTTAGAGATGTTTTCATGACTGAAAGTTGGCCTAGTGGTTCATAACACAGTGGCCTGTCATACTACAAACCTAAAATCAAGATTGTTTTATTACTTTACAGGGACTTTAAAAAGCCAGTTATTTTTGCTGAGAGGGGGCAAATAAACTGTAATACTGACTACACCAGAATTCCCATCACTAATTATAAAGACTGAAATACAATAAACCTTTAAATGCACTTTTGCCGGTTAATCTTTGTGGATGTTGTAAGTACAACTCAAGCAGAGTGTTTAAAGTCACCAACAACTTTAATGATAAGACGGTGTCTATTTATAGTGATGTTGGTGGTGTTTATTTATAGTGATGCTGGAAACTTTCTTATCACTCCTGTTCATTCTTATCTACAATAAGACCCACATTTGTTCTCCTCTCTGTGGTTTCCAGCATATTTGAGGCCTTGTTAATTAATGAACTGAATCTACGTGTGATTTACAGTGTTAAACACAAACATTGTAACAGCCCAGTCTGTTTATGAAGGCTTTGATCCCAAACAGGCCCACACAGCCAGCCTGCTGCCTGGGACCCTCACCAAACTGCATACCGCGGACCGAGCATGACGCCCAAGAAGAAAAAAAAAAAACAGCAACTGCTAGCTCAGCTGGAGTTACACAGATTGTTTGCACATTGTTTGTGTGAGCTCTGTGCCGTCAAACCGTCAACACCTGACCGCAGGAATGTGAGAGCCTGACCCTGTGGAAAGCATGGAAATGATCTCGGCCTTGAGAGCGTATTTCACCTTGTTTTACGTTGCAGCAGTTCATGGCCTGGTAAAGGTTTTATCAGGATAAAGCTGATCCAGATTGATAATGCAATTTGTCTCTCCCCAAAAGAATCCTTAATCTAGCTCACTTTATCCTTGTCATTCAAGAAAATCCACATAAGACCTGATCCAGGTACAAACTTTTAAGAACGACTAAATCCAGATCACCAGAGTTTTAAAGGGGGGCTTCACACTTATCTAAGGGGGGCCACAAACCACACAAGCTGAAAAATCCTCACATCTGCTTAAGACTAGACATTTAATGTTTGATAATGATGCTTACAAAGAGTGTAAAAATTAAATTTCCTGCCTAAGGCCTCTTCAAGAGGTGGTCTCACATACAATTACTGTGGACATGGATATGGTACGCGGTTGATGTGAACGCAGCTTGACCCAAGTACTGGGTAGCTTGTCAGTGAGTTGTAAAGGCAATGCTAAATGTTTCCTGTCTTTAAGAAAATGTTTTATCCGCAAAGCACTGACTAATTTCCCCCTCCAAGCTGCACAGCAGATGTAGAAGTCAAACAAAGGTCATTTTTGTCTTAAGACAATATAAACATCTATAGAAGCCTACAGAATGGACTTCTCCACATGTAACATAGGCATTGCTCTCAAGCATGTAACGAGTACTAATGAGAAAAGAGCCAACGGGGGAGTAATCGCACTAAGACATGGTATGAAACAATCTTGCCTGATATGAACACCTAAAATATTATTTATCCTCTATGTGCAGGTTGAAAACTCAGCAGTAGATGCAGTTTAAATTTTTGAGTAAAGATAAAGACTTCCCTGAAAATATACTTAAAGCTCCTGTGAGGAACTTTCAGCTCATGTTGACTTTGGTGCCCCCTGTGGACACAACAGTCAGTGTCACCTCTTTGCTGCTTTTGTCCTGTACATGTAAAACTTACGAAAGAGGATTAGGGCCATGTGTTAAGAAAAACATAATGCCGTGCACTTTGAGAATAAAGTCAAAACGACAAGGAAAAAGGACAAAAATTGAGAATTTGCTTGAAATACAATGAGATGAACAAAGTTGAAAAGTGTGTTTAGGACTATGCCAAGTGTTCAAAGTCTGAAAGTTTAAACATTTATAGTTATTAGGCTACTTTTGTGACCCATATGTAGTGAAATATTCCGGCGAAAATAAAAATAAGTTAAAGTCTAAAGCCTGGAGGAGGGGTGTCACATAACGCTTATGTATGATCTGTTTCAACAAAGTGGTCCAGCTGGATTCAGTACAGATTTGTCAGAGTTTAGTGCATTAAACTCTGATCTTATCGGTTTTTCCTTAGCTGATGCCTGTCTCTCCAAACTCCAGCCTCGCTCATTGTGACAGGAAATCCATCTCTTTTAAGAGATCCAGATCATTTGGCTCAGCTTAGTAGAGCTGGCTCCCAAACAGCTCTTCATTTGGTAACAGTTTGGCTTTTTAAACGCGGATCAAATAGTGACAAAGGAGGGAAAGGAAACTGGCACTCAAGTGGAAGCTAGCTACAGTGGCTCACATTAAAGAGCCATTTCGTAGCACAGGCTTGTTTGAGAACAGCTCATCCTCTCTCAATTACTCCCCCCCACAAAGTTGATAGTACATCACCGTTTTGGTTGAAAGCATGTTTGTGACAAAACAAAATTTTTTTAAATGTTAAAGGGGCTCAGCTGGCCACCTAGCTCAGTACAAGCTCTAAGACTCACCTCATCTGACTAAATAACACCAGGAGGTCTGCAGGACTGAGTTTTTCATATATATATTAATCACCTCCACGTCAGGTAAATCTGTGAAACGGTGGTAAAAATCACTTTTTTGTAAATGTGTCTAGAAATCTGCTGACAAGAATTGCAGCAAAGAACTAACTTTCCTCCATTCCTATTCATTCTTTTTTGGTTTCCCCGAACAGACATTTGGTTGCAAACGTATAGTTTGCAAACCAAATTCAGACTTTTTTCTCAAAAAATTCAACTTTATTTACAAAATTTCAACTTATTCCTTTTCACTTATTCTCAACATTTCTCATTTTATTATCCAAATTTTGACTTTACTGTCACTGTTATCATTTCAACCTTTTTCTTGCCAACACAGCATTATTTTTTCTTTTACCCATGGCCTTAATTCTCTTCCACATTAATTTGACTTTAATGACATGAAAAGAAAATCTGACCCAGCTTTCTGCTGACACTAAAACATATTATTTGACTGTTTAAAGCATCTGTTTCTGCAGCGAGTAACTCCCTCTATCTGACACCTACCCCGCTGCAGCAGTTTCAGACTTTAATATCAACCTTACAAAATTAAAATGTTGTCACTAATGTGCTTGTTTGCCCTACTTAGTCACAAAGATGTGGCATTTACAATTGCAGTTTGTTTTATAACTAGGGAAAACCACTTATAGGGGCTTTAAAGTAGAACTACATTTTAAAAACTCATAAAAAAGCACACAAAGAGGCCACTCAGTTACATTAGCTGATTATAATCCACAAAAGCCTTTTATCTCTTTGCTGATCTCATCCTCTACATGTGCCAAAAAACTCAACTTGCTTTCATTTCACAGTGAACTGTACCACTCAGTTGAGTTTTAGTAATTAAAGCTTTTTAGTTGCCTAGTGTCACCAACCTAATCTGACACCTACCCTGCAGCAGCATTTTAAAACAGTGAAAATGAGGATATAGAAATCATGATCTTGTTGCTGTTTGTCTTTTTTTGTTTTTGTAGCTCTTAATGAGGCATCACTATAAATATGAGTCTGTTTTATAGCCAGCTAAAAATCCTCACAGGAGCTTTAAATACTGCAGATGATTACTGAAAGACAGATGTTACAAAACTGTGAGATATTTCAACACCAAGTGAACAGTATCGCTGGAGGTCAACAGTCCAGTGTGCTGCAGCGTCCGTCCAACTGTAACTAATGTCCAGATTTGAGCGCACACCTCGCTCTTTCACACACTAAGCCCTCGCAGGACAAAAGGACCGACCAGCAGGCCGGCGCCTCTCACGAGTCCGGACTTAAAGCATTTTCATAGCTGGATGAGCAGGCAGAATGAGTCCTCACCGCCTCAACTGAGGGGTCAACTTCATCACTTGTCACGGCCAAACACCAGCACACTGTAGCTGACGTGGAAAAAAACAGTGGTTACTAAATTGAAAGCGTCTCAAAAGCACTCCTAGAGGCATTTTTCCACCGACAGCTCTTTGATCTGTATTCACTCTGCAGGAATGAAGAAGAGCTATTAGCGGAGCAGTAATGTGGGGGCATTTTGGGCCGTGGGCAGCTGTACAAATGATGGTGAGATGCAGTTGGTATTTTTTCTCCACCACCACTACCTTCACCACCATCAGCTGTTGGAGATCGTAGCCACATTCACAGACGGTAATGAAAACCTGCGTGCTGAAAGGCTGCAGGGCCTCTGACCCACAAATAAATACATCACACTACAATAGACATACAATACATGCACAACTAGAGGTAGACTTTTAAAATCTAATGTTATGGTTGATGATGAAAGGGCAGCTAATGTTGGACCTCCTATTCCAGAAACTTCTGAGGATAAAGGCCTGAAAATGGATTTCCAGTTAAGACAGAGTATTCATCATCTTATTGGCCTTGCCAGTCTAACTTTGTTGGTTAATGATTTGATTTATCCTTTTATAACCTAAGATGGTCTTTTTCCTGCAGACATTTACAGTTTTAATGTAAACCTGCACATCAGAAGTCTGTTTGAGGCCTCAAATCCATCACACTACAATAAAACAAAAATCAGATCCCTCTTATTGCTCGTATGACTGACAAAGTGCTTTATTTTTAAAATATGCCATCACTCATTTGATGATAAAATAGGAAAGCTAATATCCGACCTCTCATTCCAGACATTTCTGAGGATAAAGGGATGTAACCTGATCTCCACTTAAGACTGAATGAAGATGGCAGCGACACACTTAGGACAATTTGCCCAACTCTGACGTCACTTGAAAAGGTTAAACCTTTAAAAAGTCCATATTTTGTGCCCCTACTTAAGAGATTTCTTTGCTCAGTGATGAATTACTAGTCTGTTTGCTTCTTATTGTCGTTTATGAAGCACAATGTGGCCCTCACTGAGAAGTGAGGTTGACAAAATGTCCCATACTCAAATATTTCTCCATACGACATGTTCAAAAAGAATCAAAGCTTTAAAATACTTCAGATCTTAAATCATTTTCTGGCTTTAAAGCTGCCGTGAGAGAAAGAGAAGAACATATAGAAAAAAAAATCAGCCAGATTAGGATGCCAAAAACTTTTCAAACAGGTGTACATAATGTTTAATTCTGCTAAAATTTTATCAAAGTTTAAATTCTGGTGTCCTAACTCTATTGACAACTAGTATACAAAGACAGTTTTAAAGTCATGGAGATAAAAACAAATTAAACACTTCATAGTGCCATCAAGAGCCATCCATTCAAGCAGTTCATCCTGTTAATTCTAGGGCTAGAACTCTTCAGATTAAATGAATACATTATAAAGATTATAAATAGTATTTTCTCAGTAATTAACATACAGTAGTGCCAGTCTTTTAAAACTACACATTCACACCTCATATCTCCGTAAAGGTGGTTTTTTTGTCATTATACTCACTAAATCACCATCCGGCGTGGCTGTCGCTCCCTGTATCTCCTCTGTGTCTCTTCAGCTCTCTGTGATCTACTCTCGCTCTCTCTCCTCTCTCTCTGACTGAACTCGTCCTGCGGCCTCGGTGACAGCTGATTTTTATCAGAGCCCAGCCCGCTGCCCCGCTGGAGGACTTTGGCTATTTTGGGAGGGTGCTGCTGCCCGGCTGAGTCAATCTCCTGTGTTAGTCAGTGGGGGACCCCTCCGCCTCCCATTCCCACAGATACATTGTCACCCACTATAACGGGCTCTGGGTGGGACCTGGATGTGTGTCAGTGGGTAGTGGACAATGTAATAAAAATACACTCACTGAAAGTCCTAGTTTGGTAAAGTGTGGCACTTATTAGGGCAAAACGAGACTTTTCATGTTATTGTCTTAAAGCTGCTTCAATATGCTCAAAGACCAGACCAAAAGAGTTATCCTGGTTAATGATGGCCCAGATGCTTAACCCCTTAAATTTCTGGGTAAAATTAATCAAAAATGCCTATCCAGGAATACCTGAATTAAATTGACTGCTGTGTTTGAATCATTTGGAGTCCAAACACAAACAAGGTGTATTCAGAAAGTTTACACTCTCAAGTTTCTGCCCAAACTGCCAGATTCACTGTAGTGGCTGCTGTGTAAGGGTTAGGGTTGTTTTTTCCCATCTAAATTTGTATTGTGAAATAGAGGCCTGTAGATGACTGTAGCTGGGAGGTTTTAGCTATAAAAACTCAGCTGGACTAAAGCATGAAACCTTGACTTGTTCAGGTTTAAAGCAGATAACAACAGAACAGGAAATGAAGATTTTACACCGGTTTTAAGGAGAACTGCAGCTTTTTTAAAACTGGAGATCTAAAAATAGACCAAAGGTAGGCAGACATTTTTCTATACAACATTAATTGCCTGGGGTAAAACACATTATTATGGCAAATACAGTGAACTATTGAGAGCAACAGCTGCTAAACTGAAATCATAACAAACAGCTGATAGATTTTTATGGATGTTATCATGTTTAGAACTAAAAAACTGACTGGATTTAGATTGTGTGAATCAGAGCTTTCTAGTGGTGTATAATGTGATATTTACCTTTGTGAATAACTGATTACCTACAAAAAAAATACTGGTAATAGTTACATTTTTTTTTTCTTTTTTAAGAAATACTTCAACAACCAGTTGAAGACGTGCAAGGATAAAGAAAAACACCTCTTTCTTTCCTCTCTATTCTTTGTCCTCCTCTCTCTCTTGTTGCAGTTCCTGTAATCTACAGGAAGAATACAGTTTTTAATAATATGTGAGGTAACCCTACTTTAGTTGCACCCAGACCCTGTGGAGGGTCCATTTATTTGAACAGCTCTCAGCCTCAGCTGGAGGGGGTCTGATCCACAGACATTTTGTCAGTCATCCTTATTTCCAATCATCAATATGATATTATTATGTTTTAGTAAATATTATCATAGGTATTCCTTTCTTTCTATTCCTTTTTTCATTCTTACGTCTCACCTTCTGTTTGATGATGGTGACAACGGAGGAGCCAGGGAGGACTGAGAATAGTAAAGCATTGTCCTGGGACTGTTAAGAAGCCGTGAGGCGAAAATAAATTTGAAAAAAAGGGGAGCTAAAAAAAGGATAATAAAAATAAATAAATAATAATAATAATAAAAATAATAACAACAACAATAATACTAATTATTATTAGTAGGAGTAGTAATAGTAGTAGTATTAATAAGAATAATTAAGTAAACTGAAAAATAACAAAAATGAAGAAAAGGAAAAATGTAATAAATTAAAAAAAAAATACATCCATTAAAAAAGACAGGATGGTCAGCTGTATATTGCTGGTTTGTTATATATAACTTGCATCATTATTAGTTGCGAGTTTAGTTGTGATATAAAAAATATTGTTATGAAATAAAAATAATGTGATGAAATGGCAATAATAATATTATTAGTGAAAATTGTTATAAAAGTAAAACAACTTATTATATTATATTATGATAACAACTGTTATTGTTATTATTATAATTATTATTACTACTATGATATTATTACTATTATTATTATTATTATTATAGCTCAATGATAATATTCAGTCAAACGGGTCTATAATAATAGTAATGAATAATAGGAAGAATAATGATGCAAAATAAAATAATAATAATAATAGCTCAATAACAACATATGCTCTATCAGAGGTCTATAATGATAGCAATAAATTATAATAATAGTGTTCAATATTGCAATTTGAAAAACAAATACCATAATAACTATCATTTCATTGACTGCTTTTAAGATGTTTCAGGAAATCTAACATCAAATGGATATTTTTATCTGTGATGAGTAAAGCGTTTCTTTATTTTTGATAGTAATCCTCACCGTAGATGTCCGCTCACATTCCTACTGTGTCTTACTCACTCCAGATTCATCATGAGGTCAAAACGTCAGCTACAATACACTGCAGCCATATCACTTACAGGACACATGGAGGCAGAGCTCAGAGGGCCAAGGTCTGCGTCACGCTCAGAGCCGTCAAAGACAGACTCAGTCCTATCTTAAGCTTTAAACCCAACACATAGTTATGCTTTTACACGCTTCATCCTCGTCTTTATTTAGCCGTTATACCACAGAGACAGAGAACGCGCAGCTCTGTCAGGATAAACAGAGATACTCTGAGACCAGAGGCTTTGATTCGAACATTTTTACTCTGCTGTAACTTCATCTGGATTTATTTTATATGATGGATATGTCAGCACTCACTGAGGGATAAACATCTCAGCATACACACCTGTTTCACATCACCACAGAGAACATAAAGTTCAAGTTAAAGTCTAATGTCTTATCTCTCAAAGTTCAATAGTTGTGTGACTTATGAGGGCTGATTGTGAAACATGGCACCTAAATAAAGCAGTGATCTCATGTCTTTGGGGAAACCCTGGCTCACATCCACCTGTTCTTCTTAGATCTCAGTGACTCGGCATAAAATCGAGTCCCGCTGCTCACCGTGTGAATATCGGGATGATCTGTCGTAAGATTCTGGCAGTCCATTCATGACCTTTCCTCCGTCCTCCTGGGAGTTTCTCTGTGGATAAACAACACATGAGCATATCAGTGTTTTTGTCACATTTTGGATCTTTAAAATGTTTCAGTCATTAAACATTTTTGACTCAGGATTGGCTGTAGTGCATTTTGGTTAGTCATCTTAAACAGACTCTGATGATTATACTGTGCTTTTGTGAACACATGATGGTAGACAGATTGTCCACAGATGAATGCAACAGGTCTAATTTCAGTAAAATTAAGAGTAATAGTGCAGGGAATCTCAAAATATAATGCCCTCATATGAGGATGCTGGGACGAAGGAGGTTAAGATCTATTGTTTAAATATGAAACTTCTCCAAGGATACCAAGTAGGTTAGTAAGTAAAGTTTATTTTGTACAGCACTTTTCACAGACAACAGTCACAAAGTGGTTTACAAAAATAAAAAATACAGATAATAAAAGTGATGATTATGAAATCCCCACATGACCGCAATATAACAACTGTATAGTATAAAATAGGAGCTAATATCATAGCTGTAAACAACTGTCGGCCTTCCAGGGCTTTATAAAGTGTATACACTCAAGCAGGCTGGACAGCTTTGAAGCTTCACTGGACTTGAATGTGAAAATGAGTTGTAAATCACCTGCATATCGATGATATTTTATGTTAAAACTCTGTATAATTTTTCCAAGGGGCAGCAGATAAAGAGAGAAAAAGCAAGGGTCCCAGGACAGAGCCCTGTGGTACCCCACATGACAGTGGAGAGGACTCAGAGACACAATAATACTCAGTGAAAATGTTCTGTTAGAAAGAAAACCACGCTCATTCTGTTACTGAAATGCCAACCCAATCATGAAGCCTATTTAACATTATACAAAAGCAGAGCTAATATCAAGGAGAACCAACACTGTACAATCCTCTGTATCACAAAACATTAAAATGTCATTTGACACCCTCGAAAGAGCGGTCTCAGTAGAGTGCTTTTTTCTAAAGCTAGACTGAAACGTGTCATATATATTGTGTTTTCCCCAACCAAGCTCTCAATTGATTTGCCACTGTTTTCTCCAGGAGTTTAGATAATAAAGGAAGTTGGGATACCGGTCTATAATTCATGAGTAGAGATGGATCTAAACTGGCCTTCTTTAAAATGGGTTGGATAGTGGCATGTTTTAAATATGACAGGAAACATCCTGTGGAGAGTGGCAAAGTAATTTGTTTGGGCTTCATTAAAGGTCCACCAGAGATCTTTCAAAAACAGGCAATAAACCTCCAACCCAGCGCTTTCCCACAACCACTTAGACCTGCGACACTGCTGTCTTTGACTACACACACCATCAGTCCAAGGAGAAGTATTATGGTTGGCCCCGGTCCTACTCTTTACAGTTGCCACCTTGTCCAAAGCAACGAAGCTAACGCTAAAGCTCTCAAAGCAGCTTTGTAAGTTACATTGTGACATTTTCTACATAGCTAAATAAGCTTTAGCTATGTTTGCTAAAGCTAATGTTGCTAAGGCTAACGTAGCTATGCTGTCATCATTTCCATACTGGAAATAATGACATGTATTTATTATTGCACACACCTGATTGTTTGTATCCTTTAAAGGGGTGTTGTAGCCTCTCCAGTCCTGCAGGGGGCCCTCTTTCCCCATCTTACTGCTGTTAGCAGGTGTTGAGTTGAGTTGAGAGCTGCTGAAGCTTTCTTGCAGAGAGACTTTGGACTCAAACAGAGCACACAGAGCTTTGGTGCCTGAAGACTCTTTCTGAGGGAGTACTTCCATGGAGCGACTCCTCCAGAGTTTTGAGCTCCCTCCAGACGCCCACAGAGAGATGCTCTCCCTGCCCTCTGACCTCCGCCATCTACTCTCCACAGTGCCCTCTGAACTCTAAAAGAAGAGGAAATTTTCTGTATAGTTTTAGATGATGTGATGCTTCAGCAGTTATCACATCTACAGCTCAATTGGAAATAAGAAAATTATACAGTACCTGAAGTTTATGGTCCCCTTTTTCAATGCTGGTCAAGTGTGAACAGCTTTGGTATCTGTGTAAACACATTTATTAAGATATTCATACACACGGTGACAGTTAAAATAATCAAAAAATGTCTAAATGAAACATTCAAATCTCAGCTCAATACTATTTACTTGCTTTGTGTAGCCTTTTTTGCACTTAATGTATGCAGTTAATGCAACACTCAAAGCTAGGGATACTTCTCTTTATGAGTTCCTCAAATAAAGAGATATGCATTTGGTATCATTAAACAGATTAGAAAAAGTGAGTATGAACATTTGAAAAAATTTTGGGAAGGTCATAAATATTTCTCTCATCATCTCTATGATACAGTCAGTTGGATGTGTCAGAAAAATTGCATATCCAAAACATTTTGCATAAACAGAAACAAGGAATGCAAGTAGCCCCAACATAATGCAGGTCACCACATGAATGCAAACAGTTGCAACCCAATAAAAATAGACGTGACCCCAATGCAAAAAAATCACAAAATTGTAAGAGGGGACAACAAGAATGTAGGTAGCCACAAAACAAATGCCAAAACACATGACAACGACAACCTCAATTCTATTAGCCAAACACACAAACGCAAGCAGCTCAAACACAAATACACAACATCATCATATTGCCTTGCAACACAAATGTAAATAACTGTAATGCCAATGCAAGTAGCTGCAACACAAATGCAAGAGTAAAAAAAAACCACATTAGTGGAGTCATTAGCCAAAACAAATACAAACAGCTGCAACTCAAATGCAACAACACAGACAAGAATGACAGTAGCACCAACGTGCGTGCACGAATGCAGGTTACGACAACATAAATGCAAGGAGCTGCAACACAAAAGAAAGTTGCCACAACAAGAATGCAAGTATCCACAACACAAATGCAGGTAGCTGCAAAATAGGTGCAAAAATTTACAACATGAATGCATGTAGTGACTATGCAAGTAGCTGCTGCACAGGTGCTTGTATCCACATCACGAATGCAAGTAGCCACAACCCAAATTCTAGTAGCTGCAACATAAATGCAAGGAGCCACAATCCGAATACCAGTAGCCACAGCAAGAGTGCAAATCGCTGCAACACTAGTGCAAGTAGCCAAACAAATTAATGCCAACAGACATGACAGCCGCAACATGAATTTCATCAATCAAGAGACAAATGCGACAACACTAACATGAATGCCAGTAGCCACAACAAGAATGCAAGTATCCTCAAACTGTAAACATATGGTGGACTTGCATTTCATTTTAATTGATATAAATAGTTCTTTAATTTTGCAGATTGGTGTGAAAAGACATGAGATGGTGTACAAAAGCCTGTTTTTCTAGATTTTCTCAGTTTATTGATCAGTTCCAAATGACAAAGGATGAACGTGATTCTGCATGGTCTCTAAAAGTAGATAGGACTGTCTGTGAATGTGTATCACGGGTAAATTTAGCAGGTCTTACTGTTGCACCAGCTGAGTCACCGACTTCCTCTCCCAGCGGGTGGAGGCTGACATCACCCATGATCTCTCGCCACCCCCAGAGAGACTCCTCAGGGATTGGGTCCTCCTCAGACCAAACGTCTCCATGACACAAATGCTCTTTCAGCAGCTACACATAGATGTCATATTATATTATCTTTATTTACATTGCAAACATGGCTTTACAGAGTGCTTTGACATACAAACACAAGCATGCATATGAATATCTAACTATCACAACAACCACCACAAGGGATCAGGAAACACAAAAACAATTGTAAACAAAACTTTACACAATATCTTACAAATGTTTCTTTACAAAAAAGTGTATATTTGTTCCCTCTCTGAGATCCTCATAAGGCTTTAAGGATCTGAGTTATGTAACAGATTGTCAGGCTGACAGTCATATGACTCGGTTAATGTTTATGAATGGCTGCTCTCTCCTGCACAAATCTGAGCCTCAGATAGACTGTGTGCCCTCATGGAGATATCAATATAAGATCACACCACTGCAAATGACTTTGATAGTTCATAGAAATAAAAACATCCAATGATCTTAATACTGAATAGAGAAGTTAGTCTTTAAAATATCTCATAAACTAATCTAGGTAAAAGGCTATTAAGCTACAAAGCAGCAACAATAACGGCTTTATAATTCAGGTTATACTGCACGGTCTGCATTACTAATAAGTCAAATAAATAATAGTACCTGAGGAGAAGAAGCAGGAGTCACCTGTGCATCCCTGTCTCTGTGTCTGAATTGTGGTTTAGGAGCATCTCTCACAAGACACGGCAATTTCCACTGACCAAAGTCCTCTCACACCTTGTGATCTCAAGCTTCCGCTGAGATCTGATACCTTAGTATCAAACACACTTTCATTAACAAGAATTTATGAAAATCATTTTTAGTATCCTTCAACCTGTTGCTATTTAATATTAAAGCTGACACCTGTTTTATATCCCTAAATGGTAATGAAATGTGTTAATACATACGTATAAATCAAATTTTTTTACCCTTGTAGTTGTTTTATGGAAAGCAACAGAGTGCTGCAGGTGTGACGTATTTTCATGGCCAACCCAGAAGTTAGCATTGTGCTGTTTCCACTGACAAAAGCCTTTGGAGTTTTGTCCATGGATTTTGGGATTATTCTGGAAATACACTTTGTGGTGAGAAAAGTCTTGCTCATAAGATAATCCTGCCATATGAGTGTTACTTTCATAATTTCCCGAGTGTAAATGCAAAGTAAAAAGCTAAAGTTTGACTATAGCTATGTCATCTTTAGCTAAAGCTAACCAAGCTGAAGTGACCTATCGTTTGTATCTACTTGTAAAGCAGGTCTATGCATAATTTAATTCTGGGGAAGACCTCTTCTTAGTCTGTAGTTTTAGCAATTTAGTAACTGCATGAATGTAACTGCCAGACTTTGTTTATGAATAAAGTTTTTAAAAAATCTAATAAAATTTAATAAAATCTAAAACTGGAAATACAGCACTCTTTTTCTGAGGTATATGTTGTCTCACATGAACAGTCTATGAGAGTGGCTATCAGAGATGTAAGGTTTGCAGCCAGAACCCTCTCACTTTTTCTGCCTGGCCCCCTTTAGTGGATAAAAGCTGTTCCAAGCCTCCCACCCATCACCACACACATCAACACAAAAGCATACAGTACACTGATATCCAAAGAAAATCAATCTCACACAAGTAGAATGTGGCAAAAGAAAGGAGAATGTGTCTCTTTCTTTAATTGCAACCATTAAACTGAGGGTGAGATGTATCATATTTTTGTCTTTGTGTTAGTAGTTGGGTTGGCTGGTGTAGATGTTAGCCCTGTTTTTAGCTGGAAGTCCTTGCACAATATTTGCCATGCTTAGAAATGCTTAATGCACTGTTTTATAACATGAAAACTGAACATATATTATTTGCCCCCAGTGACATTAATAAAAAAATCTA